>NC_090930.1:175610425-175913455 GCF_040938575.1 Ambystoma mexicanum | reverse complement strand
CGTGGGATCCAACCTTAGATAGATCCGAGCCCAGACACCAGGACAAAGGTGTCCCGTCCAAAACCCTGAAGCAAAACATTTCACAATTAGGGCTAGTAGATGCCTGGCGCAATGGTAATCCTCAACAGAAAAGCTACACATTCTTCTCGGACGTACACAACACAGCCTCGAGAATAGATTACTTATGGGTCTCAGTGGGAATCCTAGGAAAAATAAAACAGATTGATCCGATTACTCTTTCTGATCATGCCCCCCCTTTGGGTAGACATAAACTGGGCAAATCACCACCACCGGCTATGGAACTGGTGACTACCGGAGGATATCTTAAGGGACTCGGTAATGAGCCAGACCCTAAGAGAACATATTTTAGAATTCTTAGCTCTTAATGACCTCCCAGGAACCAACAGGGATACTCTTTGGGATGCCCTAAAGGCGATAACGAGAGGACATATAATCGCACTCAAAGCACAGAAAGAGAAAAGTCACCGCCTCTGGGAAAAGGAACTAGAGGGGAAAATAGGGGAGATCCAAGCTGAACTGATCCGAACGCCTACTAGAAAGCTGATGCGATCGCTAAGACATGTCCAGGGACAGTTGGAAACTCAGAACGAAAAGAGCAGAAAAGGCATTATTATTTACAAAGCATTGGTATTTCGTCAGGGCGAACAAAGCTGACAAACTTTTAGCGAGACAACTGAGAGGTCGGCAGCAGATGCAGACAATAAAAGCCATGAAAGATGAAATGGGACAACTTAAAACCCAGACTGCACAGATAGGTAAGATAATGGGCAGATTCTACCAAAAACTGTACTCCACAGATCGCCCCCGCACAGACCTGCAGGAGGCTTTTCTAGCCGGGGTTCAACTCCCTACACTGACAGAGCAAGATAAACATGCCTTAGACAGACATAACTGTAGAGGAAGTACACGCAGCGATTCACTCCCTCCCGAAAAATAAGGCCCCGGGCCCGGACGGATATACCGCTACATTTTACAAAACCTACGAAGATATCCTTGCCCCGACACTTGCTTCCTTGTTTAATTCATTCGGGGGCAGGGGAACGGTGACCCAATCAATGACAGAGGCGAAAGTGCTAGTGTTTCATAAGAAGGGGAAAGATGGACAACTCCCCACCTCATATCATCGGCCAATAGCCTTAATTAATTTAGACGCAAAACTCTATACTAAGATCTTAGCAACTAAATTGGCCCCAGTCCTCACTAGGTTAATCCATCAAGACCAATCAGGATTTATTCCAAATAGCCAGACTCATGATAACATCCACAGGGTCCTCCACTTGATTGAAAAAATAGGCATTAAACAAACCCCGGCGGCATTAGTAGCTTTCGACGCAGAAAAAGCATTCGATAGAGTGGTCGTACCTATTCAGGGTGCTCCAGAAAATGGGGATGGGCAAGGGCTATATAGACATGGTTAGGGCCAACTATAACTCTCCGACCATCAGGGTAGCGGTAAATGGGGGGTTGTCGGATAAGGTTTACCTAGAAAGAGGAACGAAGCAAGGATGTCCACTCTCCCCCCTGCTATACGCTATATATTTGGAACGCTATTGGCCAAAATAAGGGAACTCAAGGAGGTCAAAGGTATACAGATGGCGGGGCAGGATCACAAAGTGGTGGCATATGCGGACGATATGCTAGTCGCCTTAGGTGACCCTGAGAAATCCCTCCCATACTTAATGAACATTATGGAGAGATTTGGAGAGATCTCGGGGTTAAAAATAAATAGGCAGAAATCGGAGGCGATGGTCCTAGCCGGTAATAGAGAGGCCATTAGAGCAAAGGCCGCAGAATTCCAATTGCAGATAGCGACTACAGGCATAAGATATCTGGGAGTTACTCTAACTGCGCAAATAGAGGACCTCTACACCCACAACTATCCTCAAATCTTAGAGAAGGTCAAAAACGATATGCTAAAATGGAACCCGTTAGTAATCTCTTGGTGGGGAAGAATCACTGCTGTGAAAATGACAATACTCCCCAAATTAATGTATCTGTTCCAGGCCCTCCCGATAAGTCCCCCCCCCGGACCTTCTTTAGGGCCCTTGGGAAGGCGGTCTCAAGGTATATCTGGCAGGGCAAAACCCCTAGAATCTCTAATGCAGTTTTGACAGCACATAGAAGGGATGGAGGATGCGCTATGCCACACTTTAAGAAATACTATGAGGCGGCCCAACTCTGGGTGCTGAGGGATTTGATCCCGGAACAGGGGAAGAAAATTTGGGTGAAACAGGATAGAGCAGTGGCGACCACATCTACCAGACACTTGTTATGGATTAACAAAGGATTTAGACACTATAACACACGTATCAGTGAAATATTGAAGACAACACTCGGGGTGTGGGACTCCGCTATGAAAAATGAAACCCTGACTAGGGATCCCACCCCGTTCATGCCCTTGTTCGATAATCCTGAATTCCCTCTGGGAACGGAAAGAGAACTTTCCGCAAATGGAAAGAAGCGGGGTGCAAAATGGTGGGAGATATGCAACACGACCAACAGATACGGTCATTCGAGAACTGCAAAGCTTTATTTAACTTAACTGCAAAAGATAGATACCAATACGAACAATTACACCACTGCGCATGAAAGAAGCTATGTCTAGGGAGTTGACCCCTTTTGAGAACTACATAATGACACACGGGCACCCGCAAGTTTGTTTCTAATACATATAAGTTTATAAATGCGCAAAAGGAATACACTACTTGGTTGTACATGAAGAAATGTGAGAATACTCTGGGCTACATGCTTCCCAAAGACCGATGGGAATACATATGGAATCTGATCCCTAAACTTACGAGAGCTATTCAAATGAGAGAAATGTGGGTGAAGATTATGTTGCAATGGCATTATACCCCTGAGAGATTGAACTCTATGTACGCTAACTCCCCGAATAGATGCCGGAGAGAATGTGGGGGATAAGGGGACTGGCGACACATATGGTGGGAATGCCCAGAGATACGCCAATACTGGGGGGAGGTCAAAAGCCAAATGCTCGGAATGGTCCCGGGGACGGAACACCTGGGGGAAGAAATCTGGCTGGGGGGCCTTTGGGATCCCAGGGATAAAACGTTATGCAATACTCAGAAGAGAAACTTTATGGGCCTGTTGATAGGAGCATGGTTGGAAATAGCACGCTGCTGGAAACACAAGTCCCCCCCCCTCAGGTAATGGACTGGACGCAAAGGGTCTGGACACATTTGGCTATGGAACTGGTAACCTTTAACATTCAAGGTGATCATGGGAAATTCAGAAATGACTGGGGAGCAGTACTCTACTTCCTGCAATCAGACTACAAGGAACAATGGTGCCCACATACAATTAGGATATTGGATCTATTTACGTGAAAGGGAAAAGACTTCCCGGAGAAGATCTGCACGAATAGAGACCTGCTCGGTTGGGGGGGGGGGCTGGGGGGTTAGTTAATAATGGTTACAGCAAAGTTGTGTTTTTTTATATGTGAAATGACTGATACTTCGTACAAAATACAAAAAAAATAAGATGAAAAAAAAATATATACATTTCATGTTAAAGAGTCACCTTCCTTTTCTTTTACAATCTATTTGTTTATTGCAGTGCCTTCAGCCAACGGCAAAGATGCCTCTTTATTCGATCGTTGGGGAGGACACCTCGATTAGTCACATCATCCACAAGACATCCTTTTTCCTCGCCTTTCTTTTGCGTCCTATAAATGTAGTCCAGTCTCATTCACCTTGGTGTCCTCCTTTTTACTCTCATCCCTGGCACTATGCACAATGGCAGGCAGATGGGGGCTGGGGGCCGTATGGGCTGTGGAGATGTGCTCATGAGTGGTAAGTGGGGTATACAAGTGGGTGTTAATGTGGGGCTGAACCTGGAGGAGTGGGGCTGCAGAATAGTGCTATGCTCATGTGCGATTTGGTTTAGGTTAGAGGGTGGGGGCACTGCCTTGAGTAACGGGTGCATAGTGTGTGGAGATGTGAGCAAGAGCAGTGTTGTAATATTTCTGTAGCAGTGGATAGGCACTGGAGTTGTTGGAGGAGTGGTGGAATATGCTTGTGAGGGCATGAGGTGGTGGAGCTATGTTTGTTTGAGAAAAGAGGTGGGATGAGTGTGGGAATGTATCAATGGCGGTCTTTAAGTGGATGGGTGCAGAGATGTGGGTATGAAGAAGTTGATGAAGCATTTTAGGGGAGGCAAGGTAAGCAAAAGCGAGGATTGGTTGGGTACCTAAGCAAAACAATGTCTGGTTTCTAACTGTGTAATCCTGTGAAAGATTATGTAAACGTTACCCACCATAGTGACTACTATACTCTTAGTACATAGTCCCTCTTCCAGACCGGTGCATTTAAAAATAGATTTGATAGCAAAAAAGCCTTTAATTTATAAAAAAGGCAGATTGCATGCACAGAACATAGCTCTGCCCCTCCATGCTTTGCACCCCGGCTGTGGCAAGAGGGCGGCTTGAGGAAAATGCATTATGGACTAGGAGTATAGCCTATACTCAACGTCTAGTCCAATTTCCTCCATACTCATAGAAGATTTCTATAGCAACGCCATAATTGGGAGGAGAGTTTTTACCCGAAAATAATTTGTAACACCTTTTGCACACCATTCGCCTGACCCTTGAATCCACTCTGCAATCCAGGTCCATGGAATAAGGACTACAAAAAAAGGATGTGGAGGCCCACATAATGGGAACATGTTTTCAGAAAAGCTGCTATGGGTCCCATAGGTCTGACTGGATGGGCATAAAGACGTTTAGGAGTGTTGTTGGCCAGGCATCTGTAGGACTCGACGATACAATCCACCTTGTGATAGAACCTTACAGACCTGCTTACCTTGGCCAGCAGGTCCATAAGTGATTAAAAGCCTGTCCAAATGTCTAAACTTAAGTCCTTGATTCAACTTTAAAGCTTGCCAGATGACTAGGCAATCAAGTACACTTTCTGCACAAGAAGGATTAGGAGAAAAGGTAGGTATACAAATGTACATGGTTATATGGAAATCAACAAGGAACATTCTACGGCGTATCATTGTGAAAACCTAGACGGCTCCTTGACAAAGAGCCTGAACCTCGTTGATCCTTCGAGCTGATGTGACCGTTAATAAAAAAGCTGTTTCTAGGAGACTTAATTAATGTCAACCAATGCCATTGGTTCAAAGGGAGTGTGTGCTAAAGCGCTCAGGACTACATTCAAATCCGTGAAATCATGAGGTGGGTTCACCAAAGAAAACATGTAGAAGACCCATGAGGAAAGCACCTGATAATGGGATTAGGAGGCAGACAGAGTTTCTCTGAATCATAATAACTACAAGGTCCATTTTTATAATTGCTTGAAGGACAGCCATGTTACAGTAAGAAAGGCACAGGTGACCCATGACCAAGAGCTCAGGGAACCAGAATTCTGTCCGTCAATAAGGAGCTATTAGAATGAAAATTCTGGCCATCATTTTGGTGGAGGGAGAAGGGCATTTGTCCCACCCCCCAACTTTCGTGGCACTCCATTGTGTCCGCCTAATTTCATAGGGGCTCCTTTCATTTAGATGTCATGCCCCCCCACCCCAACATTTTCAGCAAAGTTACATAACTGACAGACACACGCCCCCCTGAACCTGCTCAGGACATTGGAGACCAGAAAACTGTAGGCATCACATATACCCTCATGTAGTCTCATGAAATCGGCATTGCATATTACATCCTCCATTGCCCTCCGCCCCCAAAAAGGGGGCCTTTTCATCCAAGAGGCATACTGTCAGCATTTGTTATTCGGGAGAGCTATAAATAGACCAATGTAGGGGAGATCCTATAATAGGAAGGCTAGAAGAAGAATGGTGAAAGACTATTTCCACTCATGTGACTGTGATAACCCTGCGCCTAGCAGGTAACGACTGAAAATATTGCAAATCAAAAAACGAGTGGTTGAAATGTTTAGATTTCGGCTGTACCAAAATTAGGTACAGCCAAAAATGCAGAACATTTTATCCATTCGGTTTTCATTATAGTGAACAAGGGAAGCGGGAGATACGGGGATGTACCCCTGCACCGTTATTTGCTACAATGGAATAGGGGTGACCTCTGCATCAACCACAAAGATTTGGGGAAAAAAAGAAAGAAAAAAGGACCCTGTAGCGCACGATCCCATCCACAAAAGGCTCGTAATGCAGAAAGTGTTAAATAAACGTTCATGTGTTTAGTGATAAAACTTTACCAATTGCGACCCCGGTATTCCCTCTTACCTTCATACATCGCGGCAGCCTGTGTCACAGGAATAATAATATAGGTGGGTAATAGATACTTGCAGTACATTGTCGACTCCACACCGGAGTTCCAAAAATGGCAGAAGAGAGAACTTTAGCCTTTAGCGATGAATACGCTGCAGCTTTAATGAAAGCTATATCTCTATCCTTAATGAAAACGACATGGCAGAAAAGAAAAAAAAAAAACAATTGGGACGATGCAGTACACCTAGATGAGATAACTATGCACAGAGCTCCACAGAATGATCATGCAAGAATATCTCAATAATACATCACTACCCCAAAGGCCTGATACTACAAAACGAACCAAGACTCTTTCTAGATCATGCCAAATAAAAAAAAAAAAAAAACACAATGGAGTTAAATAGCCAACCATTGTGATAGAGATTTGCTGAGCCTCATCATAGATACAGCAAAAGAAACGACACAGAAAACAGAAATAGACCTTACAAAAAAAATAAGATAAAAAAACTAGTTTTGCTGGATAACTACAAGAAAAGAATTGAGGAAATAGAAAAAGAAATGAAATGGTAAACAAATCAATACCCAAGAAAGAATTCAAAGATTGAAAAAAGACCTGAGCAGATTTCACCATGAGAACGCTTTCCTGCATACAAATGATAGCTATAACACCTTCCTCTACCAAAATGGCCCCAACAAGAAAAGCAGAAGAGCAAGATTCAGAGAAACCTCATACACTGCCAGTAATGATAGCAGCGAAAACGAAAACCAACGAGTTGACACTGCAACCAGTAGGAACAGCAACAATGGTTTAGGTCAAACAAACAATCTGGAAGAGGCAGCAGGAGTACATCCTCAAGGCTTTTTTTTTTATACAGAGGACTAAGCAGGGGCAATTGAGAAGACGACCGGAGACAAACACGCAGCGGATATCGCCCATAGTTAACCTATCTGATTACACTCTACGCCCAATGGAAGAACAAACCCTAAACTAAAGTCTTGGGTTTGTATACACTAAAGAACATGATTGCTTCGAATTTCGAAGTGAATTTTATAAATTCATGAGAAAAATACATAACACATTTTCCAATAATAACGCAGCACCGATATCAACTAAATTGTACAGGACTGCAGGAGCCATCTAATTTCTACCCCCGACTAACACACACTCACCAGAATCTATATAGTGTTTGAACTTAAAGTTCTAACTGATCTAAAAACAGCAATGAAATCTCTCGCTAACATCATGAGTATCCTTATCAAAAGATAGTTAAAGGTGGAGGAATAGTCATTCTTAAAAAAAGACTATATAAACAAATGTCTTAGCCAGCTACAGAAAGAAGACAGACAATTATACAATTCTTACAATAGAGCCTACTCATGACCTGCTTAAAACTATAGAGCTTAAGGTGACTAAAGCAGAACATAGAGGGTGGATAAGCAAGCCGGAAGCAAAATTTCTCAATGAGAAATCTACTATCCCTACCTTCTATTGCCTCCCTAAAATAAAAAATAAAAACCTCACCAAACCACCTGGCCGCCCTATAGTGGCAGGCATTAATTCCATACTGGAACCCCTTTCTAAATTTGCAGACCACTACCTTAAATGTTCTGTGACAAATATACCGTGATATCTAAAAAAATACCACTGATGTGATCCGAAAATTTGAACAGTTTGACCCAAAAGTGAATCTGTTGATATAGTGTCTATATACACAAACATCCCCAAACAAGCTACATTAGAAACCATAGAATAAATACTCCAGAACTGGCCAACATCTGTACCCTAATTCATTCATCATGTGGTGTGTCGAAATGGCCCTAACCAAAAACTACTTCAAATTCCTGGGAGTGTTTTAACAACAAATCGAAGGCACTGCTGTGGGAGCCACCATGGCCCCAGGCCTAGCCTATTTATATGTGGCAATATTTGAGAAAATTATAAATGCTCCTACCAACCCGTTCAACATATACAAGCCTGGACCCGCTACATAGACTATTATCATCTGGGAAGGATCGAGTGATAATGTGAAACACATATTTTGATCTGATGCGTATTAGATGAATATTGGATTTGATTTGCATCTATGTTTTTACTTTAAATCAATATTGTCAGGTTTTTGAGTTTATTTATTACGTTTCATTTAGTTTGAATATGTTGTTTGATTTTGCCTCTAATTTTCACAATGTTATGTTCGTTTTAGTTTTTTTATTACTTTGTTATATTGTCACACTTTAAATGTTTTTATTTTTTATTATTATTATCATTTCTATTTTTTATACTGATCATTACTTTTCCTGGTTATGATTAGGCATAATTTGAAGTAAGTGGTAATGATGGATGTAAGCATCACAGAGGATTTCTGTTCGTGAAAGTATAAGGTTCTATTTAGCAATGCACCATTCCAATATGGTTGCTAAACAGACGTGAATTGAGCTAGTGAGTAATCCCATTCCAATATGGCCGCTACATATAAAGCAACGTTTGCCTAGGCGACAGGTTGCAGCCACAACATTTTCTCACAAGATACTGCAGAGTGAGCGTGTGCGAGCGTACAGCTCCGGCAGATAACGGCGATTTTTGATTTCTAGTAAATAAGCGCATGATATTAGTAATTAAGGCTTTTGAAAGATAGAGTGAACTGTACCTAGTGACACGTGTTCGATCTCTTTGCAGAGACCGCTGTTGTATGTGTTGGTATCCCGCGGATATGACTGCTGGTGGAAGTGGAAGGCACACAGTCAGACCCGTTCTGGTCTAGTGAAATATAGCATTGCTACGACTGATGTAAGTTTATATTTAGGCAACCAGATGCTTGTTTTTCCAAATTAAGTTGGGAGTGTGGACTTACTCACAAATATGCGGTCGATCTCGTTACAGAGACCACTGCTGAATAGATATCCCCCCCCCCACGGACGAATCCGCGGGTGACGTGCAAGTCATTTTCTGAACACTCGCACGTTTTGAAGGTTAGTGGATTCGGCGTGGCAAACCTGTCTGAAAGGAAGGTTATGTTATGGATAAGGAGGTTTACACCATGACCATCACACCGATTATTGTTCTTTTGTTATTTTTTTATTTTTAATTATTTGTTTTTTATGGTGTTTCAATCTTGGTAATCGACATGATTCATGGAACCTACATCACCAATATGAAAATTACTAACGCTATTGTGTTTTAATTTTTTTTTTTTTTTTACTTTTGATGATGTTTCATTGATGTTTTGGGAACGGATGATTTTTTTGTTTCATTTTGTGATGCAATGTTAATTATGCTATGATAGTTGAAATTTAATACTTTAGGAAAAGGTGTAATCACAGGCTCTGAGGAAGGGTTTATACCCGAAATGCATAGGCCGTTTATGTGATGAATTCTGTCATGAAAATTTGATTTGAAGAAAACGTATGAAGGATGATGAATTAAAAAGCATTCGGAAAGAAAGACACAATTCGAGAATGTTCTTTACAATTATTTTTGAATTATACCACTGTATAGTGGATTAAGGCTGTGCAGCCCACATCGCTGGCCACACGGCCAAGGTCTGTTTTTTGTACTCTCAAGCAGGTGTCTCACGCGACTTGGAGACACTTGCATAATTTCTAATCCACCGGTTTCAATGATCTGTTTTTGTCATTTTCGTCAGGACCAATTTCTTTGTTGCTTTTACCATTAGTCATCCATCCGTCAATTGCGGAGATGCACCCAGCCCAACCTTATGAGCGCCTAGTCCATGTCAATCAGCGATGATGTTCGGAGTTGGTAAAGATATGTCTCCATCTGGTTGGGTGTGGGTTCAATTGTGTCAGCGTGGAGCTTATCTGCGTCTGAATGGTTGTGTGCTAGGCAGGGAGGAATCTCGCACTGTAGGCTCTGAGAAGGTTGCCAGGGTTACTGGTCCTTCCTTTTGTTCACTTTTGAAAGTGAAATAGCAGCAAACTACAATATTCAACCTAGTTTGCAAAGTTTTCTGCATGCTACGCCATCCACTCTTAGTCTTGCTTTCTTTCCTCTTACATAATGAATACACAAAGGTAAATAGTGTTATGCGAAGTAGTAATCAATAGTTCCATCCATTCTGTACATCTACAGATCTACTAAAATACCATATATTGTAGTTAGCCTCTAGAGATCGATTTGCTGTAGGATTATGATTGCATTATATATTAGCACCTGCGGGAGAGAGCTGCCCATACATACTGTTTTCAGGGCCTTTTGATCATATTTATTTTTCATGTCCTTTCATGCAACTTACCTTTTACATTTTACAGACACTAATCCAGGGTTTGCATAGTAGAGTAGATTCTATGAAGGGGGAGTGCCTTGCACAAGATGTTTGAACTTTTATGTTACATTTACTTTGCATTAAATGTCAAACGAAAGTGTTACTGTGCATAGTTGCATCAGTGGCAGCAGTATGCCAAACAAAGTAGGTTTGTGGTGACATGCCCCATTTTACAGAAAGCACTTTTACATGCATTGTCATCCATTGATATGTGTCGAGTGCATTTCTTTAAGGTTTAGCAGGTAGACTAAGTTACTGGACCTGTATATCCAACAGAATTTTTACTAACTTGCAAGGCCAGACTACAGCGGTAGACAAAAATGCTGTATTGATGCTCATTTTATATCGGCTGACAAACATATTAGTATAACATTGCTAATCAAAAGGGGTTGCTTGCTAATCAAGTAAAAGTTTAATTCGCAAACTGTTACTCAATTTGTGAAAACGAATTTATCCCTTGAACTTGCAGTGAACAGAGAGAAGAGGATGCAGCGAGCCCTGGGAGCAAGAGAGGAATGCAGGATGAGATGTGCTTTCATCGAACAGGGTAACTTAAATAGCTATTTTTGCTACACACGTGTCAATTTAATAAGCAAACCTACAGAATTGATATATATATATATATATACACTGTTTATAAAGAGAAAAGTGGTAATATTCACAAAGCCAGCAACACTGCTGGAAGCCTTTGTAACACCCGGCAGTTTAATCTTTTGCGGTAGATATCCAACACGCAATTCTATCAATCCAGCTTTTTACTGTTGAGGCGAATAGTACAACATTTACATGTTGGCTACCTTCTGGTCCATCGATCTGTACTGCAAACACTTTCATGAGATTTCATCTTTAGCATGCAGCATGACTAGCACTTAGCTTATGATGTGCACTAATGGTCATCCCCAAATAAGCTCTAGACATAATATGTTCACTGGCATTCTTTTCCATCTGAATGTAGTGCGACATGTTTCCAGCTATATTCATATAAAGTGCAACTTTATACTGTGCTTAACCCAGCAACAGCCATGAGAATTATGGTTATACTACAATGTCCCCCATATCAGTGTAAGATTTAGAGTGAGGCTCATAGTTCAGAGTTACATCACCTCACGTAACCTATAGTGTTTCTCTTTTCTAAAGATAATGTTGTACATCTAGTTTAGCCATAAGTGCTATGGATGACTAATCTGCAGTCGGAGCGCACATACACTCAAAATGATCCTAGCGAGAGTTTATTACTTTCTCCACTTCTACTAGGACAACATCGACGCAGAAGGATTACCTGTTCACCCAAATACAGCCATTACAAGCACACCCCATTACTTAAAGGTTAAGTCTGACTCGCTTTATATTTGCATTCTCTAGTCATCTGAACCTAGAGTTTAGACTGTTTGCTCTCCATTTATACACAGAACAATACAACCTCTAAAGATTGACTAAAATCTCCAATGCTGAATCACCCAACGGTTACTAACCACTGCCAGACGCTTTACTACATAATCCAGGTGAATGTGCATATATATTTACACCAGATGGAGTATCTAAATGTATGAGCAAGTATGTATTCTAGCTCTAACAACACAATTTGTGTGTTCACAGAGTGTATCCTGAACAAGGTTTATTTACAAGACTTAACAGGGCTATACACCTACCCCGACACACCAATTGAGGTAACTATCCTTACCAGATTTTGGCACCAAGATACTTAGGATCTCTGACTTTAGACAAAGCACTAGTAGCCTCTATTGTCTTTTGTGTTTGTTTTTTCTGACAGCCTGTAATGTGATAGCAGTTACTACGTTTCATTAAGGACCTACTGGACACTGAACTGCAGAGTCCTGTGTGTTTACTAGTGACCACTAAACTGTCTCCTGACGAATGATCCCCACTGAGATAAGAACTGAAACATGTTGAGAAAGTGCTTAACCCTAATAGCTTAAGAATATATATATATATGATACATTACTCACTGTAATCGTATTTCTGATGCTTGTATCGGCTTAGATTCACATGCTGTGCATAGGCCGACATCTAGTGGAAGCTGCTGAGTATTACAGTTTGTTTTTTGAAACTTGAAAATGGGTGTCGACACAGGGCGTGCCAATAATACTATCCCTAGTGTGACATCCACTGTACCCATGATTCCTCACGCATGTAGTACCCTCAGATTGTATTTTTTCTGACATGAGGAGTAGCGAGAGTACAGATTATCCAAGCAGATAGATAGGAAGATAAGACTACAAGCATCCATGCGCCTTCTCTCAGAGGGGAGGAGGGCGAGTCGAATGTGAATCTAAGCAGATACAAGCATCAGAAATACGATTACGGTGAGTAATGTATCCCTTCTGAGGCTTGTGGAATCTGCTTAGATCACATGCTGTGCATAGATTAGCGAGCAGTGTTAGAAGAAGGAGGTGGTATGTGAGAAGGGTCCTGCGCAAACAAATGTCTTAGAACCGCTTGTCCCACTTGAGTATCTGTCTTTGAATGAGTGTCAATGCAGTAGTGCTGAGTAAAAGTGTGAATAGAGCTCTAAGTAGCTGCTTTGCAAATGGTGTCAAGGGGTACATTTGCAATGAAAGGCAGAGTGGCCCCAATGCCTCTTGTAGAATGGCCTCTTGGCGTAAAAGGCAGAGTCCGTTCAGAAAGGGAGTAACGTAGTTGGATACAATGGACTATCCATTTGGAGATGGCACCTTTAGAGACGCAATCTCCTTCTCTGCCTGTAGCTACCGAGACAAACAGTTGGTCTGTTGTCCTTAGCGGTCTGGTCTTGTCTACATAGAAGGGGACCGCTCTTCGCACAGCTAGAGTGTGCAGTTTCACCTCAGCAGAGCTTTTGGGTTCTTGGAAGAAGGCCGGAAGCTCGATGGACTGGTTAACGTGGAATTTAGAAATAAACTTAGGTGAGAACCTAGGGTGTGTTCGTAGAACCAGTTTATCCTTATGAACAGTAAAGAAAGGTTCCTGCACTGACAGATCCTGAATTTCACTGACCCTTCTTATGGATGTAATGGCTACTAAGAAGGCAGTTTTATAGGTCAGGTGTTTGAGACTGGCTTCATGCATGGGTTCAAATGGTGGGCCCATGAGCTTAGCAAGCACCACATTAAGGTCCCAACCAGGTGGTGGGTTTGAAATTGGAGGGTGGAGTCTCTTTACCCCTTCCATGAAGGCTTTAACCACTGGTACTTTCCACCACGAAACCTTGTTGTGCGAAGTGGTGTAGGCTGACAGCACTGCCAGATGTACCTTTAGTGAGTTAAATACCAGGTCCGCATCCAGCAGGTGGAGCATGTAAGTGACAATATGGGAAGGAGTGCAATCAACTGGGTTGATTTGCTTATTCTGGCACCAGATAACAAATCTTTTCCATTTATCAAAGTAACAGTGCCTCATGTTAGGTTTCCTAGATTCCTTTAGGATGACTATACATCTCTGTGGTAAGTTGAGATGTCCAAACTATGACTTCAGGAGCCATGCTGCCAGGTTCATTGAGTTGGGTTGAGGGTGCACTGTTTGCCCTTGGTGCTGGGACAGTAGGTTGTACCAGCACAGGAGCCTGATGGCTTTGCACACCGCTAGTCTGAGTAGGTGTGGGAACCACAGTTGCCTCACCCACATGGGAGCAACTAGGATGAGCGTCATCAGTTCCCTGTGCATCTTGTTGACCACTTTCCTCATGAGAGGGATTGGTGGAAAAGCGTATGCAAACATTCCTGACCAGTTCATCCACAGGGCGTTCCCCTTGGAGTCTGGCTAGGGGAACCTGGATGCGTATCCTGCCTGTCCTGGGTCAGATGCGTTTCCTGCGGGAGGGCTACATTAATTTGTTGGCATCTCAAATATACCATTACACTGTTTTGTTTGATGTAACTATTCAAACCCCGAACATTCCACATTGCTATCTTAAGTTCCCCCATTTTCTGTAAGCATTTACGCACTCTCTCCTTTTTTTGCATCCACCCTCTTTACACTGTGCGTGTCTGTAGGCCAACTTCCCTCCAACTATCCCAAGTCCCCCCCACCTCCCGCTTCCCAACTGTTCCCAACATTTGGCCAGCTTCAAATCTGAAGCTCAAGCATCCCTGCATCTCACTCCTATTGCGGCTCTACTGCCGGTACTCGCAGTGCAGCGGGAGTATACTGAACTACTAGTATCCTATCTAATCCATTCTACAGTGGGTGATAGTGTGATTCCGTGCCGCTTAGGACTAAGCTTAAACGGTGCTCCTGTATTTAGCTGACTGTACATTCAGTTTCCAATTTTCTAACTCAAATGTCATTTTAGGATCTTTACACAATAGCAACTCCTCGGTACAGGTGTACATTATGCAAGCCACGCAAGTTCACTTTCGCTTCTCGTCCGGTCATCCTTTGTCGGCATGTTCATCATGTCCATCTATTTGTTCACAACGTCCACAGTCTAAAAAAAACACAAAATCAGCTCAGTCTTTATGTTAAACCTTCATCTTTGCCGGGTATAGCAACATGCAATTAAGATTAGCTGCACGTAATCGCCTCTTGACCGACCCATAGTTCATCCTCTGTTTTTGCACCAAGAAAGTGTAATCTGGGTATGCCGTTATGGTCGCCGATGCTCTGCTGTTCATTCCTCCTTTCCGAAAAAGTGTTCCAGGATCGTCCTTGTAGTTTAATATCTTAGCTATAATCAGCCTAGGTGGGGCCCCGTCTGGCGCTTTTCATGTCAGGGCACCATTCGCTCTTTCAACTGTGAACCCCTGGATGAGTGTCTCGGCTCCTATCTCCTGCACCAACAAGTTTTCAATTAAGTTCGTCGGGTTCGGGGGCGTGGCTTAGCTGCCATGAGATAGGACACTTTCCGGAGAAGCTCCTGTGGATCCGTCGAACATCCTCGCAATTGCACCATAATGGACGGTGAACATTGCACCAGAATCGAACATCACCTTGTGGGAACATGCAGTGCATGTCAATGCCTCGGTTCTTGGCGACCCTGTGCAGCCTGAAACAATACGGCCGAGTTGGCTCGCGGAGCCAGAGGATATCAAGATTGGAAAGTGGCGGCGAGCAGGAACAAAGGACTGGCGGCGGCTACACTGTATCAGGACCTAGCATTGTAGCACAACGCGATTCACTGCCCGTCTGGAGAGCCGCGGTGGCTTGGCTGTTGATGCTGTGAGCACTGTGGGGGCATGAACCATGCGGCCCCCACCTTTGCAGAGCGAGGAGGAGCAGCGAACTAGATTCATTGCAAGCAACGGGGCGGGGGGCCGCGCGGCCGTGCAACCAGGGACAAGCAAGTGGTGCCCATAAGCCGTCTTGAATGTGCTGTGAGGGGGGGCAGTGCACCCACCCGCGGCACGAAGGACCCACGTAAGCCGCCAGCGCAGCAGAACAACACGAGGGACCCGGAGGCAAGCATCCGTGTGCCTCGATCGTGCTGACAGCGGGGCAGACACAACCCGCTGCTAGGAAGCAACGCTGCCTCTCCGGTCCCATTTAAGGAAACCTGCTCTTCGGCCCGGCGGAGCGATAATCCATGCCAGCTGTCACCCACCGAGGAAGATTAATGTGCATGCACCGAAACACCACCTCCCCTAGAATACTATGGCGCAATAACAAGATCAGGTGAGCGAATGAACCTTGCATAGGACGATGAGAGACGACAAAACACCTGACCTGCCAGGAGTGCCCACATAACAGAACGAGTAAAGCCCATACTATTACACTGGCAGATAAGCTCAAACAACGTACGCACACATGATGGAAGCAGCCAGTGGCACATGCTAATGGAGCTGGAAAATCTTTGGAGATTATGCCAACCCAAGGACAGAACATATAGCCCAATCCCGGAAGTGCCCATAGACACCCAACCAAATAAAAACAGCCCTATAAAGCGCCAAAGTGAGCTGCATGGAAACCAACCTACACGCCGAGACACACGTGCCACCACGTAAAGGCATATACCACCAGCGTGCCCAAGATCAACCTGCTAGGAACAGATAGACACGTGGACATGCCAAGTGGGATCCCACGGGGACTCGAGCCAGTGGCTAGAGGAGAAGCAAACAACATAAACTTACCTGTAGAAGGACAAGGCAACAAAGCACCAGGACGCAGCGCGAACACAGCACAACAAGGAAACCCAGCGATCATGACCACGACCCACCACCAACACTAGGCCCCGGATTACAGCAGAGTCAACTCGGAAAAAACACGCCTAGAACCAAGAAGTGCAGGGTGAGAACAATAAGCACACTCCCAGGACCCCAAAACTAACCACACTCCTCTGCCGACCCTGGACCCGGTGACCCTCTAGGACGCGAGGGGAACAGCAGACAACCTCGAGGCGACGTCCAACACCAGATGCACCACAAACAGATAGACCCACAGGTCAAGCCCCAACCAAGAGGACCCGGCACTCCGGCGGACACTGCAATGGTGCCCAAGCCACTCAAATCCAAGGGGAAGCAGCCGACAATGAAAGAGTATATGAAAACACCAATACAGGCTGATAATCCCAGGAACAAGAAGAACCTGCCGCCAGACCCCACACCAGGGCGTAACGATCAACAGATCCTAGACGCCATTGCAGACCTGAAAGCCACGTGGGAATCCAAATTAGAGGCAGCTGTGGCAGAAGACATCACTGGATCTAAAAATCGGAGCAGTGCAAGAAGATGTCATCCTACTGAGACAGGATGCCAAGAAATTATCAGAACGCACAGGTAACCTGGAAAAAACAGTGGTTTCGAACGAGGCAGCATGTACCACACACGCCACAGAGATCCACGTACTCAAACAGCAAGTGTCCAACCTGTAAAATAGGGCGGAGGAAGCGGAAGGGAGGGCCCGAAATAAAATTTGGATCGTGGGGCTCCCGGAAGAAGGACAGAACCCAACGGAATACATCGAAACCATGTTGCTACAGGAAATCGGAGGCAGGACGCTCACACAAGGGTTCGCAGTGTAAAGAGCACACAGAGCCCTCACAAGGAAACCCCCGCCAGGTGCTTCCCCGAGACTAATAATCACTAAAATTTTGAACTACCAAGATCAGAACCTAGAACCCCATAGTTAGTTTAGATAGGTCAACGATAGGAACCCAGCAGGAGGTTACCGCACTAACACTGACTCGTCAGGATAGGACTAGATGCAGGATTGCCTGAGATCCAGGGATGGAGCTGGGCAAATGTTGGGAAAGGGAAGGGGGGGGGGGGGGGGGGGAGGAGGGATGTTGGGGTGTTTGGGGAGTTAATAGTTAGAGAACAAGTCTACGCACGCGCGCACCCACATTGAAAGCGGATAAAGAGAGGAGTCAGAGGAGGGACGGGATATGGCCAAGCATGGGGACCTTAAAATAATAACCTGGAATGTCAGGGGACTCAATAGTTACCTCAAGAGAAACAAAATCATGATGCACATAAAAAGACAGAAAATCGATATCGCCCTAATGCAAGAAACACCTCACGAAAGAGAAACTAGATGTTCTAAAGAGAAAATGGAAAGGCACCCTTATAGGTGCAACATACTCGGTCTATGCCAGGAGGGTGGTGACTTGGGTGGCTCCACACATTGCATTCCAACTGCTTCGGTCCACAGCCAAAGCAGACGGGAGGATGGTAATATTAAGGGGACTGATAGAGAACAGAGAAGTGTGCAGTTAATACATACGCCCCGAATCAAGACACAGGGACATACTTCAGGACCCTATACAACAAAATGAGCCCGTACCTGGGGTGCATGGTCATATAGGGCGGTGATTTCAATTGTATGCTAGACCCGAAAGTTGATCGGTCAGATGCGAAATTCGATAAGCTCACCCCTGCTGCTAGAGTCCTGAAGACTATTGAGAGACCTTCAGCTGGAAGACATATGGAGGCTACACCACCCACGCACTAGACAATACTCACATTATTCAGCCCCACAGAACCTATACATAAGGTTAGATTACGTGTTTACTACACAGGAAATCACTGGGGAGATGAGGCGCTCAGAATACAAAGCGAGGGTCCTCTCGGACCACTCACCACTGACCCTAACATGGCAATACATAACTCTGAGAGCCAAGATCCCTAATTGGAGACTTAGAGCAGAGGCACTGAAGGATTTGGCGTTCAGAGAGGACCTCACAGACGAAATAGTAGAATACTTTGAGAATAACACAGGGAGTGTAGAATCAGCTGGAACCCTATGGGAAGCAGTCAAGGTGGTGGCGAGAGGCTCAGCTATGGCCAAATCCAAGGGATTGCAGTGGGAGATATTACGACAATTACAGAATACAGAAGAGAAACTAGAGATCATGCTAAGCAGCAGAGGTCACTCCTTAGAGGAAGCTGGGAACATCACCCAACTACAGCAAGAATGTAGGCTATACTGGGAAAGGCTATGCAAACTAAACTATAAAAAATACATAGAAAGGCAGCACGCAGAAAGGGATAGACAGGGAAGATTATTAGCGTGGCTATATAAAAGTGAGACCCCCTAGACAAACAATCGGAGAAGTACAGGGAGAAGGAGACCCAATATTAGATACCCAAGAAGGTGTGAATAAGAGCCTCGAGTTCTACAAAAAATTATACAGTGATGTACAATGCGAGGAAGAGAGTGTAATAGCAGAAACCTTGGAGGATATTGGTTTACCGAAAATAAGCGCTGAAGAACCTCGAAGCCCCAATCACACTAGAAGAACTAGAGGAGGTGGTAGAACAGCTAGCCACCAGTAAGAATCTGGTAACAGATGGACTCCCCAGTGAATTTTACAAAATGTTTAAAAACGAAGTGCTTCCCTCACTGCGGACGATGCTGAATGAAGCATTCAAAATTGGGACACTGCCAGTGTCTCAGAGAGGCGACTATTATTCCCCTCCTCAAACCCAACAAGCCGAGCACGGACTGTGGGTCATGCAGACCATTATTCATGTTCAATCAAGACAGCAAACTACTTACGGCTGTGTTGGCAAACAGGGTGAAGCAAGTCATAGGCAAATTAATACATCCCAACCAAACCGGATACGTTCCACACAGAAACATATCCAATAATCTCAGAAGGCTACACCATGTTATTGAACAAACAGAAGGCGCCTCAGGTGAGCTGGCTATTTTGTCACTAGACCCAGTGAAGGCCTTTGACTCAGTCAAATGGCCGTGGCTGCTGACAGCCCTAAAAGAATATGGCATGGGACCGGGGTACGTGAAATGGGTTAAATTATTATACAGCTCACCATTAGCCAGAGTCAAAATGGGAGCTGTTATCTCGGACAGATGACAGCTTAGCAGGGGCACCAGACAGGGATGCCCCTGGCCCCCGATGTTGTACATCCTGGCATTGGAACCATTAGCGATATATCCAAGACAACAATATGAGGAAGTGGGGATTCACACAAAAAGGGGGCCACACCTAATATCGTTATACGCAGACTATATACTACTATATCTGAAGTACCCAGAAGAAAACTTACAATACATCCTAAAGGTGATGGAGCGGTTCACCACACTCTCCGGTATTGTAGTTAATCCTAAAAAGTCCTGTATATTTCCCCTTGGTCGGTACAGAGAGGTCCCGCGCGCGAAATTACCAATACTACCCATCCCCTGGGTGACGACACCCTTAGGTATCTGGGAATCGACATCTATCACACATTAGCAGAAGAATATACACAACACCGTTAAGGCACTGACAGGCGTTGAGAAAAGTATGAAGTTTTGGACCAAACTCCCACTGGCCATGATGGGGAGAGGGGCGCTGCTGAAGATGGTGGTACTACCTAGACTTACACTTCTTCAGGAACATACCACATATAACACCTAGGTGCTTCTTTGTCAAGTTCCAAAGCATGTGCAGAGGCTTTCTATGGGCCAAGACAAGGAATAGAGTAGCCCTATGGAAACTACAAAACACCTATGACAAAGGGGGCATTAAACTGCCCAATTTCGAGATTTACTACCTGGCCAGCCAGCTACCCTACGTGACCGAGTGGCTGGTAGAAGACTCAACATCAGAGTCCAGACTAGGGTCGGACTGTGCCCCATACTTCTTAAAAGAATGGATCTGGCTTTCCAAACGGGAGTTGAAAGGGAGATCGGGGTTGCTAAAACTAGGTTGGCAAATATGGCATAAAGTGTGCCAGACTATTAAGAATCCAACCCCATGCTCCCCGCAGGTGCCACTGGTGACACTAACCGGAGGAGACGCACAGTTAATGAAGATGATTCGCAAACACTGGGAACAGGTGGGAATTGTAATGATGGGAGATATATGGCAGGAGGGGGAAGGGATTTGACGCGCTGATGGACGAAACTGGCTTGCATCAAGGACAGTACTTAACCTATAATAGATTAGTTCAAAATGTGAAGGAGAAGTGGTCTGAGAGAGCGCTAGACTAACAGCCAGACATGACGATTGAAACACTGTACGACATCGGGGAGGGGGGGCACGAGGTCTCCCGAATTTACGAATTAATGACTAAGGTGGGAAAGCAAGTGACCCAGTTGAGGCAAGATTGGGAGGTGGACGCTAAGGAACCAATGTCAGACGTACTATGGGGACGTGCACAAAGGTATCACAAAAAAGTATCGAGAAATGCCAGGCTATGACAAATCCAATTATACATCACCCACAGAGCATACATGACCCCCCGCCCCCAGAGAATCTCTCGATTTAAGGGTGCAGAACCACAAACGTGCCCCAAATGTGGAGAAGAAAAGGCTGGGCTGATATACATATTTTGGGCATGCCCCGAAATAAGAAGATACTGGGGGGGAAGTGTCCCAACAACTACACGAAAAGGAGATCAACCTGAATGTAGATTCAGTATGGGCATGCATGGTGGGGGGGGTTCCCTAGGCCACGCCAATTGAAACATGTCAGCAAGCTCAAAGACTTGGCATATATACTAGCCAAACGTAGGATTGCCATGGGGTGGAAATCAACCAACAGACCCAAGACTACGGTCTGGTGGTCCAACCTCCATAAATGGTCCGAGGCCGAAACAGTAGTCTGGAGTGAGGCTGCCAATAGAGGGGGCTGGGGTGGGCGGGGAGGAGGGGAGGAAGAAGCTGAAACCCCGACGGCCTGGAAACAGTTGGTAGCCACACTATGGGGCCCCACCCAGGGGAGCCCAAATGACGACTCCTCAGTGCACAGATGACGAAATACCTCTCATGTATAGAGGGCCAGGTGGCGGAGCAGGGTAGGCTTGTTGGAGGGAGGGATAAGGGAAAACAGTTCACACAAATCACATGTCCGTAATAAAGTAATGACAAGATGAAAACTGTTGGGATTGTTGAGTTTATGGTTGATGGTTTATTGTTTGTTGTAAAAACCAATAGAAATTGTTTAAAAAAAAAAAAGTTGGTCGGGTTCGAGCCTTCTCCTTCCGGCTTCCGGAAGCCCCACTATACATACATTAGTCCTGTGTGCTCTCCCTTCCACCGCTTCTTCTCTATTCTCTAGATTCCGCACATGCTGTTGCAGTATGGAGACTTCTTTGGAGTTTGTTACAACTGCTTGCGTAAGCCTTCACCTCTTTTTCCAGCACTCCTGTGTGTTCTGTCAAAGATCCGACATCCTGTCTCAAGAGGGTCACATCAATACTGATTGCATCAATTTTAAATTCCAATGACGACTTCAACTCTGCAAAGGCCTCCATGATCTGCTGGTCACTTCGGCTGGGGGCCTCCACTCCTCGTGACTCCTGCCCAGTTGTTTTCGCATCGTCCGTCGTTTGAGCCGATTTGGCAAATGCGTCTATTGATGACTGCTTCACTTTGGTCTCGTTTGGCTTGGATGCCATTGTTGCGCTCAGTTGCCATGGCCCTCTCTTCCACTAAGACCGGCATAGTACCCTGACTGGACTGCTGTGGTATAATGCTGTGCAGTGACTGTTGCCGGACTCGTTCAGCACACTGTATACGTGAACAGGTATGCACCCCTTCCGGTTCTGAGTTATTCCGCTCCGGGGGAGCCAATGTTCCTCGTACTGTGCTCGATTACTGCGTTCCCTTCGGGGGTCTATTGCTCCTTTTAGGGGCCACTGCACCAGCACGCACCTTCAAATGGCCTTGTGCCACCTGTATTATAGCACGCCAGAATGGTTTGATGCTGCAGGCCTGCTCACGATTCGACGAGCACCATACTTAGTTGTGTTAGGTAGGGAAAACAGTATACTATTACTATTTAAATTACTTGTGAAAATGCCACCAGCTTCTCCGTCTCCTTCTGACCTACCACACAGCATGAATATTGCTTGCCACTGGAAAATGGGTCACTTGCAGGTATGTGTGGTGCTGAACTGTCCATTCATGCAGGTATGTCTGGTGCCGAACTGTCCATTCAAGAGCAATACCACCCTGTTTTTTGGTATAGAACATCACAGGTATTGTAAAAGGGTCATATGCAATGCCATAACTCGTGAAGACAGACAGAAAATGCTCTGTAACTACCAGGCCATAGTGTACTTCGACTAGTCATCAGTCCAGGTAGAGATACCCATGTATACCCTTCAGATGCAAAATGGATGACCCTGCTATCCCTCACGGGGCTGTGTTCAGTCCCAATCGAAGGACCTTGTATTGAAAATGAAAATCTAAAACCCCCCCTCTCCCCCAAAGATTGAAATAATGACATTTCCTGTAGCTATCCGGATTTAGTGTGTGCATTCTTCAGATGAACCGAACACAACCAGTCACCAGAAAAAGGGGGGCAACCTGATAAGCGTCGCCAATAGCATCTTCTGATGAGAAGTTCAGAAAGGATAGGTCCAAGATTGTGGGCACGCCTGCCTGCTCTTTATTGCAAACAAACTGGAAAAATAGCCTCAGCACCTCGATGGGCAGGGGACTGGTTCTATGGCACTCGTGGAGAGCAACTGGTTGAACTCTGGCCAACGATGTTCACTCCTCCGCGGGTTTAAAGAAGGATGAAAAGGGGAATGAGAAATAGAAGATCCCTCAAAATCACAGATAGGACCCAAGGGTCTTTGAAAAGCTGTCTCCAGTCACGCTAGTGTACTGAGAGAGACTGCCTCCAACATGCAACATAGGTTTCCTGATCGACCCTCATGAAATTGCTTTCCCTTGTCATCTGATGAGAAATGGAGAGAGGAGATGCCCCGAGGATGGGGTCATGCCTGTTTTCTTCATTGTTGGCTCGGGGAACCAGCAGGAGGTCTAATTTTTATTCCGACCGTCCTGAAACCAAGCAAAAGAAAAGGGTCTGTTATGCCTGATCTGACCTTAAAAGTGCTTTAGTGGCCGTTTAGTCAACGATAACAATGGTATAGAAGTCTGGGTGGATGTATTTTTCTTGGGCAAAGATCGCATCAGCGTAAGTTCTCAAGATGCAGGGTGGAATTCTGGTTCCCATTGTGCAGAAGCAATCAAGGAAAAGTCTAGTGGAAGACTAGGCAGAAGGTTTTGTTTCACAGCAGCAACTACAGACGATTGTGCCTTAGGGGCCAGCTCCAAGCAGAGTTTTTTCGACAAAACTGACCTGTGCTTGATGCCTGACCTGTGCTTGATGCCCAACCTTTAGTTGGCCGGTTTGGGGGAATGTGGTTTCTTACTGAACTACCTGGCCACTGAAGTGATATCCTTTTACAAATGAATATCACTTTAGGCTGATAACCTGAATAAAAGTACAGAGAACAACATACTTTCCCTAAGGGGATTCAGGTTTAGGGACACCCGTGAATTCCATGAGTCCCACCAATCTGTCATGAAGGCTCCAAAAGGAAGAAGTCGGCATTCCCCCTCCGGCCACTGGCGGTGGTTGAGGTAGTATTGTAATCGCAGTAGTAAGGATTTACCAGTGAGGTCATGAGGCAGTGAAAATAACAGATTTCACAGGTGTTCAAACGTTAAAATGAGTGCAGGGTTTCGGCCAGGCCAGCAGCCTCTATTCCAACATCCCAGACAAATGATCACGACTCAGTTGCCCTCTCCTGCTCACTTCATATTAGCCCTCAACATTACTCCATTTTATGGAGAGCACCTGAAAAGTATAGAAATCATAATAAATTATCCAGACAAATTCCTAATAGAAATATGTAAAGCAAAAAGAACAATTGCAGCGCTACTTTCCACCTCATCTTGAATGAAAGTTTACAAATACCAGAAAGCAATTGAGCACAAGGCTTAAAAGAGGCTTTTGGTTGATGTAAATGATGTCAAGAGTTAGACAGATAAAATACAGTTTGTAAAATATGTTTAGTGCATGACAAAGCCACACGTGTGTGTGTGTGTGTATATATATATATATATATATATATATATATATATATATATATATATATATATATATATAGCATTCACACACACCTGTACACAAGTGTTTATAGGCACGAGATATTTGATGTGAGGAAAATGTGGCATTCTACAAATAAAATGTTTTGGTTTACCGAATTAGGTCACATGAAAAGGGGGGATTTAAAACTTTGAGTGATATATTGATATGGTCTTGAAAGAAGACACCAATGTGGGTAGCTAATGGGTGCTATGTGTGTTGTTTCAACTAACATGACATTAAGGTCTTGTAGAAAACAATGGTTACATGAATCAGTCTTCCCTCTGGCTTCTGGGAAGCTGGAGAGATGTGGATCTCCTGGCCCCACTGTGAGGTTTGAAGGGGACAGCATGCGCTTGCCAATTAAAGACAGGAAGGAGAGCCTCATGCCTGATGGTAGCCCGGCCTTCTACAAAACGCACTATATTAGTTGGTTATGCATGCGGGTTCGCAGAGTGCAGGCCCCTCTTGGTGGCCAGACTGCTCATGCCTACGGATGGCATTTTGGCAACCTAAGAATGGGCAAACATTTACAAATAGGACTGGCAGTAATTCAAAATTGCAACCCTGCTGAGCACAGAATGCAGAGTGGGATTGTTGATCATTTAATTTGGCAGAACACTCACCTAAAAGTGAAATGGCTGCAAACCGCAAGATTTATATATCAATTTCAAGGTAATAAATTATAAGTTACTCACCGTATTGACTAACATACTCTTAGTCCATAGTCCCCTTTCCTCCATACTGTACGGGCGTCCATTCCAAGACGGGAGACAACCTTTTTCACTAGAAAAAAACCTTCTTCCCCTTTAAATTTAGAGGCGCGCAGGGGTGCGGCCCAGGGAGCAAGCGCTGCCCTGACTCCACCCTCCGGCGCCTCACCTCAGTCCCCATAGACGCATCGACATTGGATTTAACATTGCCTAATGACACCAGTATTATTAGGGGGGGGAGGTTGGTGGGACGTATGGAGGAAAGGGGACTATGGACTAAGAGTACATTAGTCACTACGGTGAGTAACTTCTAATTCTTACGTCCTGTCCCCTTTCCTCCATACTGTATGGGCGATTACAACTGATTGTAGTCCCAGGGTGGAGAGGAGACGCTCCTTATGCAAATAGGTTCCTGAGAACCGCATGTCCGAAAGCCTCATCGGATCTAGAGCCAGCATCCAAACAGTAATGGTTGCAGAAAGCCGAGGGAGAGGCCAAGTGGCCGCCCTGCTTATGACTTGCCAAGGGACATGGCGCTGGAATGCGATGGACGTTGCCTTGGCCCTGACTACGTGGGCATGCATGTTGCCCGGGAGCGGATTGTGCTGCCCCTCATATGCTTCTTTGATGTCAGAGACCATCCAGTGGGATATGAAAGCCTTAGAGGCCTGATAGCCTGGTCTTGATCTTCAGAAAGTGACAAATAGGGCGTTCGATTTGCAGAAGCCCTTGGTCCAGTCCAAGTAGAATTTTAGGGCACTCCCGACATCCAGGCAGTGCAGCACTCTGTGCTTCGACTTTGGGATCGGGAAAAACTATTTCCTCGTTCAAGTGGAAGGCCGACAGAACCTTGGGCAGAAATGCCACCTGTGTCCACAGGACTACCTTGTCCCTGTGAAAGGTGGGATATGGCTCAGTGGCGACCAGCGCCTGGATTTCACTGACTCTACGAGCCGAGGTAAGGCCGACTAGTAAGGCCATCTTGATGGTGACCAGCCTGATGTCCACCGACGCCATTGGCTCGAACGGTTTGTGCGCCAGGCTGCCCAAGACTATGTTAAGGTCCCACACCGGGTGTGGTCTCTTGACGGGCGGGTAGAGCCTTGCAAGGCCTGTCAGATGTTTCTTGACAATAGGGTTGGAGGAGAAAATGCCCTTCTCCGGGTTCCTGTAAGCCCCAATGGCTGCGAGGTATGTGTGGCAGGTGTCCACCTGCACACCTGAATGAGCGAGGTGGGCCGAAAAGGAGAGCATGTCGTCCAAGGTGCATGCCAGGGGGTCGATTCCCTTTGAGTTTGCCCAGTGGCAGAATCTGGTCCATTTGCTTTTGTACTGGACCCTGGTAGCTTGGCTCCTGGCACCTTGCATGATCTCCAAATTGGCCTGTGAGAGGCTAAGGTGCAGGAGCGTTACCTGCTCAGGAACCACGCTGTGAGGGCTAGTTTCCCTGGTGCAGGGTGGATGACTCTGCTCCCCTGCTGTGCCAGAAGATGTACTGGGCCAGTGGGGAGGTGAATTAGGGGGCACTTCCGAGAGACTGGGCAGCTCCGAAAAACGTGGCCTGGCCGGCCACCATGGAACTATCAGAATGATGAGGAGTTGGCGAGACTACTTGATTTTGCAAATTATCCTATGAATCAGGGGAGTGGGCGGAAAGGCATAGGCTTTCATGCTGGTCCACTGGAGGTGAAACGCGTCGCCCAGAGAGCCGGGGCACTGACCTTGCCACGATGCAAACTGGGGGCACTTCTTGTTGTGCCAGGCGGCAAAGAGATCCACCTGGGGGTGACACCATCTGTTGGAAATCTCCTGAATAACAAGGTTGTTTGGCTGCCACTCGTAATTGTCTGCTCCCCGCCTGCTGAGCCTGTCCACTTCCAGGTTGGATTCCCCCGGGAGGTGGACTGCTATGAGGTAAATGTCGTTTTCCAGGGCCCACTCCCACATGCTTATCGCCAGTTGGCACAGAGGAGATCTGGTGCCTCCCTGCTTGTTGACGTAGTACATGCTGGTCGAGTTGTCCGTCTGCATGAGGACAACCTTGCCCCTGAGAAGTGGTAGGAATGCCCTGAGCGCCTGCCAGATGGCATTCAGCTCTACCCAATTAACGTGGTATTCCTGCTCCCGTCCAGATGCCGTGGACCGAGAGATTGTACAGGTTGGCTCCCCAACCCTCGAGCGAGGAACCCGTGGTGATGGTGGCCTGCGGCGTGGGCAGCCGGAAGGGTTTGCCCCGTCCGCAGGTTGCAGTCTCTGGACCACCAAGTCAGGTCAAGGTGGCGAGATGGAGGAACTTTGATCAACATGGATGGAGAGCCCCGCTCCTGGTTCCATGAGGCAGCGAAGTGCAGCTGAATCCTCCTCAACCTTAGCCTTGTGTGCGGCACGGCTAACAGGACCGCTGCCAGAAGACCCAAGAGATGCTGGTACCACCATGCCGAGGTCCCTTCTCTGCTGAGGAAGTGGGCGATGGCCCTCTTGATGGCCGAGATTTTGTCCTCCGACGGAAATACCTTCTTGGAGCACGTGTCGCAGATGAAGCCCAAGAATGTCACAGTCTGTGTAGGGTGCAGCTGTGACTTCTTGAGATTGAGCGAGAAGCCCAGATCGTGCAGTGTGTTCATAAGGGCATTGGAGTAGAGAACCGCTTCCGGAGATGTAGCCCTGACGAGCCAGTCGTCGAAGTATGGGTAGATGTGGAGGCCCTGAGCTCTGAGGAGGGTAGCCACAGCATTCATGAGCCTGGTAAAGCCCCTGGGAGCAGAGTTGAGGCCAAAAGGGAGGACCTTGTATTGAAAATGGAAGCCCATGATCCTGAACCGTAGGAAAGACCATAGCGGTTGCCAAATCGGGACGTGTAGGTACGCGTCCTTCAGATCCAGGGAGCACATCCAGACTCCCTTGTCCAATGTCTCAGCTATAAAAGCTGGCGTAAGGATCTTAAATTCTTGCAGGGGTAAGGAGAGGTTGAGGGTGGAAAGGTCCAGCACAACTCTCAGGCCCGCCTGGTTCTTCTGAATGGCGAAAATCCTGGAGTAAAAGCCAAAGCCTCGCTGGAAGGCTGGGACTTCCTCTGCCAAAAGAGTTGCTGTCCCAACCTCTGGGAGTGGAGGAGAGGAGGATGGATAGTCTGGGATAGGGAGCTAGCACCCCGTAGATACTATGGAGAGGACCCAGGCATCCGCGGAATTCTGGCGCCAGAAATGTGCATGGATAGCAAGGCTGCCCCCCACCAGAGACACATGGACCAGAAGAGGCGTGTCATGCCTTCTTTCCCTCGAAGGCTGTCGCGGAGGAGGGGGACTGGAAAAATCCCTTACTACCACACCCCTCCCTTTTTTTTTGCTTGCACCGGGTCCGAGACGGCGAGCCGTCCGGGTGCCTGCATCTACGTTCCTGGAAGCCCTAGAACCCTCTGTACATACGACCCCTCTCGGAGCGTTGCTGAGATTGGATGTATGATTTGGGCATGGTCTTTGTGAGGAGGGATAAAGACTCGGCTGTTTGTGAGCTGTTCTTTTTGTCCAGCTTCATCTGTGGAGGAGTGGAACAGCCCCCCCCCCCTAGAATGGTAGATCTAGGATGCGTTCCTGGGCGTCTGGGTTGAATTTTGTTGCCCGGAGCCAGGCTGTCCTTCTCATGTCCGTGGCAATGCAGATGGCACAGCTAGGTGTCAATATGAGCCACTGTGGATTCCATGAAATCATGCGCCACCAGCTTAGCCTTGGCTAGCCCCGCCTTCAAGCGGGATTGGCTCTGGGCAGGAAGTTCCAGAAGGAAGTCTGCAATTTCCCGCCATAATCTTTGGTTTGCGGCAGCCAGCATGGCATCTGCGTTGGCCTGACAAAGATGCAAGGATGCGTTGGAATAGAGTTTCATGCCGTACGCCTCCAAGATCTTCTCCTCTCCTTGCCTAGCAGCGCCGTAGTGGAGGAGGCGGAGGACAACTGAGGCTTGGGGTACAGTGATGCAGCAGCGATCACTGAGGAGAGCAGCAGAGGATGGGCAGAGAACAAGAGTGTATCCCCCCCCCTCCATCTACCTGTACTTGGCGTACAGGCGTCGATTGACCAGCTGGGTCGAGTGGGGCTTGAGCCAAACCTTCTTGGCCCGGGAGACTACATCAGTTTGAATTGGCATCCCCGTTTTGGCAGAGGGGCATCGCGTGAGGTCTTCAGCCAGGACCCCCTCTGCCAGCTGCTCGACCTCAGGCTGGGGCAGGCCAAGATACTCTGCCAGCCCAGCAAGACGTTTGTGGAAGGCCCTGGCTGAGGATGGCATGTCAAGATCATCCTCCTCATCTGTATCCTGTGGGTCTGGGGCATCATGTGGAGGAGGAGTGGTGGTTGGCGCCGGAGGCTGGGGTACTGGGTCCGCGAGCTGAGGCTGCGGAAGCGGCGGAGGTTGGTACAGAGCTGCCTGGGGAATCGGCTGGGGAGCCGGAGGATGTGGCTGTGCCGGGGCCTGGGGCGTCGGCGGAGGCATCTGTGGTGCCGCTAGCATTGCGGGAAGGACTTCCCTGATACCGTCTTTGATAACCCCCATCTGAGGTGACTTCATGAGGCCAAGGAACTTCTCGAAGAGCACCTCCTCAAAGAGGTGGCGCTGACAGGGTATCGGGGAGCTGCTGGAGCTGCCGTGTACCCTGTCCATATGGACGCAAAGGAAAGCTGCCCTGTGCAAATGAGGGGTAGACTGTAGGCCACCTACCTGGTTGAGGCCAGTCCCACCTTGACACTCGTTCTTCGCCGAATTCCTGGAATGGCGTCAGACAGGTGCCTCTTTCTGGTGCGGCGGCCATTTTGTCGAGCTGCCTGCCAAGTGCCTGTGATGTGTTGCTCGGCCCGCTGGGCCTGGCTTCCAAGACTCTTGCGTGTGGATCACAAGGCCTACCCTGCTCCTCTGGCCTAGGCCCGGTAGGTGTGACTCCCTCGACCCGGGGGTCGGTAGAGCTGCGTTTAGACGCCCCCTCGGACCTAATGCGGTATTAGGGCGTAGCCCCTCGGCCATGGTCCGGTAAAAGGGTGGAGCCCCTCGGGTGCACACCTGGTAAAAGAACCTTCCGGTCCCTCAACACTGCCACCGGGAGGATCCCTCCACCTGAAGGCTGGTAGCTGAAGCAGCCTCGGTGCACGTGCTGGTTGAAGGACCGGACAAAGGAGTCCCTGGGAAGGAGTCTCCCTCGGGCAGTGAGATGGATAATATAGGCCCTACCTTGGGCCTGGTTCGCTATTTCACGAAGTTCTGGAGATCCTCTGGAGGAGACTTCTGGATGAGCTCCCTCCACCTGGCTAGCCTGTTCTTCAGTGCTTTCGAGGACAGAGAGTCACACGCTGAACAAGATTGCCAACCGTGGTCTGGGCCAAGGCAACGTAGGCAGAGGGTGTGGGGGTCTGAAGTTGGGAAGAGCCCATTGCAGGGTGGACACCTGCTGAACCCTGTAGAAGTCGACATGCGCCGTAGAGAAGCGTGATGCCTGAGGACCAAGTACCTGAATGATAAAAAGACAAAAAAAAGACAAAAAGAAGTAGTAGTATCCGCGCGTGGAATTACATGGCCAAAGCCAAACCCAGGAGCGCTGGTGAATACGGCCCGTTCCCGTCGATGCAGAAACGGGGACTGAGGTGTGACGCCGGAGGGCAGAGTCAAGGCACTTTATGCTCCCTGGGCCGCACCCCTGCGCGCCTCTAAATTTAAAGGGGAAGAAGGTTTTTTTCTGGTGAAAAAGGTTCCGTCTCCGGTCCCTTGGAAGGGACGCCCATAAAGTATGGAGGAAAGGGGACAGGACGTAAGAGTATAAATATATCTATGTAAAGCACTTTGGATAAAAGTGCTCTATAAAATGACAAGACCGACAGACACAGACACTAAATAGATTGCATACCATAAGTCTACTGAAGTGCAAATTCAAGCTTCTAACGGTGCGTAAGAGTACTGCAAGTGCTACGGCGAAGAGCCGTTTTTGGAGACTGATGGCACAAGGGCCTGGCCAGCCCCGGGCCACTTAAATCCCCGACCGAACCCCTCCCCGAGTGAGGTCCTTGTAATATACCACACTCCAAAAGCCGAACGTGCACGGGAGAAGAGGAACATGGCGGGGGGGGGGTGGCGGGGGGAGCAGATGGAACTGTTGCTGCACAAGTGTTTGGCAAAGTGCAGAGAAGAAGACTGTACCGCCCCCAAGGTAAATACAAGGGAAAGAAGGGCTAGGTTCAGGGCATTGTTTGATATCGCTTATAGAAGAGAAGGACGGGGTAGGAAGATGGGGAGTGAGGGGGGTGGAGGGGTTTGGGGTCAGAGGAAATTGTTTTGATTCAGACTTTGGACACTGAACATAAGTCTGGAAAGTGAAATGTTGGACTTCACCACCCATTCGGAAGGTGATCAACCAAACACTGACAACTTTGCTGCCTATACAAGTGTCCAAGCCTGTGAGGGTTTCTTCGAATAATTTTATAAGCCCTGCAGAATAAATGAAACCGACCTTATCGAATATGTCTGAAGCGGGCATACTGATCCCGAAGGATTTACCAGTGAAGTGTACAACGCTGGAGCAGAGACGATTAACCTTGCAAAAGCAGCAGTGTTGGACCACTACTATTGAAGATAATTTTCTGTGCTTGCAGGCGGGCCAACAAGAGGATCAAGTTATTGGTCAATCCACTAATCCGTCCATACAACAGAAGGTAGGGCCTTATAGCCAGCAGCCGGTTTACAAAGTTGACCAAAATGAATACTGGGAACACAGAGCAGCAGGGCTGGGGGAGGGAGTTGTGAAAGGTATCAACAAGAGGAGTATTCTCCTTTTGGAACATTTGCTGGACTTTCAAAATCCCATGGCCCATAGACGAAATGTCTTAAACCTTTTTCATAAAATAACACAGCTGGGGGGAGTGGAGTCAGGAGACATAGAACCATCACAGCTTTAGTTGACCTAAAGGCCCCAATCCGCCCTAAAGTGGTCAGACCTAATAACTACCACCAAAAATGGTTCCACCCCGAACTGACAGCCCAAAAGAAAGAAAAGAGAAGAAGGGAAACCAGATGGCTAAATAACCCATCACTGGACAACAAAGAGAACTGGAAAGAAATAGAGAGAAATTATAAAAAAGATAATCTTTGAAGCCAAGAGCAATTACTTCAACAACCAAATTAAATCAGCCGCTAACGCCCCCAGCAAGCTCTTCGAGATATTAAAATCTATAGAAAAGCCTGCTGCCTTAACACCCACGTTCAATCCTTCACAGGAAGAATGCAACAAAACCCAGATGGCGTTCGCAAGCAAGCTCTTCAAAGCTAGGGAGCTGATAAAAAAATGCCCAAAAAACTAAGCTGACGATGCACAGCTAGTAGTAGAACTAAGCAGGGATTACGAAAAAGACAGCCTGTCACTGACCTATATAACACCATAGAATCTTGGATGGATCGCAACTGGATGTGTCTAAACAGCAAAAAGACAGAGCAAATGATCTTTGGTTTCAATCAGGCTAGAGGCAAGCTATCTTTTAAATACAACTTCTTCAAAATCAAAGAGGCCCAGATACAGGTAGTGGACAAGGTTAAGACCCTGGGCATGACACTAGAGGCCTTAAACTCTGAAGCTCAAGCATCCTATTAAAAACTGTGCATACGAGCTTAAGAGTGCTCAGAGCAATCAAGCCCCTTCTGAACGAAGCAAACTGCACTACTATCGCGAGAGCAACCATACTGTCACGTTTAGACTATGGTAATGCACTACCACTTGGAGCTAACAAGCAAAGTATGAACAAATACCATCTTGTACAAAACAACGCGGTCAGAATAATCAAACAGAAATAACGGTACATTTCATCGAGTGCTGTTCAAATCTATGACAATAGTTCACAAGTGCCTACATGGGAAAGCTCCAGCATACCTGAAATCAAAGATCACCCAATACTTGGCAGCACGATCACTCAGGTCAGAAACACTAGGACTCATAGTAAAACCACACAAGAAAGCAAACGGCATAGTTAAGAGCCTTTCCGATCCGTGCAGCCACAAACTGGAATGGCCTGCACCTAAAACTAAGATTAGAGACAAATCACCTTGTTTCCAGAAATAAGCTGAAACACTCCTGTTTAAATAAATTTCACTATACTATAAAACAGTTAGGAATATATACTGTACACTCCCCTGTTTGGTCTTCCTCCACTGACTAAGTGTCCTGTCACTTTGTATTGTAACTGTCGTCCTGTCTTTATGTTGGCTTTCGGCACCCTATAAATAATAAAATCCCATCAAAATTAATAAAGGCCATAATTATGGAGGTCGGGCCCCTTATTTTGCCCACTTTGATGTGTTATTTTTGCGATTAATGAATGGGAGAAACAGCAAGTAAGAGGGTTTTCCTTGCCCTGGAGGCAGGATCAGCAGCAGGTTCATCTCCCACACTTTTCACCTCAGAGGGTAACACGTACGCAGGGTGTCCTTGGCTCCACCCGTTCTATTGAACAAGCTTATGTGGTGGAGGAATCTTAGGAGGTTGGAGATTGGTCTTGGTTACCGGAGATCCTGGGATGGAGGTCTGGGTCGAATTAGCAAAAATATGGGTGCAGCCAGAGCAGACATGCAAATAGGTTCGTGGAACACAAGGGGTCTCTCTATTGCTAGATTGGAATGACACCTTGATTGACCTTGATGTTTTATATGTTTAGGAGACGTGGCTCCATGAGGAGGGTATCATGGATGGCTACACTCCCTGGTTTCATTTAAAACTATCAGGGTAAGTCAGGGAAGAGCGACATCCAGGCTTCTCACCGCATGTAAAAAAAGATCTGGGATTGTGGTTCGTACAATGGGCTTCACCAAATGTGTTTTCACAGCTAACAAGATTGACCTGCGAAAGATCTCAAGGCAAGGCGGTTGGATCCTGGGGTATTATTAATCTATATTGGAACCCTCTGGGGATAGCGATTAAGGAGTATTTGGAGGACGTTAACCTTTTACTGGATCTCTGTACGCTGGATCTCTCAATAGAGAGTCATTACAATGGGAGACTTAAACATCTCCCATTTGGCTAGTGCTTGCCTTAATGAAATCCAGAGATTTGTTCATGGCCAACAGGACAAAAAAGGGGGATAACCCACCTAGTTCGACATGGTCGAGAGGGGTGGCTATTTTAGATTACATCTTTGTCTCTATAACATTGGTTGATTCCATATTGGATTTGGTCATGATTCCACAAAATAGTAGTGGCCATGATTTGATCACAACAAGGTGGGATGTCCCGACTAACCAAGGCGTAAGAGACATATAGGGCAAAGTTGAATGTTCCCTCAGGGAGAAACTCATTTGGTCGGCAAGAACATTAAAGCTCCTAAATTGTGAGTACTGGGAACGCGAGGTGTCCACATTTTGAATTACCCGATGACACTAGATGAATTTATAACCGAAGGAACTGGTATAAAGGGAACACACACTAAACATACCCAAGCTTTTAACCCCGTAGTGGCATTAACAAAAACAAAGGAAATGAGGCAGGAAATTAGGAAGATAGCGGCTCAGCACAACGGTAGGGGGTTGGAATGAAGTTCCATCCCTTAAGCAGAAATTAAATTGGCTGTGTGCGCATATATCCCTTATGTTGCAGAGAGAGGTAGAGAAAATGTTAGCTAAAGCAAAAAGGAACAGTATGCACTATGGTCACTGTTTAATTATAAGAATGACATTGGACAACAAGGCTAATATGTTCCCAGAGGAAATCTGGGTCAAGGATTTTCGGACCCTCCTTCCCTTTGATAGAGAGGACATTATAAGAAGCTTGATCTTCTACATCAAGAGAGCCAGGCCCGGTAGGACTCTCTAAAGTTATGTTGAAAGCATATTCGGAGCAATGGGGCGATATACTGACAGCCCTATAGCGCTCCTCCACGTCTCTGCAAAAATCTTTGCTCGACTGATTTCGAATCATCTGCTAGATTGGATAAGGGGCAATGGGATATTTGACATCTTTCAGTCAGGCACTTCCACTAATTTGGCTACCCTTGGTTTATTAAAACAAGTAAAACGTACGGATCAACCTATATATCTGGCAATCGTTGATTTCGAATCAGATTTTGATTCAGTTGATCGTGCTAAACTCTGGGCGAAATTGGAAGGATGGGGGTGTCGGACGCATTTACTTGTCTTACTCGAGGGATTTTACTACAAAACCTCCATGCAGGTGAGGCTAAATCGTCAAGGACATAGGTCCAAAGCGATACCCATGGCAAGAGGTTTAAAGCTGTGGTGTATTTTAGCCCCTGCTTTATTAAACCTTTACTTGCCCGATAATGGTGCTTACCTGAGGAGGATCAGGTCGTTCCCACCGAAGATAGGATGCCATGTAGTCCATTGGCTCCTGTATACCGATGACCTGGTCCTGATAGATCAGACACCGGGGGGCTTGCAAAAACTACAGGGTATGGAAATGTACTGCCAAGAGAATTGGTTTAAAATAAATTCCAAGAAAGCAAAGGTAAATGTGTCTCGCCCTTAAACCAAGAATATAAAAATGAGGATGATGAAGGAAAGGTTACATGATTACAGATATTTGGGCATTTTAGTTAATGACTCCTGGACAGAGATCCCTTATAAGAACGACTTAAAATTGAAAATGGCCACATAGGCATCCCAAGGTCTTTTATTGCATAAAATGTTTGCTAGTTACTCTTATGAGCCATTTCCAATTTTTTTATGAACAAAAAGGTGGTTCCAACTGTGACGTATGGGGTAGAAGGAAAAATGTTTGTCAACTTGTGATTGGAATACATTGCAGGGCCAATTTTGGAGGAGGGTCTTTGGCCTTCCACAGGACATCCAGATACAGATCATACACCAGGAGTTTGGTTTACTTTCCTTATCAGCAACGGTAAAATGGAAGTTTGGTATTCTTTAGGAAAATTAGTATGGCCCAAGGTGATTCCATGCTTCCTGTTTTGAGTTTATTAAAGGATTGCTCGGTGTGGTTGACATCTGTCTGGAAGGAGAACTGCTTAACCTGATTAAATGAGTCAAATATATCAATTGAAATGCTTGCAGGGAGACCGATTACGGCCAAGCAGAAACTCTGGAGAGTGGATTGGTTTGGTGTTGAACAATTCATGAATGTCATGGCTACAAGATCTTTCAGAATTATAGCCAGGAATGTAGAGCCCTCCACTCTTTACCGAAATACCCAAGTAGTTTTCCATCACGGAGAAGAGGGTTTTTTAAATTGAGACAATCTATGTCTGACAAGGGAAATGTCCTGCCCAGAGCACTTCAAGAAGACAAGCCTTTTTGCATAAGTATTTTGAGAATTTTAAATATTTGACTGAAGAGAAGATATGGGCTGATATTCAGTGCAGAAAGCACCCCATTGGTTATAGCAACAATTAGATTACCTGGGAATGGAATCATTATATTATCTTAAGTGAATGCATGTAAAATGATATACTTAATCATTAAATACACTCGCCCTCATCCGCGAGTGGTTGAGGTTCGTGCTGTGCTTGAAAAAAATTCAGTCTCTGGTAATAGCCTTGGATATGACAATAGAAAATAGATATATTAAATAGGTTTGGGAAGGAGTTTGTATATTCTTAAGTAGTTATTGGTGTTCTTTTTAGGGATTACTTGCCGTTTTAAACTGATTTATGCATGAGGATGATTGTTGTTTTATTGGAATTCATTTTCTTGTTTGTGTTGAAAGGTTGATAAATTCAGCCAAATCAGTAATAATAATAAGAAACAAAGATATACGCTTTTAGGTGGTGTTTACAAGCTGAAACTATTCCATTACAACACAAGGAAGAGGACATGTGAGGAGGAACACAGTGTGTGGGCATTTGGTTATTTGGCCACCTATTGACTGCCCATGGCTATGCTAATGCTAAGAAATATTGGTGCACACCAATATTTAGGGATCAGATTTTATGGTAATTTTTCCAATACTTGGATAAGAGTTAAATATGCAGGGGAGGAACTGTGGTCCTGGCACAAAACTACCACATAACACAAAGAAGAAAAGACGATTTGAAAGTAGAATCCCCCCCCGTCTCCCGCACACCATCTAATACTATACAAAATAGTCAAAAGTTCAATTGAAAAAGACTTCACATTCTTATGAAATGATTTATCACAAAAGACATCAACCCAATTATAGTAAAATAATATACATTTTTTGATTTTACAAAAAGAAGCAAAATTGCAAATCTGTTTTCTGTGGCTCATGCATTTCGAGGAAGAGATCCTCTTCTTCTAGAGCTTTACGGACTGTAAAGTAAATGTCATACTGAAAAGATGTATCATAATTAAGTAGAGTCCAATTTGTCATACGCTACATTTAGACTTGAATTTGGTAACAGAAAATTCTGGGAGACATTTGATCCAAATTGATCTCTCTATGGGTTCCCAAACCTTAATTTCTTTAATCCTCTGTTTAGATGAGAGTCCCAATTGTAGATCGATGCAGATTGCACTGCATCATGTAAAAACATTATTTCACATATGAACACTATTCCAAATGTTACCTAATCAATGATGAGATAAAATACCGTTCACCAGATTCCTACTTGGATAATGAGAAAACATTATGTTTGAATTATTGAGAAACCATTTGACTATTTGTTCATAAGTCACTAGTACATGGAGCCATGTTGACTAGACTCAGTGTATAGATATGGTATATTTACTTCTAATGTGTTAGTCATAATTACCTGTTTCTTTAATGTCAATAAAATTCAACATTGTTCTAGGACCCAAATGTGACCATCGTCACCGCTTCCCACCTCTCAGTGCCCAAATGGTTAAGTCAGGAGCGTCTACCCTGAAAACAGATTACATCTTATGATGGTATAGGGCCTACAGACATCGGTCAGTAAGCGAAATAAAATAACTATTTGATAATAGGGATCATATTACCAGTCATTCAAAACCTCTTAAAGTCTCTCAATATCAGGTTGGAGAAACAATCACCCCAATGATGAGTGTCCTCGAGCCTTATATAGTGCACCCTTGTACTGGCAGTATAAAGAAGTTCTATCGGATCTTCATAATGATGCAATGTGTGAGTTCTGGAGGCAGGTTATAGATACAACTAAAAACCAAAAATAATGTAACCCCATGTTTGAATTTAGTCACCTGGTGAGATAGATATATTTATATAGGTATACTCAATGGAGAATGACTAGAAAATGAAATCCCCAGTTGTAGAATCCACTGGCCCTAATCTGCGAGCGGTCGAGGTTCGTGCTGTCCTACAAGGAGTCTGAATGGCTGGTAACAACCTCGGTATATGCTGCACTGTACAAGTGTTGCGGGTAGGTTATTTGTGAAACTGAAAGTGATAAATTAATGAAATCCCCTATGACAAGCAAGTCACTTGGGAATGGAATCATATTATCATAAGTGAATACATGTAAAATGATATACTTAATCATTAAATACACTCACCCTCATGCGCGAGTGGTTAAGGTTCGTGCAGTCCTTGAAAAAAATACAGTCTCTTGTAATAGCCTTGGATATGACAATCAAAGAATCGGCATACGCTGTAAAGTATACCTAAAGCATACTTGAGTTTGTGTGTCGCAATGGGTGTTAAAGTGCAGAATCTGTACGTAACAGCTTGGAATCTCAGGGTGAGTGTCTTACCTAGGCTCGAGACAAAATGCTGTGCGGAAACCAAGACGGTAGCGTTGGTCGCCATGGGTACCGCTGGCTCCATCTAGAGGGTGTATAAATAGTTACAACAATAATGGTAAAGAGAAAGGCCTAAACATCTGCATGTCCTCGTATGAATATGGGCCCCATGTTGTAGTGGAGTGTGGCTCAATTTGTGTCACAGTGGCTGTGATTACACCCTTAGAGTGTGTAAGAGTAGCCTTACTGACCAAAAAACTAGAGCGGTAACTTAATTGTAAACAGGTTTGTGGCAAGTATATAAAATGCCATGGATGCTCAAACCAAGTATTATTCGTTCCTAAATATACGGAAAAGTGAAGTGAAAGGGACTGTGTTTAACATCATTCAAATGAAGCTGACCAGAAGTCCTTATAATGTATTCAGAACCTTCCTAAGCAATTAAAAAAGCGGGTCGCCCCAAGGTGGCACGCATTCGACTTGTGATCCTGTTTATGAGTTGCCCACTTCATTGAATCGCCCCTAGTGAGATAGTAAACTTGTAATATAAGAGGAACTGAAATGCCTACCCCTGAAACATTGATTTACTGTTCTTGAGCGTACCATTCCACCAAAACATGTAATGTTACAATCAATATGTTCCTTATGTTGTGCTGGGCCATAAGTCCACTCAATATTACATATATTGTATTAACTATTGCATAAAATGATTACCCTAATCTGCTAATGTCATTTTACAAAGGTGCGCAAAATAGTCTCAAACATTCACTGCTTGATGCTAGAGCATTAATCTGTTCTACAATGTATATTTAATATAAAGATACCACCTGTCTGTATGAGAACCTTACATTTCAGGATTTTAATTCAATATTGAAGATAAATATGATCTATCGACAGTGATATTAAACAAAGCGATTACATGGAATTGTTCAGCTTCTAAACAGAGGACATTTAGAGTGTTATATTACAGAAAGCAGTTCAGGGAACATTTCTCGTTCGGGCCCTTTGGTTGGGCAGTGTCTAATACAAGGATCCAGTAAAGTTCCCTTTGGAGACGGAGGGAATGATAATTGCCTCCCCTTTGTGGACGTTTCACAACCTCGAGTATTTGAAATTTGATTTGGGCTGTAGTATGATGTTCTATAAAGTGCCTGGCCAACGGGGATCGAGGATTATTGCACCTTATACTGGATATGTGTTCTGTCCACCTTTCTTTTGCAGGTCTCATTGTCTGTCCTACATACAGTTTACCACAAGGGCATTTAATCATGTGGATAGGCACGTTGAGAAATCTTTGAGTTTCAGTTTCTTACCTGTACATGGATGGGAAACAGTGTCGCCTTTTATAACATTGTTGCAATGGGTGCAACCAAGACAGGGAAATGTGCCCTTTTTTGTTTAACAATACTTCTTCCTTCGATGGTTTTTTAGCCCTGATCAGCTTATCTCTAAGGTTTTTCCCTCTTGAAAAACATCATGGGACTCTCAGAAATAGCTTAAAAAGCATGAGATCATTATGAAGGGTATTCCAATGCTTTTTGATCGCCTTGCTGATCTAAAAACGGACGAGAGAATTTTGAGATAAAGACCAGTGGCATTTCCTTTTTCTGGGTCTTTGGACTCAATAATTGGTCCTTTGTTACCCCGGTCGATCTGGTCTTGGCTTCGTTCAAGATGTTCTCAGGATAACTTCTTTTCTTGAATTTCTCCGCAAGTGTGGAACATTGTGTCAATATCTGCTGGATCTAATATTATCCTTTTCAATCTCAGTATCTGACTATAGGGTAGACTCTTGAGCATGGCCCTTGGATGAAAGCTGGAATAGTGAAGTAGATTGTTTGCATCAGTGGGTTTGTGGTAAATTGTGGTTGTAATATTCCCATCTCTGATCTCTAGACTAACATCCAGGAAGTGGAGTGTAGGTGTTCTAATATCTGTGGTCAATTTTATTCTAGAGTGTACTGTGTTGAGGTAAGTAAGAAACATTGACAAATCTTCCATAGTGCCATACCAAACACCGAAAATGTTGTCAATAAATCTGGGGTCCATGTGGGGTGATCTAGAACATAGTCTCTCTCAAATTTATACATAAAGGCATTGGCATACGCCGGGGCCATATCCGACCCCGTGGACATGCCTGATGCCTGTACGTAATACTTTCCCTGGAATCTGAAGTAGTTGTTAAATAGTATTAAGTTGAGTAGTTCCAGTACAAATTGTGCATTCCCTCTGAGGCCTGATGTGTTAAGTAGGAGCCACTCTGTTGCATCTAATCCCCCATTGTGAGGGATAGACGTGTACAAACTGCATACATCTAAACTGTATCGAATGCATTCGGGACTCAATGCTGAGATATCTTTAAGGCAGTTCAGAAATTAGCTAGTGTCCTTAAGGTATGTCTTTCAATTGAACTTTTGACTGTTTTGTACAGTAGTAGATCGTGTGTGGGGTTGGGAGGTTTCTACTTTCGAATAGTCTTTTCTTCTTCGTGGCTATGCTAATCCCTGAAGCCAATCGCACCTGCTACCTGCCCCTCCCTCTATAAAGGCTTCTTTCTCGGATCTCTGAGCTGGCACTATCAAGCAGTAACATCAAACATTGGCTTGCCAGTGTTATTTCCAAGCAGTCTGAGAGTTAACGGTTTAATTGTGGCTGGAAATGTGCTAGTGGTGCATTTTGGTTCCTTGCACAGAGTTCTGTAAGAAACTAGCAAAGCCAAAGCCAACAGTTTTGGCTTGTTTGGATTATATTGTTATTTAAAAGCAACAACACTTGGTTTTTTAATCTTTGCAATATGCTGCAGTCTTTCCAAATGCTTGGAATCTGCATATTAGCACCATATAAAATTGATGATCGAACAGCCAGCAGAATAGCTCAGGGGCAACGTGTTGGTCTTGGAAGCAAGACAACCCAAAGCAATAAAGGTTCGAAACCCGGGCTTGTGCTTAGAAACCAGTCCTGGTTCTACCTGTGCATCCACCATTGTGTACTGCTTTGAGTGCTTTCTGGCTAAAATCGAATTTAGGTATGCTACCAATTTGTTAATCTGTAAATCTGGGCAATTCCGGCGTATCGCCGATTTTCTGTCTGCTTGGCAGCCTGGTGCGATTCTATTGTTGCATAGGGCGTCTGAGCTCCCCCCGCCCCCATTCTATCCTCACGCTCTCCACCTCCCCCTCTTGTCTCTGCCCCCATGGTGCTCTCCGTCTCCCCCATCTTATCAAACTGCTTCTCCATCTCCTATTCCCCCCCTCTCTCATGGTCTGGACGGAAGAAACTAAAAAAAGACACTCCCGAGTTCCAACCCTGGTCTGCCCATTACAGACACGCCATCAATGCTACCTCCAGGCAGACTATCACTGACATTCTCTTTGCTGTTCCTTCTTCTAACCTATGGACTCCCCCATATGGTCTCGGTCCTCTCCCCTTTCTACTCATCACCCATTACTGGCAGAATCAGATGGAAGTTCTCCTGGCTCACTTCGCATCTTACAAATGCACCATTAATGTCCAGCAGAATGACACCATCATGGCCCAGGGCTCTCAACCCAATCTACACCTTCTTGACAGGCGTCTTCCTTCTCTCTTCAATCTACACCTTCTTGACAGGCGTCTTCCTTCTCTCTTCAACGCCCCCCTCTCCTTCCACCCCTCCTTCCCTCATCCCACCTCTACACTAACCCCCAGTGGTGGCCCCCCCACCTATGTGACCCCCTTGCAAATCTTTTAAAAGAGGGCCACCAGCCTCACTTAGCTACCCTAAATTTGTGCTCTATCAAACACTCCTCTTACATCGGTCACCTCCTTAAAGACCTTGACGACACTGACGTGGTTCAAGGCCAGCTCTGTCAATGCTCCCGGCCTGGTGGTGGAGTGGCACTGATCTTCCCTGAGTGGGTTGCTGCCTCCATCATCCCTACTCATCCTTTGAAAGCCTTGTCGGCATGCAGGCTGTCTCACCTACTTTCTCTCTTACTCTCGCCACCATCTACAGACCCCCTCCCCCTGCGGACCATCCTCCCTCTTCTCAGAATGTGCCGACCTGTCGTCCTCTCTTCTTGCCTCCTCCCCAAAAACTATCTTCCTTGGTGACTTCAACATCAATCTTGACTCTTGATGTGGCCACTGTTCTCTTCTGTGACCTAAACGACACGCTTCCCCTCTCTATCCTTCCCTGTGACCCAACCCACTCTTCCAAACACACCTACGATACTCTCAGCTCAACAGGGATCCTCTCTCCATCCCTCTCAATACCCCTCTCTCTGCTGGTCTGACAGCTCACTCCACTCAACCCTCCTTGACCTACCCTGCCCCCCCGCCCTTACCCGACACCTCCACCTGCACTGGCAGTCTCCTTCTCCGGCATTCAACTGATGAAGAACGTGTCAATCTCTGCATTTGCCTCTTCCTCCATCCCTCCTCCACCCATCATTGGACTATCCTGACTATGTTATAGCTAACCTCCATCTCTATATCTCTAACACCCTGGACATCCTTGCCCCCTTCATGAGGATCCGCATGAAGCCTGCCTCCAAATGCAATTCTTGGTATGACTCTGACTTGGCTGCTTTGAAACGTAAGTGCAAACTGCAGAGCAGAAGTGGCAGGCATCTAGCTTATCCTCTGACAAACTGCCCGTCTACTCCAAACGCAATACCGTCTCTCCATCTGCTCCAAGAAGAGGTTGCATGTCCAAGCCTGCATCTCTGGAGTCACCAATAACGCGGCTAAACTCTTTAAAAATCTACAAGGAACTTGCCAACCCTACTGCAGTCTCCTTATCTCCCCCTCCCTCCCAGGCCCTCTGCTCTGCACTGGCGACCCACTTTTCCTCCAAAATTCTAGACATCCTGTCTTCTCTGCCACCTGCTTCCCACCACAAGGATCAAATTCAAGACCCTTTGCATCATTCACAAGGCTGTCTGGGGCCTGGGATCTCTTTACATCCTGCTTTCCCTCCCTAAATACCTCCCAGCCAGTCCTTCGGTCTTCTGGCTCCAATTCTCCTCAGGTCAAACGCTTCTGCAAGCAGAGAATGGGAGGTATATCCCTTTCCTCGGCTGGCTCCTCCCTCTAGAATGGCCCTCCCCCACACCCCAGACGAGACAGATCTTAAGCTCCAGAAACTTCTCAAAACTTTGCTTGTCTCCTCTGCTTTCCCTCTCCCCTTCCCTTGCTAGCTCTCCATCTAACACTGCGCCTGTGGCCTGGTCCCTTCAGAGTCGTACAGGGGCAGACCACCCCCTACCAGTCGCCCCCAGTCTCCCAGCATCCTTTGCCAGCACGTGCCCTTGGGCTCCCTTCCCAGACTTGGTCCTACCTGTCCACCGCACTCATCCTCCCTTCCCGCCCCCTTTCCCCTGGCACTTGCCACCTTGGCCCGCCAAATACTTGCCTGCTTCCACCCTTGGGGAACCCCACACCCGCACTTCTCCCTCTACCCCCTCCCCCTTGCACTTACCAACTTGTCATGCACTTGCATGGTAGGATTGTCACAAGGCCAATATAACCATTTTTGTTGTTTTTCTTTGATTCCCATGTCCCCACGCCGCCATATCTTGTCTTGTGGTGCCTGGAAACACCTATGTAAAGGTGCCATACAAATGTCCAATAAATAAAATAAATACAATTATAAAAGACCAATAATTATAGTGTCCAAGCGAAGCTCCTGTAATATGTTATTAGCAAGGAATACAAATTGATAAAAACAGACGATTCGAACAAAAGGAAAAATAAAGAAATTCGGGTTTCTCTTTCTAGGACGCGTCTGCCTGTGTACCTTCTACTGCTGCCACATTGTCGTGCGGTTAATCATCATTCTACTATTGGATTGGTGTATAGGGGCTTTACTGCAAGCATATAAAGAACACTGTACACGCTGTTCCATGCATCATAAAACCCTCAATAATCACATGCCGAGCACAAAAAAAATGTGAAATGGGTGCCGACAGACTACAATATGTGAGCATTGTATGTGTTTTTTTTTAATTTAGAGTGCTGTACCTGTAAGACACTGCAGCAGGACTTTTACAACCTCATGTTAAGCTCTTTAACACAGCTACAATGTAGCTAACAGAAAGAAATAATGCTGCTGCCCCCTTAAAAGGAGACAGACGGACAACCTTCTCTCCAGGCCCCGCTTATTGATAATCAATAGAGAGCCAATTGAAATCAGTTTTGATCACTTAAAAATGAAAAAAGGACGAGAAGGAAACTAAGGCGCCAGATTATTTTTTAGGCAAAAGGTTGTGCACTACGTGGAGCCTTAGATAAAAGGCTAACTCAACTGTATGATTAAAATGTAATTGCAGATTTAGTTTCATGCTTTGACACTGGTTGAGTGACTACCAGGAAATGTCGATATCTTAAGCAAACGCTGCTGGTCACTTCACATTTAATCACTGCTTGCATAAAATGAGGTTTACGCAGTAAGCAAACATATTTGTACTTGCTTTTTTATAACTATCGTGATAACCAGCCTAGATTCTTTTTTACATTTTTCTCAAGCAAATGAAGGCAGCTGCTAATCTTAAGCACGTTTCAAGTGTTGACACAACAAATCCATGGCTTGAGCAATGCGCCTAGAAGGCCTCAGGAACGCTGTCACTACACGCAGCAGATGTAGTTCTATGGCTACAAGCTTGGGGAGGCACAATGTCAGGTAGTGCAGGCAAAGTAATACTAATGGCCCTGCGGTAACACAGGACTACCTTCACCCTTGCTGCCTGGGCACCTCAGGAAAAAAGTCCTATGCCACAATGATGTGAAGATAAGGTGGTGTGCAGCCCCAGGTATGGGCTGGCACCTAGCCTCCCCAATTCGTCCAATCACGGGATGCATGGAAAGAAAAAGCTCCCCTTGCCATGAATTTTACGGAACCACCCAAAAAAGCAAACAGAAAGCACTGTCTTCTCCAGCCCACTGAGGGGGGAAATTAATATCTAGCTCACTTGCTGTGAGGAATTTGACAGTCACCACGGTGGGTGTGCGCTCGCATGGGTTTTTTTTAAATTGTAAAAGAAATTGAATGATGGTAGATGATGCTCTGGAAAATGTGTGGGGCTTATCGGCACAAATGTTCCTATGCTCACCGCACAACATACACATAGACCCATGTAATATGGGTGGAGACAGCCTACAGGCGTCATCCCCCCTGTAGTATTTAGTTGGGATATGACAGACAAGAGTACATCAACGCATCTCAGAAGGAGGAAGGCAAAACATTCCTACTGCCATGGCCAGCGTAATTAACTATCCAAGGCTCCATGAATCCGCCATGTCCTTTTGTGTAAGCACTGCAGATGGTGGCATCAATTAACATACTAATATACACTTCAAACAGGCCAACACGGGGCCTTGCTGCAGAGTTTAACAAAAGAGACGGGAAACCTCAAAAACCTTTGATATACACTGTCACCCTGAAGCAAGGTCCCACCTCTTACCATCAAGGACTGTGACCTGTCATGTCTGGGACAATGTGTTTACAGTAGGCAAGCTCTGCTGGGGGACCCCACTCAGAAGGTATGAGTATGTGGATTGATGGAGACAAAGTCTGTTCTTGCTGCAGCTTCAAGGGAGACCTGCTGCTTTAATAAGGAGCAACAGAGACCTCAATTTACCAGAGAGACCCTTTAATCCACAACAGGTAGGAATATGGGTGGGACTTCGTATTACATGGTTCCACCCCTTTACATTGTCTGTTGTAAAGCACTCTGGTTAGGATTATGGACATTCATGAGTGTGTGTCCCAACGGGGCACCCGGGACTCCAAATATTGTAAGTGTAAATCAACAAGTCATGATTTAGAAACTTGAACATATAGACATTTTATTGTTCCTAAACGTCCATTGTCTCAATGCCCATATGAGAAATTCAACCAACAACCATGCTCTCTTTCGAGAGTGCCAGGCTCATCACCTGGCAGTTCAGACAGCGACTCGGATCCAGACGGTGGAAGTACCAACACTGGGAGCAATCCAGGAACAGATTCTCAAGCAACCAAGGGACTCCTGAATCAAATAAAACACTATAGACAAGGCAACAGAAATTCTTCATTAAAGCAAGTTCGTTTTGAGCTACCTGTCATCACACGAACCACAACTTAAGAGGAGGAGAGGAAGGTTGGGAGGCAAGAAGCCAAACAGACCCAAACCGTCAAACCAAGAGAGCAACCAGAGCGAGTACCAGGAGGTTATTATGAGCTATAAGATAAACAATCTTGTTGTCAATTTATCAGATAGAACACTACCATCTGAAGACATTCCCTTAGTAAATAGAGGACTGTCATTCACACCATCCATTCATTTTGACCCTATAGATCTACAAATGGATCTATTCAAATGTACTCGCAAACTCAAATAAACAATTTGTTTTGCAACGCAGTCTATTCAGAGAGAAGAACAAGAGCACATCCAAGTACACTTACAATCTGTGATATTGAAAATGCACATCTAAGATTGTTATGGTAGACTTAGCCTACACCAATCACTGTGGGCCATGTGGCTTTAAAAAAGGGCTGTGCCCCTCTTTTGGGCAGATCTGAAGACTTTGCAAGGGGTAAAAAGAAGAACTCATTTGGACCCTGGCTGAAGGTACAGTCTGCCTTACAGTTTCCGCCCATGAAGGAAGGCTAGGATTTCCAAAGAGGGAAGCAAGATCCCTCCCCCTAAACATCTCAAAGGGAACAGAGAGATACTAAATCCAGAGGACCCTCCAGCAGCTCCAGAACCATTACCCAACCAGCACACAGCAGGCCCTGTCTGGCTCTGCAGCAAGCTTCCTAGGTGGGAAGTGCCAGAGAGCCTCTGAACCAAACCAAGGACTAGGCCATCAGCTTTGGCTGTCCGCCTTAAAGGACAAGCCCAGTGAAGAAGGTAGGAGTGCACCAGCAAGCATCAACCAACGCCTGCCTTCTCTGAAGGCCCTTAGTGACATTTTACGACTGATTGCTCCCTTTGTGCTGAAGCCAAGTATCCTTGAACTATCGTGATTAAATACTTTACCGACTACCCTCCTGTCAGTTTCCAGAGTGAATCCCCTTTCCTTCTTGAAAATGTCTCTCCTCTTCATTCCTTTCCAGGGCGGGTTGTATTTTGTAGTGTGCTAGAACTGTCTGTAGTGATAATAAAGTAGATATTTGCATACAACCTTGACTGGACAGTTCCTTTGATATTTGGGTAGAAATTGTATCTTTGCAGTGTTGCAACCAACCAACAACGATCCACCACTTTGTAGAGATAAGTACGCCATCCAAGTTACCAAAATTGGACAAGGAGGTTTATAATTTGCTTGTGTTCCCAATCTGTTTGGATCCCTTCTGGTGTACTAGAGGTGTGGGGCAGATTGATGGTTTAGAAACAGATATTCATCCATGGACCACTGGTGCCCCGGACGTTGATTCATCACACTTGCACAGTTCCCAAAAAGGGGCTTTGGGCACCAGCTCCATGTGTCCATTACAGTGGCTGTGTGGATTACTCCATTAGCACAGACACTGGCAGTAAGCTTCCCTAGCCGTGTAGGTTTCAGTGGGTCCAACCAACGCCATCACAGAACATCAGAACAGGTATAGAGAAGTACTACATTAAAAAGGAGGTGGTTTGCCCAGCCTCCCGGCCTGTGAGAGTCAGTTACAGCTGTTGCAGCGACATTAAGAGACAGCAAATCAGCTTCCTGGTACATTCTGCTGCCCCTTCATCAACAGAAAAACCAAGGGAGCAAGCCTTCGGCATTTTGCGCATAGGCCTCTGCGAGCCCACAACAGCTACCAGAACTGCGTCACATGGAATAAAGAAGAGCCATCTCCTCCACAAGCTACTTATCCAGCCCTTCCAGCAACGGTGAATACCAGCCTGGCCGAGTCATTAAAGAAGATCCATCACCTGAGAGCAGCCCCAACCCTGCTGGCCTTTCTAGCCTTTAGAAAGTAGAAGATATTCATAAGCTCCCACAATCTAGCAACAGTATTTGCCGAGGACACACAAACTCACTTACTTTTAAATTTGTCTTTTTGGGTTTGCACTAATGATTCTTTTCTATGTTAGATTTTAATAACATTTTTTAACAGTCTACCGCTGTCTTACTTAGCTAAAATAGACTGTAGGGGTTTTGTCTTTCAACAATGGGACAGTTCATTTCTCCTTTGTAAACGATCATCAGGTTGGTATTTAAAAGCACCTTAGTGCCTTTAGGTCACAGTAACCGAGAATACAGCACATGAGACTCCACAAAGAGTACGCAGAAATGGACGTTCCTACAAATATTATAATTTCATGTAAACGAGTGTTAATCACCTGTAGTATTTACTTTGGTATTGCACATACTCCTGACTAGAGGATCTATTCTTGTCATCAATATTTAGATCTACAAATGTAAGTTATTTATGCACAGATTGTTTTTACTTATTGGAAGAACTATGACCTAAGCTCGGTTTACTCAAAGTTCTACCAGAAGCTAAATGATATGTGGCAGCCATATGTTAGACCCCATTTGTGAAACCAAAGATACACATATACCCTCTCACTGGGTTTAAATCACTAACCCTTAGTGGAGTATTCTTTAATGTATTGAAAATTGTCATGTATGCATGATATTGTGTTTATGGCAAATTTGTTCTGCAGTGAAAATGACAAACCTGGTGTTTTTTCCTACAATTCACAGGTGGAGACACTTTATTAACAGGCATTTTATAGACAGGGAACTTGTCTTGCCCTTGAAGAGAGCACACCCACTTTGCCCCCTACTTCACAATATTGGCCCGAGTTCAGGAACACTCAATGTGTAATGCAACCAGCCTCATGTCATCAGCCATCGTATATGTTGCTACCTTACTGTCTGATCCTTTGCCAGTTAATTCCTTTCCATTACAGGTCCTACAACACATTTGTCCCACCCGGTACATAAAGAGCACCTTACTGCTAGCTAGCAATCTAGTGTTACATTCTAGAGAACCGATGATTCCACATGGTGTGTTGAAAATATTTAAGATGGAAGATTTTGCAAGGCTGTCTGACTGTAAATTAGGGGAATAAGCAGAGACTGGAATTCAGTAATTTCAACATGTGTTCACGTCGTTTTATATTTCCATCTTAAAGTCTTTGGATGTTATCTAAAAGGTCTGTATAGAAAGGGTTACAGTCATACAGATCAGTGAAGAGATGCTGCAAAGGCTCCTAATTTAGCCCTTGGATCAACCCCATCTCCATCTTCCTCTGGGAACATCAATCAGGAAAACAAATGCCTCATCCCAGCAACACCAGGGACAATATCAGCAAGACCAATAACTAATGGACTAGGTAATCAGGTGACAAAAGCATGCGTCATCCTTTCTTAACTATATACGGGCGTCACAAATTAGGGTGGAACAGTGAAGGGTATAGACCAGCCATTGACCAGCCTCTTTGCCTCCTCTTAGCCAATTGCGCTAAAACTTCTTCCCTTTCCTATCACTATTATAAAACTCACAACTAGAAACTCCCACTACTATCTCTCCTCCAGCTCGTTTCATCAAAGTCGACACGCTAACTATGTCTCCTCTAAAACCTATCCACCTCGCCTCTTTTCCTCTGAGACTGAACTTCTCTACTCTTCCTTCCCTCATCAACTGAACATTGCACACTGCAGTGCTCAGTCTGAATGTAAAAAAACGTCCTTTATTACCGACTACTTTCACTCCAGCGCTCCTCCACCTAGACGTTCTTGCCATCACTGAAACCTGGATTTCTCCATCTGACACGAACACTGACGGCCCTACACGACTCTAAACTACCTTTCATCCACTCTCCTCAACTTACTGCCAGTGGTGAAGGAGTCAGACAGCTACTTTCTTACTGCCTCAATACCTCTCAAATCTCCAATGGCACGTCCACACCTAACTCTTTGAATTCACCATCTCCACTATTGCTCTGCCTCACTCGGTTCACATCTCCATCCCTCCATCCCTCCATCCCTCCCCTGGTCCCACTGGACTATTCTTTGAGAATATTGGGGAGCTCCTCGATACTCTTTGCACTAAATATCACTGCATTCTTAACCTTCCCTCTCCAACGACTTCTCAGAAATCTGAACCTCATTCTTATAAGTGGCCACGCTTTCCACTCTATCCATAACCTATCTACCTGCTGTGATGATTCACTAGATGTCGTCACTTCTCCCAAGGGGGGGGGAACCCTTTCCCATGAGGCCAGGAAGGGGAGGTCTCCCATGACACCCTTTACCTTGTCAAGGTTTTCGACACGTTTCTGGGGCTTTCTGGGATGGTGGGCATTTGGTTAGACTTCTCTGGCGGCTTTCTTTCCCCCGCTGCTTTTCGACAGCGCTCCCTGCTGCCTCTTATACCCCCATCAGACCCTCTTGCTCCTCAGCTAGTCAGGCCTATAGCCCCATTAGTGGAGTGGACTCAGCTCACTGAACTCTTCAACCCGTCCTTCCACTCCACTTGCTTTCCCCTCCATTTTCAAAACTACCATGGCCATCCCTCTCCCAAAAAAGCAAGGGACTGACCCGAACCTACCAGGTATCATTCACCCTGTGTCTCTCCTTCTGCACGACTCTAAAGTGCTCAAAAGGGTTGTGTTCAACCATCTTACACATTTCTAGGCTTTCCTGTTTTCAGTTGAATCCGATGAACACCAGAAAAACAGAGAAAAAGTGTCTACTAGGTTTAAACTGAAAAACATGCCCCCCTCCAGTGGTGCCTTAGTGTGAGCAAAGATGGGAGGACGTTTCGTGGGTGAAGAGGTGGCTGGAGAGGAGGCTTGGCATACAATAGGAAAGGGGCCCTCCCACCTAGGTATGCCTGTATGCTTCTCCCATTGCTTCCTCTCCTGACCATTTTCGAAAATAGTGCACATCAGTGTTGCATCCTTTTCTTTATTAAAGAAAATATTTGTATTAGTCAGTGTTCTTGAGGAATTGTAGACAAATTTGAGCCGTTTTTTGTGTCTGCTGATTCATGTCTCAAAATTGGCCAAAATTCCTCAAAATAGCCCTTGACAACTTAGAAAGACTTGTATTTACAAACAATAGTAATAACATGGATTTTTTCAGTGCCTTTTGCCCACAGACCCTCTTTTTCCCCTCCCTCGAATATATCGTTTGAAAAAGACCTGCACTGACACAAAAAATGTATATTACATCTTTTTTTGTAAAAGAATGTATTTGTCAGTGGGCAAGTGCAACTTTGACCAGTTGTAGCCAATTTTAAGCCTTTTTATGTGACCATGAGTTCACGTACTCCCAAAAATAGATACATGTCAAAATGTGCCAACATTCCTAAAACTAGCCTACATTGGTGACATACTTTTTTTCAACTAAAGAAGAAGAATGTAGTATAGATTTTGCAGAATACTGATTTGTGGGTTTCCAAATATATGCAGTGTTCAAATAGGACATGCACAGGCAGTGCAAAATCGGACTAACATTTTTCAGTGCCTTCACACTGATGTCAATACATATGCAACTTGGGGGCCCCTGCACGACCTTTGTCAAACAAGCCCTTACATAAAATAGAACCTGCCCTGGATGTTGATAAAGGGCATCCTTCTGTACACAACATTGTCTACATCCTTTTCAGGGGCAGCCTCACCAACATTTGTTGCCAGCTTTCTCATCAGAAGCGTGTTGGCTACCCATTTTGAGAAACTGTTCCTTCAATAGCCTGTCCATTGTGAACATTGTATATCCCATGATATTCCCACTCCAAAAAGTGTATTTTTAAAAAACTGATGTTTTTCATATACACTAGAAAAACACTGTTGTGCTCCATTATTCACTGCAAAAAACTAGATTAACAGTGATACAGATTTTTCAATTTTCTGAAAACACTGGAAAAACACTGCTGAAATTGGAAAAAAATCCACACCCAAAACCAGAAACCGTACAAATTTTTAGACATCCACAACCTTCGAGACCCCGCTACAAGCAGGTTTATACTCGTCACTCCACAGAAACTGCTCTCATGAATGTGTCCAACTTAATCGCCTCTGCTAAGCACTCCAACCTATCCTCTATCCCAATTCACCTTAACCAGTCTGCTGCGTTTGACATTGTCCATCACTCTGATCTCCTTTATACTCTCTTCTTGGGATTTGCAATCAAGTCCTTGCCTGTATTGAATCCTACCTTGGACCTCGCCAATTCTCTGTCTTTTGGAGCAACAATACCTCAAACTCACACCTCTTACTGTTGCTGTTCCACAAGGTTCTGTCTTGAATGCACTCCTCTTTACACTCTACACCTCTGCTGTTGAAGCACTAATCTCCTTTGGGTTCTCGTACCAAGTCTTCATGGACGACACACAAGATCTTCTCCTTTCCTGAACGCTCCTCCGGTATCCATCAACATTTCCAACGGTCTCTCTGCCATGAAATATTGGATGGCTTCCCACTCTCCGATGTTACACTCTACGAAAACAGAGGTGCTCTTCTTCCCCACCAAAATCTCTCCCCCACCTCTTCCTATCCAGGGCCCACCCGACACTTCACCCTACTATTCTTCACCCAGAAACCTCTGCATAATCTATGACCCTTCTCACACCTTCGATACTTTCATCTCCAAAACTGGAACTGCAGCTCGCCTCATCCTGCTAAATATTAGGAAAATCAGACACTTCCTTCCTTTCAACACCACCAAGCATCTCTTAACGACTCTTTTCTGCTTTAAACTGTACTGTGCCAGCACCCTCTTTCGTCTCCCCAATTATGCTTTCTGTCTTCACGACAAAATCATTAACTTCGCTACCAGGACTCTCTTCAAACACCCTCACTTCACACCTACTTCCTCGTGCCATCACCAGGTCAGCTGGCTAACTATGCAACATTGCTTCTCCTGGTTCACAAATGTGTTCACGGTAAGGCACCACTATATCCTCCTCTATCCAACACTACAAGCCTTCTTGTAATTTCTGCTTTGCCTCCTCACCTACTCTTGTAGCCCATCACCCCTCCATGTGCTTCCTCTCGCTTCTGCTCCGTCACTCTTCTTGCTCCACTTGCATGGAATTATCTTCCCGAGACATCTGAGAGACAGTCCACACGGATTTGTTCAAAACCAAACTACACGCCTACCTTCCTGCCTCAGTTACCCTCTTAACCTACCTCTGAACTGCCTGCTAGCTTATGTTTTACCCTCACCTCTAACCTGCCCCTGCCCCTCACTTCCCCTGCATCCGCTGCAGCACTTCCCTGGATGTGACCATGATGGGTGAACAGCCTGTACTGTCTACCTGCACTTAAAAATATCCACTGATGGTTGTCCTTAATCTATGTATTGAGTGATATATTAACCTACTCAACAGTATTTCACCACATCACCAAGCTGCCTGCCTTAGAAAACAGCAAATGGCTGCGCTGGCTCCTGTGCGCACCAGGACCTCAAAACTGCGGGTTTGCAGCAACAAAAAGATGGCTGCACCGTCCTGCCAGTCACACTTCAGGCAGGATGGAACAAGGAGACAGACTGAAGGAGCGTACCAGTGTGTTCTGAAACATATAAATGGAATAAAGTGAAAAGGCAGCACGGCTTTGCTGAAAACCCAAAATTCCCCCTCAAAATGAAACTTTTTCACCCTTTAAAAAAAATTCTGCTTTGACGCTAATTCCATCTGTTCTCTCTTAAACCACTGTGATCAATAAGGCCCTGCCATGCCCAGGATATTTCATTGTGCCTCAGCAAAACCAGGCATGATTCCTGAATGACAGGCCCCGTCAACCCAACTTTTATTTCTTTCCAAAAGTATCCAAAGCTCAGCAGTTCAAAGAGACTAACTCTCTGAGCCAGGTCAGTTTCAATATAGCTGTGCTTCAGACAAAACTCCTGCTTTCAAGAAAATGACTTTGGCTGCAAAGACAGTGTGGGAATCTGATGGAGCTGCCAAACCGATTTAAAGAAGGAAATTATTGCAGTTTTCAACACATGTGTAAAAGGAGAAAAATGCCCATTTAAAAAGTAAACTGTTGAAGGAAAGCCTGCCATTACCTAGCAATGTGAAGGGGTCTGTGGCTGGTGAAAACACATATGGGCTATTTGATTCCACAGGTTTGTTTTAATTCATGACCCAAAATAAGAAAATTAAGATTTTAAAAACACATACGGGGTCACTCTGAGTTTGGAGGCAGCCATGGTGCTATTCGCTCCATGGCTGCCTCCAAAGTCGGGTCTGGGTAGGCGGAATGGGGACTTACCGGGACATTCCAACCTATGCGGACCTGGTAAGTCCCCATGCTGAATACCATTCCCCATTCCCATTCGAGCCCCCATAGGGCTCGAATTAGACTAGGGAAGGAGCTAATAACGGGCTCGCAAATTGCAGTTCCCTGGTCCCCTAACGGAAGGTCTGACCGGACGTCAGCGGGTCCCGCTAGGGAACCTCGGAATAAGGCGGTAAGGGGTTACCGGCACTGGCATCCTTACCGGTGCCGGTAACCCCTTACTGTCCACCTCGGAATGACCCCCATGGGCTGAATTTCCAAGCTCTCAAAAACCAGAGCCCTGAAACTTCTCCCTAGGAAGGGAGCCACACCATAAACTCTCAGCAGAGACTAACACCCCACTGATAATTACAGGGTGGGAAAGAATCTAGGCTGGGCTGAACCCACTGACAATGGAGCCCCCAGGGCCAGGAAGTGTGAAATGGGGAAGGGGGCAATAAACCCTTCAATCAAGCTGTAAGCCCCCACCTTGCTCTGGAGGAAATGACATTTGGTAGCAGTTGATGGAAGAAAAAAATGATCCAGTGAGAAAGGACAGCCATTTGTTTCCAAAAACTATTTCATAAATAAACTTTAAAGACTTATCTCTGCAGCAATACTTTGTAAAAATGTAGAATTTTTGCAGTGTAAAAGTGAATTTTTGGGCTTTCTTTTAAGACATGGTAGAATTCACTGACACCTTGGGGACAGAAAAGGAAAAGTATTGCTGATTCCAAGACAAGGATCCATGTTGCAAATGCAAATTTTTGTACATGCATCCCTTATGATCATCCACTCCCATGTATAAAGTTCTAGAATTTTGAGTAATATAAATCCCATTGAAAAGCGCAGAAAATTGGTAGAAGGGTGAAACAAGGTCTCATGGACTGGAGGATTGGACTGCTATGTGCTGCACCAAATAGGTAACCTGTGTATTAAATTTGCTAAGAGATTGCAATTGTATAAATGTATGTTTGTGGCAAAATCGGATTTCAGTTAAAGTAACTGAGAGGTTTTTGGACATTGTAAAACTTGCATCATAAATCTGACATTTTCCGGAAATCCAACCAGCTGAGAGCGAGGCAGAGACCATCACCCTTGTCCAATCCCGTTGTTAGAGGCGTGTTTAGTTAAGCCTGCTCCAGTCATATACTTTGATGATGTCACTATGCATTATAAATAAGAGTCCCTGACAAGACTCTAGACAGACACTCTTCCTGATGTTCCAACGCTGCGTTCCTGTTCCATCCATCCAGACTCCAAATCCCAACTACAAGGCCAAAGCATTGCTGAATCTACTCCAGGGCCTACTGCAAAACCCAAGCATTGCTGATCCTATCCCAGCAAGGCCTCAATTCTGAAATCCCACTAAAATTCCCAAATAACCAAAGTGGAAAGCTGTGGTATTTTTTTTTGGAAGCATCCTGTACCAGCCTGGCTTGCTGCCCATTAACCGCTGCCATTCTGCCATCCACTTGACCTTTAGTATCCAGTGACCAGAATTGCCAGTCCAGTGCCATCCGGTGACCAGAACTGCCCAGCTGTTTGCCAGGCGTGTAGTGACCAGAACGCTTAAAGGTCAAAAAATCGCAAACAAATTGGACTGAGTATCGATCACCACCCCATAGAAACCCATAGTATACATTGCCTTGCCTTTGTCCTTATCCCATTCTCCAAGTCATCCTATCCTTATCCTGATAACTTGTTCAAACTGTCAGAATCATTCTTGCAACCCTACCCTTGATTTTTAGTGCTAGCGCCATATCTCTTCAATTTTGTCTTGTGTAATCCTAAGCCATTAGTACTATTTCGAGTGATTGGACTGGTTTCTGCCAGGGTTGGGCGCTGGAGTGATAGGATTGAACTCGCGAATCACCCCTGGAGCTTACTGTGACCATCTTCGGTGGCCTGGCCTGAATACTCTAGTGTAAAGTAAAACTGTTTTTGTCACAACTGATTTCCTTTCCTATTTCACAGCGTCATTTTACTCAAAGCGCACTTTTTTATATCTTGCATAACTTACCCAAATTACCAGCTAGAGACTTACTTTCACTTCCATATTGTACCTGTGATCTATAGCTATCCCCCAACCAGAAAACTGTAATCAGTGTATTTCACCCGTTTTTATTAAAAACCGTTTGGGTAATTTCAGGCGGGAATTGAAAAAATAGTGCAAAGTTTCCAACGTGTCATTTTGCTGCAATTTGTTTTAAACCTTCCACTCATTTTCAAACAGTATGCTTTGGTAATCCATTCTTTGTGATCGTTAGTCTTTTTGCATTGTTGCTTTAGTGAGGAATTATATTTGCTTCAAGGTTTTTAACACATTAATTATTTGTCCATTTCAGAGTGTCACTTCATAACATTGCAAGGGGTTGGAAATCGTTTTTCTCTTATTTGGGGAGGGAAGATCAGATTTGGATTCAGTTTCCTGTTTCTTATTCCTGATGACCTGCTGCTTCTGTTTATCCACTTAGAGTTGATTACTTGTGCTGTGTCTATGTTACTCTAGCAGGTTACACCCGGTGCATTGCTCACATTCTCATTGTAATTATCACCCCATTGGTGATTGCTGCCCCATATTAAAAAGTGCATGATTTCTTTTGAATTTTAAAATAAATAAATATTGTATTTTACTCACCCGCCTAGTTCATGATCCACTGCGACCCGGGCCACTTACGCATTGTCCCTGATGAGTGTTCTACTTACTCCCCGCCACAAACTGGTCAGAACATCCCTCAAACACACCCCATTGTAAGAAGCACACTGCTTGACGTCAAATCTGATTTCTTATCTAATGTATGTTTTTTTGCAATCAAAAGAGCATTGTTCCGCTTGTATATACAAAAATAAAATAACCATGAGTGCTGCAGAAATCATTGATGTTCTCACAGTGTGATCAGAAGGTAAGCTCTGGGGAGTCTTCCTACAAACGGATTACAGCTACATATGCTCCAAACTATGGACAATGTGGCCCTGAGGTTTCCCCATTTCCCAAAGGTAGGGACAACAGGATTGCTGAAAAACAGTGTAGGGTGAATAGGAATATTTCACTAATCAAAAACCGATAGATGTAAATAGATTTGTGCTACAAGATGTCACCAAACTGCTCAACTGCTGAATCCGGTACACTGATAGAGAAGCCAGGAAAGTCTTAATTGATGCTCTGTGCTGTTCAGCCAGGGAAACCTAGTGTTACATGACTTGCTCTTTCATAATCCTTGGGCGTTTTGTTTTGTAAACCATTGTGGGAAATGTGTTCAACTACCTTTAACTGTAACATTGTTGTGGGACAAGACAACACTGTCCTCAAATGGGGTTCTCTCTAGCCAAAATCTCGCTTTCTCCATGCATTAATCTTAGCACTGAAAAGTGGTTTATCCAGTGTAACTTCGTGAATGGCGGTCATATATGCCAGGTGCCTTGCATTCAAGCCCCCAAGGCATTGGCAGGACAGAGAATAAATATCAGGCCATGTGTCCCTATTTGGTTATATTGTTACCACATCATTGAGGAGCAACTGCTCCAGATTGTATTTAATTAAATGTTTTAAACCGAGGACTGTGACAACCAGGCCACAGTATTCATCATAATGGGGGCACTGTTTCATTCACTTTAATGCTCAAATCAGACTGTCGATTCAATTCCTAACATAAATGTATAAGATTTAATTTAAGAAATAGACTCAGCCAACATGTGTCAACCCTCACGGGTCTTCCTGAAGCTAAGACGTTTTTCTGAAGTCCCAGTACAATCTGGGTGTGTCGCTCACTGCGACTAATCAAATCTCGATCGATCCATGTAGGGATGGCCAACCATCAATAGCAGTAATCTATTGTTAGAGATATTGGGGATTGGGCATTGTTTCCTTGTACTGGAACTTCAGAAAAACGTCTTGAGTGAGGAAGACCTGTGTCGGCTGATGCAGTTATTTCTCAAATTAAATCTTATATATTCATATTAGAAATTGAATATTTACTGGTGGAACCAGCGCAATATATCCGGGCGCAACTCTTGTAGTATTCCTTATGAGGTGCAGGCAACACCTCCCCTACCATTGTTCTTGCTGCAGGTTCACCTCTCCTAGCGATTTCTGATTACCCTAGAACTAGTTGTAACAAATTGGTTAGCGCTGCACAAGTTTGATTCAGTTTCTAGTACCCCCTCTTTTTCCCCTTTGTAAAATCAACTAGATCTGCATCTTTTTGGTGAAGATGCTAACATTATGAGAGTTTCTCTGCATTTTGAAAGGTGTCTAATTCTCATAACTAGCAAACCTCTTCCCAAAAGATAGGGATGTTAGTACTAGGTCTTATTAGGGTGTGCGGCATCTTTGTTTACAACCAATATTTTGAATATCAAGTAAATAGGGGGAGGGGAGTCTTAAAACACATGGATATTCAGGGGTACCTACTCACAACACCAGCAATTTTCAGAGGGGTGTTTCATTAGAGACTCCTAGGGTCATACTTCACTCAGACAGCTGTCACCGCTGGTGGATCAAAGATACTTTTGCAGCCCAAATATCGGATCAGTTTATTTATAGAGCATAAAAACCAGGGTGTTCAGGTTGGCAGAGCTCACATGTTTAAGATTTACACATGGAGAAGCTTTTCCAAGACTTATTCAGTCTTTCTTGTCTTGAACTTTTCAAAATGTTGCACAGGTCCAACTGGACTTATGGAATACCTGGCACCACCTCCTTGGTGCATTTTCTCATCTTGATTGCAGTCAGGCGTCACTGATTTCGGACACTGGGATTAGCATGCCTCCACCAAACCCCTTATTTGTGTCATGAGTCTGGCCAGCTAGTTACTCTAGCCCTTGAACTGCCCAGTGACCACTGCCCAGTGACCACTTTCTACCACTGTATGAGAATATGGTAGCGGGACCTTATTTTTTCCAGCCCACTCTCTCTGGTTTTCTTCAACTCTCCTCTCTTTATCCACCCCCTCTCCTCTTCATTCTTTCTGCCATTCTCACCATGCAGCACATTTATTCCCCACACCTCAGCCTTTCTCTCCTGTATACCTCTCTTTCAGACTCCTTTACTCCTTTCTCTGGCCCTTTCTTTGTCATGCTCTGCACAATTCTTCTCATTCACATTCTATGATGTCTTCAGATTTTTTTCCTTCTTACTCCCCATGTCGTTCGCAGCCAATACCTTTTTAATTTTTGACCTCTCTCCTCCTGCTCTTTCTTTGCCAGCTCTTCAGTTATTTTACCTTCCGTCTTCTTTTCCACCACTGCATTGCTTTCTCCCCCTCAGCTCTTCTCAGTAGATCTTTCTGCCATCAATCATTCTTCCTGCTCCGCTTCTCTCTCTCTCAACACCACTGCTCTTCTTTCCATCTTCACTCCTCTTTCTGCCACCTCTGTGCTTTTATTTGCCACCTTTGTTCACCTCCAGTCCTTTTTCTCCCACCTCCATTCCTAATATGCTCCATCTCCTCCTTCCATACTCTCTACACGGCCATGTTCCAAGCATCTCCTCACTCTAAACACAAACCGACTGTCCCATCGCTAATTTATCCATGCTTGGGACTGTGCTGATGGGTCTTAATCATTCAACTGAGTTCAGGTATGATTGGCATGTATGCAAAATAGGTGAATGGCTGACATCTGTATATAATAAAGAGCCAGCAGTTGCTATCACTTTGCAGGGCTCACAAAATCTACTAGCCCACTCGCATTGGCGAGCAGATATTATGACGGGCGAGTACCATTTGCATGGTACTGTACTTTGTTGGCCAGTATGAGATGTTTGAAACCTTTATTTGCCATTTAATGCAAACTAGCTTTGTTTACAGTAAATGGCAAAAGATTCATTGTGCATGGCTAACCTTTGGTTGGCAAAATGGCACCAAATATGAGGTGTGCTTATGTTGACATGCTCCATTTTACAGAAATCACTGGTCAATATTTTGTCACCCATCACCATGGGGCAAGAGCATTTCTCTTAAATCAAGTATGTGAACCAAGGAACTCACCCTGCAGGTCTAGTGTTTTCTTTTTTTTTAGGAATGTGCAAGTCTTGCTTTGTCAACGACTCCATGAACAATCTCTGCTGCACAGCCTCCGGGCATACCGCGCACTAAGGGGCTGTAACTGTAAGCTCTAAAGTCCCCTGCCTCCTTGCACTTACCCAGAGCAGCGCAGCCCTGGCTGCACTTACTCCTAGCAATTACTGCCCTGATTGCACTTCCCACTTCCCCTCCCCCGCACTTCTCCCCCCTGTATTTTGCGCTGTCGCACTTGCATGATCTGAATGGCAAGGCCTAGTAAGATAGTTTGTCTTGTCGCGCCTTGAAACATGTGTATGTGGGCATTATAAATGACGTATCATATTGCTGCTACCCAATGTGGTAAAAGTGCAACCTTGATAGCTCATGGTATGTGTAAGCAAGCGGGCGTAATAACCGCAGGATGAACCTCCCACTTGAGCAGCTACTGTTCCATATAACATGCCTTAATATTAGCAGCATCACAGGCACTGTGCTATAAGGTCAGCAGACAATGTGTGTTGGAGTTGTGTCCAAAGTTTGCGGCCCATGCTGTGACCCAACTCTCTAGTGTAGATGATGGTTGGGAACAGGCTGGTGGGGACTTAGGATGGACCAGGAAGAATTAAGAATCCTCTGTATATCCTCACAACACAAAAACAATTCCGAAGCCACAAACGCAGAAAAGCACAGAAGTGGAGTAATTGCGACGACAGAAAACTAACTCAATCGTCCTACAAAGACAACACATCTTTTTGAATAAAGAAGAAGCAGTGTACTTTAGAAGCCCTGGGGGAAGTCAGAACAATCATTTTCGCGACGCCAGAATTTCTGCGAATCTGAATCTCACTAAAAGACTTGCTCCCAACACATTTTCACCCCCTTGTTTATTGAGAAAGCTCTTGAATGGGCCCCAAATGTTGCAGTCTATATGAAGTAACTAGCAGCGAACTGGAGCCCAACTCTGCATCACAGCACCATGTCATGTCCAACAGCCAATGTTCAAACAAGGGTGGGGTCAGGCTAGACTACTTTAACAGGATACATTGCTAGGACCATGCATATTGGCAGCAAATTCCAACTATTTCTAGCAAGGCCAGGCCTCCACCCAAACATACAACAGTATAAACAGAGGCACCTCATAACCAATCATCTGGGTCACTGCAGATACAGCCAGACCCCAGAACGTGGAAAGCAATGGGTATGCCCAAATCATATGTAATAAGTCTACAGCATCTAAATGACACCTGTGAGAAACCTGAGGTTATCCTCACTCCTACTGCCGCTGGATACTATTCCCACATGGCCAGGGAAAGGTCATCGCTTTTGGATCCTGACTCTGGGGGTGGAGAAGCGAGAGAGTATCATCTGGGTGGAGGGTCCTCAGGGATTGGGAGCAGTGTGCCTGCAGGCGAGACATGGTATTCCCCTTTCCTATCAAAGCCAGCCTAACCCTCCCCCGGCCTTTATGGGCTTTTGTAAAATCTCTCCCCTTTGCTCCCCACCTTTTACCTCTGACAGTACTGGGAAAAGGAAGCAGCAACTAAGAGTGATGAACACCAACACCTAATTTCATCTAGTACTGGGATGAAGAAGATGCCTGTAGAGTGCTTTAAAGGTCAGGCATGTCCCTTTAAAAACAGACTGGCAAACCCAATTGAAAGTCCACACCTGCAACCTGTCAAAGGGTTGGAGGTGTATAAAGGGAGACCAAAAGTGCAGCACAGGGTGCAACAGGAGGCCTGCTTGGCAGAGACCAGCAGAGGACCAGTGCCGTGAGGAGGCAGTCTGGTGGGACCTGAGAGGAAGCCAGGATGCCGGCCGGTGTCCCAGAGACCTGTGGAAGCAAGGGCAAGTTTGGCTGATGAGCCACCACAGGTGGGAGGATACGCGTTGGAGAGCAGCTGAAGCTGCGACCAAATAAGCAGCTGAAGCTGCGACCAAATGAAGAAGCAAGGACTCTGTCTGCATCCGTGCTGGAGCACCAGAGCAGGCGGTGTGTGGAGGACCGCCCCCAGAATGCGAGCAGGGCTTGCCGAGGCCAGCCTGCTGTCCAAAGAAGCAGAAGGGACGGCAGGCCAGCCTCGGCAAAAGCCCGGGTCTTTGGATCCTGGAATGCCCATTCTGACCAAGAGGGAGCAGTATTTCGATGGGACGAGAAATAGCTCAAGGAAGAGTGGGATTGGCTAATGATGATGCATCCAATGTTCAAAGTCAGAAGCAGTTTAATTATTTTGATCCTAGACAGGGCCAGCAATAATCTGCGAGAGCCTATTAGGAAGATGACATTTCCTGAAGATTATGCAACATAGGGGTGCACAGGAGAGGGGAAAGGAAGGGTTCGAATAACAGATTCTGCAGGCCCATGTGTGGAATTATGCACAGATGAGAAGAGGACGATGTTTTTGTTTGATACATGAGCGACCAACACTTCCAACCACTAAGCTGTTGTGAGCTGACACAGACTCATCCTGACAAATTAAAAAATTGACGCTAGTGTTGTGTGAACTGTTGTAGAAATATCTTGACAAAGACATTTTTGTTGATCTTAATGAACACTGAAACACCTTGTAGATGAGAAGTTGTTTTGAGCTCTTTGTCACAAGTCGGAAGAGGAAAACCTTGTTGACATTTTTTTTTAACTGTTGGATGAATTCAAGTTGGAACTGTTCGTTGTCAAGATGGAAACAAAAGAACAGAAGTGGAGCTTTGTTAGAAGACATCATTCCTTATCCTTTTGGAACTGTTGAATCAGCTCCTGCTTGAATCTTGGCAAGGGGAATTCTCTGAGATTATAAGAGACAATTATTAGATTCTCTGGCTCTCCCTCTAGACCACTACGCTCCTCTGGTTCCAACTCCCGGTGTGTAAAGCCTTTTGCTAAATAGAGGGCAGGTAGTCATTGGCTTTCCTCAGCTGGCTCCCTCCTATGGAACAGCTTCTCCCTCCCTCTGCGCCTTGAGCAGGATCTTCTTAAATTCCGGATGCTCCTTAAGACTCTTCCGTTTACCTCCTCCTTCCCTTCTTCTCTCCTCTGTTAATCCCACAGAGCCGAGATTGGTGCCCTAGGCCCTTTATGCATCCTCATGGCCCTGACCTCTCACACCCAATTGGCCCAGCTCCTGTCTATCCTCTGCACTTGCACTTGTACCCTCTGCCCCGGAGGCTCACACTTACACCCCTCGCAGCTCCAGGCCGTCTAGCACTCAACATTCTTAGCACTTCATCTGTGGCTCACCCATGAGCTCAGACTCCTCAGCACTTACCCCTCCCTTTTTCCTTTCCTTGCTGCTCTTGCACATTCTGAAAACTCACAAGGCATAGCAGATTCGTCATCTTTAACCCCCCCAAACCTCCCACACCGCTCTTAAATATTGTGTTTGTAATGTATTTTAATGTATTTTCCACGCCTGCTCCCTCTCTGGACGCTTTGAAACCGTATTTTCTTACTCTATAAGCACCAAGCAAGCAAACAAATTGTGAACCTAACCAATATATTTGTTTTGTTTGAACCGTCATATTACCTTATTGAGTTGTTGTATGTACAAGTGTGAGGGACATAAACCTTTTGTTAGAGTGATTTCCTTAGTTTACTTTATGCAGGGAAATCCTAATCAGGATAGGGATAGTGAGACATTCATCCAACCTTTCGAGTTAATAAAATGGCATCTTTTGAAAAATCTTCACCACGTTTTCCGCCTCAGATTTCTGATCCCTCACACTTCCGGATACTGAAGATCTCCCTCTTCACAGGCTCTGTGCAATATGGTATCCCTGAGCCTGTAATTTAACAAATGATCAATCACCGGCCATGAACTCTGCCCAGGTTTGGGCATCTGTGAAGACACCAGATGCGCCCTCTCCAACAAGAACTGTGAGATGAGTGAAGGATCAGCTAGGACTTCTTTGATGAATCTTTCCATAAAGACCATATTTTGTGGCGGAACAGATTGTGGAATCCCTACCACACAAATATCGTTTCTCCCCGATCTCACTTCCAAATCAGGAGAGGCGCGATGCAGATCACTGCATCACTACCCGCCGCAACTTCTCCAGAGCGACCATCCTCTGACATCTCACCAGCTGTCTTACCACCAGACACCAGAGCTTTTTTTTTAGCCAAAGACAAGACCTCCTTTTGTGATAAAGACAGCCGGGATATCTTTAACTATGAAGTCTGCTGCTAGGTGCAAATCGCAAGAGGCTACCTACCGCAGGAGCCCCCAGAATGTCAATTCAAGAAAAATTCTGGCTATCCACCCAGATCTTAAAATTCCAACTGCATCTGTTTTCCCAGCAAGCTGGAACCAGAATGCAGCACTCACTTCCTCAAGCGAGACTTAAATCCCAGGTCATGTGGAGATTATCCAAAGGGAGACCAAGGACATAGATGGCGCCAGAAGCAGCTTTAGCCCGGGGCAGGCTCTTCACTATGCTGGCTCCCACTTCCTACAGGGCACAGGGCTCCCTCTAAAAGCTCATGGGAGGTTAGGTTCTGATGGCCGGCACCACCCCTCTGCACAGTCTCAGCTCCAGCAGTGTAGGCGAGCACAGGGGCAGCAGAAGCTGGCATAGCGCATCCTTCCACTTTGGGTCCGCGCAATACAAGCAACGGATATACTGCGCTCATAGGCCGCTGCACCCCACAAGCAGCTTGGAAGAGCATCCTAAGCCCTGCTGGAGCAATGGATCCCCTCCAAAGGTCTGCAGCAGGATCCCTCCTCTATGACAGGAACGAGCGGGTACACCCACACCAGGGCCTCCTTTCATATACGACCTCAGCTGAGCTCAAGTGAAAGCGGCCATCTTGGTCTCTCTAGCACCCTCTGGTAAGATCTTTGAACAGGTCTGTCTGATAAAGTGGGACTTTCCACTGGCCCGATAAGAAACAAACCAGCCACTTGTAAGGTTTTAAGTTAATGGCCTCCATGTGAAGAGAAATATAGCTGAAGTAGTCCACTCGAGGGGATATCATGCCCAAAAGATAAACATCTTTTCATCGAACAGTCACATCTATTAACACAGAGCAACGTCTCGGAAGTTAAACCCTGCTCCCAACTCCTATCCCCCCACCCTGATATTTCCTCCCCCTTCCGGAAATACTAATCATACTCCACGCACTCAAAACCAAACCGCACATGCTCATGGTTTTTCATTTAGTACTATTCTGTGACCACAAGGCACCATTGTGGATCAGGCACCACTTTATCATAACACAATATTACACCAAATCAAGGTCAGGCAGACTAGTAGTTAGTATGTGCTTTATTTCAGGGTTGTTTATTCTGTCTCAGTGACCTCATCAGCACCCGTCTCACCACCACATTCGGAAGTGTGGCCCACTTTCTAAACTAATTTTCTATGTGTTGCAAAAGTTTGTGAAAGTCTTTCACTGTAGCACACGTGTCTCAGTATATTTCAAGCCAAGGTGGATAAGTCTTGCATCTTGGAATGATTGACCTCTAACAGCAAACGGTGCAAGAGAAACAGCAACAGGGGGGAAGGATAACAGACACCCCTGCCACTTACACAATGGTAAATAAAAGGGTGAGGATTTAAGGATCTAAGTAGAGTAGTGGGTCGTAGAAGAGCTTTATAATGACTATTTCCAGGAAATAAAGTGGATGGGAAATCAAAGGCTACAAACAAATGACTTATGGATTTTATGTAATCGAACATACCCTGACAAATGCATTTTGCACCAACGATGGTCAGAGGACATACGATTATTACTGAATCCCATTTGATCTGAAGGTATTACCTAGCACATGCAGCTCTGGACACCACTGGAGATTTTCTTCATAAGGATTTTAGAATTTGCATTAAGAAGTGAGAACAGTAGCTACACTGGTTTCAAAATCTGGGACATATTGGACTGCCTCACAGTATCAGGGATAATATGAGAAACTGAAGTAAGATTATATAATTTACAAAAGGTGAAGTGCAATAATCTCAGAACACTTTTTATAATAATGGGACATAAAACGGTCCGGGCACTGGGGCTTGCCCATTTTTAAGCCACGTAATTGTATCTTTAACCTCCAACTAAACAACTGGAATAATAAATATTTCTGCATTACAGTGAGCTAATATCCGATCTGATTAATCCCCTTAATGACAGAATAGACACGCTGTCCTTTTATGTGCAAACAAGGCTTTTGCTGAGCACAACACATTGAGACTGTACTTCAAAATTGTTTGTCTCCTAAGGGTTTCCATTGTTAGTGATTGAATATAAGACAACACCAGAGATTTTAATGAACACCCCAGGGTTTGGACTTTTGCCTTTGTCTAGCTTTGTTGCAGCCTTGGAACCATCCTGCACTAAGTGTTATGCAACTTAAAAACCTCATTGGGTCCACATATTCTCGGAGTATAAAATGTAAATCTTACAATTCTAGAGGATACATAAGCAAAGGAATATTATATTTCCAACTACAGGGGGGCTTCAAAATAGCTTCAGACTATCAAAGTACTGTGGGAGAAAAATCTGTGCGATTTCATACAAGAATGATAGAATACAGGGTGTGAGGCGTATATTGGATCGACGTGTATAAAATATGTGAAAAAGTATTGGGTGTACCCCCCCCAAAAAAAACATTATTTAAAGTATAGTCATGATCTGTTGAATGGAATACGTGCCGTATATATCTAGTAATACCTCGTCTTCCAACAGGTGCTTAAGGGCTGTAATGTTTAGGGTGTGCCAAGATTAAGCTGGAGAAGATCAGAAGATCCATATACAGCAGTACTTCATTCAATTCCCCACTGCTAAGTTGGTGACATGAACAGTAACAGAGCCTCTCTAAAATCTTACAAAAGGGTTATCTCAATGTGTTTACGGCTATATGCAGAGGCTAGCGGTAAGGCTTGGAGCCCAGTTTCCCGGACATCTAGATCTAATGTGCTCCTTGGTCCCCAATGACTATCTTTTGAATGTATTGCGCATTTGGCTAAAAGTAACATTTTACGCACACGAAATAATACATATAAAATCGTAACATCCATAATCTGAATACCATTCACTACAAAAAGGATCTGGTAGCCATTCAATATTGTGGTGCCGCATATGACCAGCACAGAGTTAGAGGGCCTATCCACTTCTCCCCCAGTTTACCCTGTTGATCTGCTGCAAGGTGCGTATCTACAAGATGAGCAGCATCAGTTTATGCAAATGGCCAGGATTTTCGCACCCCTAATTTGGTTATTGAAACCATTTCCATTGCAGCGGAGAACCTTTAACACTGGGGTCACTACGATCGGTGGAAAGGCCCCAGTTCGAGTGATGTATTCTGCAAGGTGGTGGGTTGCCAATACTGCAGAAGAAAGATCCCCATAACCATTTCAGAGAGAATTCTGATCTACAAGAAAAAGCCAGGTTACATAAACCAAGATGAATAGAGTACGATTACCCTGTGCAGACTTTGAGCCATATGAAGCCTGATTCTAAGTAGTAGAGATAGAAGTGGACAATGGACAATTCACGGTCTTGTTTATTCAGAGATATGGATTACCTCCACAGGTAATGTTATTCCAGAATTGTGTTAAATTGCTTAGGCTCCGTTACTTGGAAGCTTTTCTGCTTGAGCCTAAATACAAATGAAACTGGGAAGGAGCACCACATTCTGGAAATTTCTTTAGCTTGTCCAAGGTCCATGTCTCAAGGTTATGTATTAAAACACATTTCATGTACATCTTATCAAACTTGCTGTTTTGCCCTGTTAAGCTAAAGGACCTTTCTGAATACCGTAATGCACATTTATCAGAATTAAATTGATCATGGACAATGGGGGTAATGGTCTATGCGTACGATGGGTGCAACACATGTCTGCAAGGCCTAGTATTTGTAGCTGTAGCGTGCCTTAAATTAACTTAGTGTGGTTCTTTTTCACACTGCCTGCTTCAGATCGCTCCAGAACATAAAGCATGTGTGTATTCCATGTCCCCTTGCAGAATTCAAGGTCATCTATCCTGTCTAATCATTTGCAACGATCATCATTTTTTTTTCTTCTTTTATTGGCGTTTGTTTTAAAAAAAAATGTTTTTAAAAAGCGAACCTTTTAGCCTAAGGAAAACATTAATATGAAGAATACAGCATTACAAAGTTATCAAAAGTAAGCACAGAAGAAGCCCCATGTTTTTCAATACCAAGACTTCCCAGAACCTTGAAATTAAATCTATGCATCAGGGAGCTTTAGGCCTACTCTTCTCTAGTTGCCCTCCTCAATAACCACAAAAGTTATTTCAAGAAAGCCAGTAGAGCCAACGTTACAGAGAGTTGTTCGTCCAACATTAGCCTTGACCACCAGTCTTTAGCCATTAACATTTGGGATTAACAAAAGTACCCAACCATTTCGATCTTAAAGGCATGTTCTAGTAAAAAATTTTATTTAAAAAATAGATAGGCAACATAAAAAAAAAAATTACTAGCATTCTTCTTTTTTAAAACTTCCTATGTAAAATGTTGAGCTATTCAAGCTCAAAATTCGCAAAAGCAAGCACATGGGCGCATCCATTTTGTGAAATGGATGCCCCTCCTGTGCTGGCTTTTGCTTTCGCGGCACTAATGAACGAAAAACCAGCCAGCTATAGTAAACAAAAGCTACCGCTGGGTGGCTTTCCCTTCATTAGTTCTGTACGCAGAGGACGGGGACCGGAGACCAGAGCAGGAAAGCTGCAGCTGAATCTCGGTAAGTGCTATTTATTTTTTTAAAAAAATAAGCACTAGCTGCGTTTTTTTTTCTAAGTTTTCCAGGCTGGAGGAGCCCGGAAAACTTAGAAATAAAACCGCAGCTTTAAAAATGTTGTATTTATGTTTGCGGTCGCTTTTGAAGCGACCGCATACATAAATACAACGTTATTGTGTTGGAAAACGCTGCGGTTTTTCTTTCCAAGTTTCTCAGGCTGCTCCGGCTCGGAGGAGCCTGAGAAACTCGGAAAGAAAAACCGCAGCGTTTTCCAACACAACCGCGTTGTGTTTCTGCCTGCTGTGGCTATGACTTTGGGTCTCCGGTGCTCCCCCAGGGGAGCACCGGAGACCCAAAGTGAAAGCCAAGGCAGGCAGAAACACAACACGGTTGTGTTTACATGCCGCAGTGTTTCTGCGTTGACACAGCTTTCTAATTGTCTTTCAAGAACCACCTTGGTTTGGTCCAGGAGGATCAAATCCTCTGCATACAACAGGCGATCAATCGCCACCCCACCTAGGCGGGGAGGAAAGCTCCTAGCTGCCTCAAGGGCTTCATTAAAATCCGAAATGAAAAGGTTGAATATGGCGGGTCACTCAAGATTCCCCTTACAGTCCAGCCTTATTCGCAAAGAGGCCTCTTCATGTAGCAGCCTGAGTGCCTCTCAAATGTCATCCGGACATCTCCAAGATTTTAACTTCGCCCAGAACACTTGTCTATAGAGTCGAATCCCTGAGCTAGGTCGATTGAGGCAAGATAATTCTGACCCATTTTTCCTTTTCGCTCTCGACTCCAAGATGTTGATCATGAAGAGATTGAAGGCGGTCCCCTATGCCTTTCATGAAACCAGCTTGCCACGGATCATAGTGCAATGATGCTTTGCTCCAGGTCGCGAAAGCTTTCAAAATGAGAGCCAAAAATCTTGGCCATCACATCCAATAAGGCGATAGGCCTATAGTTGTTAGGGATATACCTATCCTCCTTTTTAAAAATAGGCACAATAATGAAGTTAGTCCATGATTCTGGAATTCTTTTTTCCCCTCTTAATTTGAGTAAACCATTCCAGCATCTTCGTGGCCAAATCCTCATGATCTTTCTTCAGCATTAGGTTAGTCATGCCGTCGGGGCCAGAGCCCCTAGAATTGCCTGCCTTTTGAATCAAGTCTAAGATCTTGCTCTTTTCGGTCAATAAGATCCATGGGCCTTCCGTCTCCTCCTCATAGATTTGCCGGTTCTTAGGCGGCGAATATAGAGATCTGAAATGCCTTTCCCCAAGAGTCAGTGGGTACAGGATTTAAGGTCAACGACGCCTGGGGTGCATGAAGAGCGCTCATCAATCTCCACATCCAGTCATCATTTTTTCAGCGTCCTGTTGTAGCATCCAGAATTTGTGAGTCTTTAGCCAATTTTTAAAACTTTGTTTCTGTCTCCTAGATCTTTCCATGGACTGTTCTTAGTCTATTAGCTCTGACAATTTTGTTAAGAACCTCTTTCCTCCTCGCCACCTGTTAGGGAGAATTCTCTGTAAAGGCTAATTTCCCAAACCCAGTGAGTCCCCCAGCAGCTTTGCTGGATTTTTGGGGTTTATTTTTTTCTCCTGCTAAGAGTGAGACTCTTTTTCTCCCACTCTTAGGCATGATTTGAGAATGTCCTTTGACTTTGAAATGTGTTTTATGGGCTATGGGGTCTTTTACTCCATATGGCTTCATGTGTTTTTGGGATGTGTGTTACACAGCACCTCAGTGCAGTAACACAGGGGTGTCATAGTGACCCCCAAACAGACTCCATACCCTGGGACTGACTACTGTCTCCCAGGGCATGTAAAGTCACCATTGACTTTACTAGTCTTAAATTGTGAACAGAACCAGTACAAACCATCATATTGTGGAAGTATTGGTAGGGGTAATTAGTGTTTTTCTAGGGGGCACTGTGCAGTCCCCCCGTCGTCGAGTTTCTGGCTGGTGGCAGTGGTTACCACCGAAATATTCCACCGGAATATTTCCTATGGGATCTTCCCATTCATTTTAAACGCACCACTTTTTTGGTGCAATGTTAAAGATACCGCCGGATTATTTATTTAATATTTATTTCCCGGTTGGGTCTTTTGGCCAGCACTCGGTTTTAAAACGGCGTTTGAGTTTGCCTCTAACTCCAACCCAAGTCGAGCCCTTTGTTCCACTTTTGGCCTCCAAATGTGGTGCCACTCTGTCTGGGTCTACATGATGTGTGTGGGGGGGGGGGGGGGGGGGGCGGGGAGAAATAGGCACCCTGGACTGAGTTGCCTCGGCAACTCAAGTCGCACTCTTGTGTGATTGGCCCAGTGGTGAGCTGCCCGGCTCACCACTGAGCATGTTTGAGTGACAGCTAGGACTGGTGAATGGGGGTTTTCTGCATAAAAGCAGGGCTTTGGGGACAGGAACTTCAGAAGTCGCCACAGAACCTAAAGAATCCGAAGAGGGAGAAGCTGAGCCGACCTGCAACGACGACACCACCTGTGGAGCCCTGCTGAACCGCCTCACCACTTCCCGACGACAGAGAAGATCTTCATCCTGAAGAGACTTCTTCCTTTGAACTGGTGGGGTTAACCAGTACGCCCTCTTTTCGCCGTCCTGGATCGTCTCATGGTCGAATCGCCGTGCCAAGCACCCCGACGGCCGGATAGCCACGCTTCACCACTACCGCGAATAAAAAGGGTACCTTTTAACCCAGAAACTCTGCGGCTGGGTTCTTCCCCGGCAGTGCAACAACCTCCAGCTTTCCTCCACGCCGAGACCTTCTCTTCCCCTGGACGACTTGCACCCGCTGCCAGGAACAACTGCCCCCGCTGGAGATTTCTCACCATTTCAGGTACTGTGCCCCGAATAGACTGTTCAAGGTGTCCCCAAAATCCTTGACTATCTATCCTGGGGTGACCTGTTAACTAACTTTTCTGAACTGATGCAACTCCTTTTTGAACTATCTGCAAAGACTTTTAAAGTGTACTTCAACTGTGTGATCTTGGGCACATTCCGCCTTGCTCTCTCCAAGAGTGGGCCTGACCTTTGAACTTTCTTGCTCTACAGTAGACTCTGCCTTTCTTGACTTGATGTGGTTCTTTTACAAGTGTTGGTATTGTGTGCTTTCCTAATTCTGCCTTTTCCCTCCCTTTTTAAATAATTATTGGAGTGCCATCTTGGTTAAGCGCTCACCCCTGTATTGATAAGTGGTGTTCTTTTCCTAAGACTTGTCGAATAATTAATCAGGGAGGTGTATATATTTCTAGTGACTGTGTTTGAACTTGCTTGACATATTAGTGCCAGTGTATTTTTACAAGTGTGTTTTTAAATAAATAATTATATACTTTTATACCCGAGCTCTGGTCAGTGTTTGCTTGTGCTACTGTATTTTTGTACCTAATGTGTATACTCTATATACTGCCTAACTCTTCTTGAGAGAAGTCTGACTGCTCAGCCACAGCTACCATGTAAATCTGGGTATTACAGACTGCTACCAATTGTAACGATTCAAGTTCACGACCATGTGATGGGGACCTCCTCCCTGCGCTCTGTAAGTTCACTGTGGGCGCCTTGACCACCTCTTCCACTGGTGTGTTGATAGATTCAACTAGAAGATCTCCATGAGTTTTGGGCCAATTGGTCAATTGCTCCACAGCAGAACGCCTCTTGTTTTTTTCTCTCATGACTGTATCGATGATACTATGAAGGATGGTGGCAATTTCTTCCTTATTTTTCTCCAGATTACCTGGAGGCCCGTTACAAAGCCTTCTACAAAGAGAAGCTTAGCATGGAGCATGGCCATTACAGTGCTGTGGTCTCTAATTTGGTCACTCAGGGTTTCACGCAACTTCATGAATGGCGCAAGTGCAAGTGTCGCTATTAGACCAGCATCAATCAATGAGTAGGCCGTCGGCAGATCCTTGACCTGCGCCATGGCCAAGTCCAACAAAAGATATTCACCTGAGAGGGGTTGCTCTATATTCTTTGCATTTTTCTCTCCGTCTTTTGTTTTTTCCTCATTACTGTAGGGACTGGCGGGCTTAAATCGGAACTCAAGGGCCCCAGTAAAGGACCACACTGTTGTGCCCCGTCCGTAGTCGCTTTGACTCTTGCTCTGTACAGGTAAAGGATCCCGTAGAGTTAGATCCTCCACTAACCTTTTTTGTGGCAGACAGAATGTTGAGGCCCGAATTCCCTCAATGTCTTAGGAACCTGACACTGGTGTGGGCTTAAGGTTGGGATCCTTTTGATGTTTGTGCAGGACTCGGCCAACGGCAGAGTCACCTTCCCTTTGTAGGGAAATTTGTGCTGGTCTCTATTCTGTTTATTCCCTTCTCCCGCCCCCAAAGCCTCCATTCCCCTACCGAAGGCTGACTCCTCAGCCTTCCGGTAGAAGAACCGCTGCTTGGATAGGGGGTTTTTGGGAGCCAATCCTCTAGGTTTCCAAAATCTCTCCGACAGTGCTGGTCTTGTAGAAAACTGTAGATGCTGGATCTACTGGCCTCGGTTTGAAAGCTATTGCTGCCGATGGGTTGCCCTCCCGGGTACCAGATTCCCGGGTGGGCTGATTGACGCTATTGCCCTCATCCTGCGACAATAGGACCTCATCATATACCTCAAAACTAGCTGGCGGAGGCTCAATATCGGTTCCAACTGCAAGTGGGGCGGACCGGGCAAGCCCAGTGTTACCCACCGCCTCTTTCTCCAAGAGATTGACGGAGAAGTCATTAGACAGCATTAGGGTCAGGGATTCATTTCCCCACCCCTCTTTCTCCGGGATGTTGAGTGAGGAGGCCATTGATGGACCAATTTCGACCCCGATCGGGCAGGGCCGTGACCTATGCTCTGTCTGTTCCATGAAACCCAAAGCTGTGGGGGACCTCTCACTTCCTGTTGGCTCCTGCCCACCCTACTCCAAATCCGGGTAGGAGACTGTGTCGAAGGCAAGATCTCTTTGACCCTGGACCGGGGGCCATTAGCTCCTGATCTTCCTCCCGATAGTAATATTTGTTGGTGTGCCGGACATCCATCTTCCTCTGCACCAAGATGGATGTGGGTGCTATTAGTATGAGCCTGACCAGCCACGAAGCCCAATCAAGGGTTTAATCGGGAGCGTGTTGTGATCACCGCTATGGCGCTGCCTGGGAGGCCGCAATTAGCCTGACAAAGAGAAACTGGAAGACAACTGTATGAGTCTCAGGCACAGCAGCCTTTTCAACTCTGAGTGATCTCAACACAGGTTTCCAAGTAGTATTTAGAACGCCAGCGTAGCCGTCAGCAGGATATCCAACAGATTAAAGCACACGCAACTTCTCAGGCAGAGTCTACTAAAGAAACGAGGTCCTGCTGCTGTAATTTCTTATCACAAATATTTCGAGTGTACTCACGTACTCACCGTTCCGATCCTTATTCGTGTTCACAGTGATTAGATAGTGGCGGGCTGCGGACTGCAGACTGCCACTTTACACCCGCTTCACGCAATGTTAGGAGTATAATTCACAGCACCGCCAAAAGGAGGAAATGAAAAGCTGCAAATTCAAATCAGATTCTGCACCTGCAGCACTGTAGTATTCCTCTCTGCTGTTATCATTTTGCGAGTTGAACTTGTTTTCCAATGCTGAGACCTGATGTATGACTTCATTTATAGTATAGCTTAGAATTTCAGACAAACTGTCCCGTGGGTCCTTCATATCATGCTTAATGTATTGGATACACCATGCTACCAATTGCAACAGCATGAACATGACTGCCGGAGAAGGATCAGCATTACCACTGTCGCTCAACTTGTCAAACAAGTCTTCTTCAGAGAATGTTGCACCAGTGAAGGGGAGGAGGCAACAGAGGGAACGGGAGATCTGGCCTGAAGCTAGTCAGCACTAAGTCTCTGAAAGCCAGAACATGAAAGATGACCATAATGTGGTTGAGAGGTCTAAGTAGCAACAGCCTTCTGTCTGCCTACCTCCAGGCATGTAATCTGCCCAGAGATGTCCTCCTGCTACCACTGCACGAGTCATCAGGAGCTCAATCTACATTTCCCCAGAACAATTCACTGCAATTTCTTCAAGACTACAGCTTGTAATTGTCATTACTGCATGGCAGTAACACGGCAGGCTGAAGCAAGCAGGAACTGCAAGTCAGTCGTAGTTTAGGTCACACCGGATGGAGGGGGAGTCACTCTCAAGAGAACCAATTACCTTGGAGTGATCCACGGTGCAGCTCAGGCACCCACTCATTAAGCCCACCCTCCTAAGTAGAGTCTGAATTGTCAAAGGGCTCAAACATTCAGGCCAGTGCTAGTGCATTAATGGCTCCGAGTCTCATAATGGCAAACTAAACTTTAGAGATTATCCAGGCATGTGTGGTATGTTGAAAGTCAATACACCTACCTACATCTTATTTAGATGCTAATTTCTGGCAGGTTTTAAAACATTTTTTAATAAACCCCGTCAGTATACAAGATAAGAACTGAGAATACGGTTTGATTTTTTATGAATTTAAAGGCTGAACTTGCAATGTCAAACATCCCGTTGACTAGGTCAGACTTTCCAATGAACAGTGTTGCAAAGGTAAATTATATACTTGATAGCCAAAGTATAGTCATACAAACACATAGGCGTTTTAATAATTAGTGTGGTGTGTGTGCAATGAATTTGGAGCAAATAAATACAAAAATGGCATGCGAGTGCAATGTGTAATGTGCTTTGCCTCAAAGTGTTCCCTAAAATAATATTAATGCTCATCTGAAGATTAGTTTAATCTTCTCTCTCTACCGGGCCCACTGCCCTGCAATTTCATGGATTTGGTTGTAGTGTCAGTCTAGAAATCCAATTTGAGACCGCAAACGCATTTTGGTGGCCATGGGCCAACCGTCTCATGCACGATACGACAGAATATAGGTTTTTGTGTTTTCCAATGAATGGCCATTTTGATGCAACAAGAATCGCCATTTTGTTTTCCAACCATTGCTCATTGCTTTCTGTTCCTATTGCTTCGCAGTATATTTTCCGCTTACACTGCTCGACTGTGGAACATTGTTGTCTGTATATGAAAAGGACAAGGCCACAGGGCCGAGAGGATAACAAGAGTTTCGCTGAAACACAAACGTAGGCAGCACCAGGAAGAATGCCCGGCTCCCTCCTTAATGTAGCCTTGAAGCAGAGCCACAGGGCTTTTAATCATTTCACAGCTGCCAGCCAGTCTCGTTATATGGTAGAATATGTTAGAATAATACCGTTGAAGGCTTGAATTATGCTTTTCTAATGGCCCCCCTTTGCTGAGCCCGCTAAGAGCATGTCGGCTCCCAGGACACGAATAGCACCTAATAGATAGCAAGGTCCGGAATGCAACTCCCCCGTGTATGTAGTTCGCTTCCAAGAACAGAAGCGCCGTGTTCTATTCAATAACCGAAAGATGCCTACGCACTCACAAATTGCAAATTGTTACTAGAATAGATGTTTGAAGGTGTCATGGTGGTCGGAGATGTCCCTCATCACACCAAGTTCAAAGAAACCCAATGAAGAGGGGTGTTATACATGTCATAGCTGATTGTTTGATATGCATTTTGTATATATGTAACTGATGTACGTAATTCACTCTTGCGTCCCTCGAGGTCTAGAGATACACGTCGCGGGGCGTGAGACCGAGTTGGCGAACTGAGACTTTTGCTTTGCAAAAAAAACCCTAGCTTTGGGAATACAACCTTGTGTCTGGCGTCTCGATCGAATGTGGTGACCCGCCTTGTTTCCATAGACGTCAGGGTCCCCTAGGGGCCCCTTTCAGTAGGGGTCACAAGCAATGTTCAAGGGATGCCAAGCTGAAGCTCAGGAATAGCAGTAAATAGCCATTCAATGTCTACCAGGGTTGGGTGTTTTTAGGGAGGCAGGAGTGGGTGATTTGGGTGTACAGTGCATGAGCGACAAAGCAGCGAGCAGGTGCGACGGAGAGGCAAGAGCAACAGAGAAAAGTGAGGATGGGCAGAGCAGAGCTTGTTGTGATTGTTCTCGAGTTGGACGAATCATGTGGAGGAACGACTAGATATTAGGTGGTAAAATGTAGAGATGTTGGGTAGCATTTTAAGTTTAGGGGTGAGCAGAGAAAAGGCATACTTAGGGAAAGGGAAGGGTCATAGACTATCGACATTGTGCTGGTGGATGGTAGGTGCGAGTAGGTTGCTGGGTGCAAGAGGTGGAGGTAGGCGGTTGACATTTATAGTGATGGTGGCTGGTTGGTATACGGGGAAAGGTACGCAAGGAAGGGAATGGGGAAGGGTCCGAAGGTGGAAGGGAAAGGAAAGCTGAGTGGTGGTGAAAAGGAGCTTCAGGGTGGTTTGGGAGCACGTGGAGGACCATGCTGATCTTAACCTTTTGAGTGGTGCACCCCTGCCGTGAGACCAAATGTTCATTCCAAGAAAGTGCTGGCCAATAACAGGACTTCATGACTTATGGTTAATGCAGAAATAAAACCACTGTTTTAGCATACATGTAAATTACCTCAAAGCACTCAAAGAGTTAAAATGCCACTGCTTTTAATTGCAGCTTTTCTCTTGCTTGAATACCCCATTTTATTTTACATCACAACCAGTAATACAGGCACAACAGCTAAATAGTGCCAACCTGCTTTAGAACTTGGCAGATGTACTTGTTCAACAGGAAACCAGAAGAGGCGGTTAATAAAGATCTTGGTGATGAGTAGGAGGAAACTAGCAGCAGAGCACAAGATTGCATTGAGGAATTGTTTTAGTCCAAAGTGTTTGCACGTTGCTGTAATGGGCAGCAATGTCTCAAACAGGAAATACATTTTGGATGGATAAAAGTAAAAGATTAATGTAATTGTGAGGAACAGTTATATGATATTTATTAAACTAAATGCATGAATATATTGGCAACATCAATCATTTTCAATCTTGGGCAGGCATTAGATAAACCTATAGCAGGCACTGCACCTTATGCCCAAACCATTTTTCAGCTGTTGCCATCTCATGGTCAGGTACTACCCTCTTTTGCCAGATTTTGCCATGCGAGGTCTCTCTGTGCAAGTGGGCAGGCAGCAGCAGCTCTAATTCAAATGGCCAAAGTTAACTGTACTAATGATGACAATACCTTGGTTATTGGGGGGTGGAGGGGTGTCTAGCACCACAGGCAGGGTATTAATCTGGTCTGGCATCCTGTGGGGACTAAGCACCTCTGTAGTTTTCACAGTGATACGAGACCTATGGCAGAGATTGCTGGGTAAGCTGAAGGTGACCAGCCTTTGCAATGCTGATTTGCCCACAGGGTATAATATGCAAATGCGGATATCCTGGAGGTCCATGGGATTGGCCACGTTGGCAAGGAGCAATTGCAGAGTTCTGGGGGTGTATTTGAAGGTGGGCAGCTGTTGGCATTTGACATTTGGTATGTTACCTGGACACTTTCTTGCATATGCCCAGATAGGAAGGAGATTGAAGGAACTATGGGGCAGCATTCCAGAGGAACGGAGACTAGCACCTTGATGCAGACGCTGTTGTTGATAGGGGTGGGGGGGGAACACAGGATAACTAGATTATATGCAGCCCTGCTAACGGGCCAACCCAGAGAGGAACTAGTGGCCCAAAGTAAATGGGAACAAGATGTGGGCTACTCCATTAGAGAAAAAATTGTCCCAAATATGCAAACAGGTGAAGAAAGTTTCCCGAAATGCACGCTTCCAGTTAATTCAATGTAATTATCTACATAGAGTGTACATGACCCCAGCTAAATTGCACAGAACTAACCCTGTCATACCACATGAATTTCCCCCATGCAGGCTTTGGAATGTGATTTGGGAATTCCAGGTGATAGGCCGATAAAGGAGATGAGAGGAGTGGTTGTTCACTTGAACGCTCTGTTACACAGCAATTATGAATGTTCCGACTGTTTACTGGGGGTGATTCCGGGGAAAAAAATCCCAAGAAACATGGCGCAAGATGGCGCAATTTCTGTTGGCTTTAGCCTAGCGTAGAGTGGCAATGTCCTGGAAGACTGCTCTGGGCCCAACAGTCGGGCAATGGCTCCAGGATATGCACAGATGGGGGATGGCAGAAGTTGACTGTTTGCGGAGGCTTAGACAGCCTGATGGGGAGGTGTTGCACGAGGATTGGGGGCAGATGCTGAATGAGCTGGCATCCTTCCCAGACTTGAAACCACCATGAGACATTTGATGAGGTAGATTGGTACTATTACTGTGCTAAAAGGCTGTTGCGGTGGGTATATATTGAAAGTATTGAACGGACCAGGGGGTGGTGACGAGGGGGTATCGGCTAATACAATCGCGGCAAAAAAAAATTTTTTTTAAAAATCATGCCAACAATGCTGTTGACCCGGGAAAGATGTACCCCATTATACCATTTAAGGGGAGCGAGAGTTGCAGGGCTGTCCCCGCTCCCCTTTAAATGGTATAATGGGTCTGGGAGTTGCAGGGGTGTCCCCGCATCCTTTACATGACTGTTGTGACAGCCCAACCGGAGCATTTTTGCAGCAATATTTTGTATACAAAGCCATTTCTGCCACGATTTTAAGACATGGAACCGGGTTTGGGGGGTCGGGGGGTGTGGTTTCTTGGGCCTTGTGAGAAATGACGATGCACAGGTAAGTATCACATGTTCCGTATTGTTACAGGGAGGGGAATTTCGTTGAGGACATTTTTTTTGCCAATTGTTTCTCAAACTGGGGTTGCAGGTGAACGATTTTAGTTATGTGCTCTCTTATGGGTAAAACTGAATAAAGACAAGTTTTTAAAAAAAAAAAGAAATGACGACAATACTTGCATATTTGTCAAGTAGCTTGGCACATGGTCACTATAAGGCACAACCCCATAGAGCCAGGGGCTGCCATCCTATGCCAGGTGAAACCTTAAATGCTCCAATAGTCGCACCAATAGTCCAATATGCCCCCCCCATACTTTGCTCAGCGTGTAGCCATGCCCACCTCTGCAAGGCCATCCAGACTTGTCTATACCAACATGATCACCAAACCCATAACATGCAGAGTACGTGCAGGCGGCTCCAGCTTCCCAGCCATCACAGCTGCCTGCTGGAATGCCCTACCATCGCACATTAGGGGAATTGACTCCTACTTAGCGTTCCGCAAAGCTATCAAAACAACGCTATTTGTCTAAACTGCTTCGTTCAACTCCCAAGTTAAAGCTACCCTGTACAATACTGTTACCTAACATGGTCAACCCAACTGTACTGTGTAACCTGCTAATATGCTGTAACCAAGTAACCACTGCCTCCTATGTAATTTTGCTTACGTACACCTTCTTGCAACAAGCGCCTCAATGCCTTTGGGCTGTAGCGTGCTATACAAAAGTAAAAAATAAAAATAAATATTCCTTCCACAGTCGCCACATGTAAGGAATCTCCTTGTAGGTGCTACATCATATGCCAAATGCAGCCTCAAATGCCACAAGGCGGCCATCAAATGCCTGGCTAGTCACCAATTTTAAGTTAGGGCACATTGGGCCTCATCACGAGCTTGGCAGTAACCCTTAAAGACGGTAGCGCTATTACTGCTGCATTTAAGGGTCCGCCAGATCATGGCCTTGGCTGCTTTCCCCCCAGCTCTGAGCTGGGGGCATCCGCCGGCGGTAATAGCGTGAAAATTCCCCATTAGGCCCAATGGGGAATGAGGAATTCCCAAATGGGCCCAATGGGGAATGGGAACCAACCGTTACGCCAAACCCATGATTCGGCACTATTAGCGCCAGGGGGTTTGGCGGTAGTGCTAATAGGTCCAGCGCTAATAGCGCCAGGCCTACCGCCCAACTCGTGATGAGGCCCCATATGTCCAGGTACAGCCAACATATGCCAAAAGTGTAGCATCAGATATTACAATAATGCCATTATATTCTTGGCAACGTCAGCTGTTCAGGTATACCTTCACATGTGAAGGTGCTGCTATGATAGGCCAAGTTCAAATTCTTCCATCAAAGGATCAGCATAATCACTGCATGCTAGGTTTATGAACCAACAATAAAACAAAGGAGAAGGGTAACATCTTAACAACTCTCTCTCTCTATGGGAATCAGGGCAAGAACAATACTAGCACGTTCTCAAAGGTACAATTAAACAGACAAAATAACCCATAACATCACACTGTATGGCCTCTTGTCGAAAATCCCAACAACATGACTGACAGTTACTCACTGTAGTGACTTAACTTACTCCTAGTCCATTGTCCCCTTTCCTCCATACTTGTGGGACATTCTGTCCATCAGGACGGGACCGGAGCACTTTTGAAGCACGATTGCAGCCTCGCCTTCCTGAGCTCCGTCCCGCGCATTTCCCTTCAATACTTTTCTATCCCCACTCCAGGACCATTTAGCAAAATAGAGGATACTTATTAGGGGGGATTGCGGGCGTATGGAGGAAAGGTGACTATGGACTAGGAGTAAAGTAGTCACTAAGGTGAGTAAATTTGTCATACTCCTACATCCCGACACCTTTCCTCCATACTTGTGGGAGATTCCCAAGCACTGACCAAAACGAAAAAAACGAGAGGATGGAAATTTCCCTTAACGGAACAAATTATTAGGAAGTGCCTGGCAGAACTGGGCTTCAGCCCAGGAGTTCAAGTCAAGCCAGTTCTTTTTGTGTCCATCATAAGCGATCGACTTTGAGCACCTTTTCATAGTTTGTGAGCATGCACGTTGCACCGCAGCACCCGCGCATCTATGCCTGATTGGGCTCAGGCTTACCGTGTGTCTCTTGGCAGTCCCGGTGTGGGTTTATCGAGTCGGCTCTGAACAGCATGCCAGTTTCTTCTTTTTCCAGTCCAACATCCATGGTGCCTGGACAAATTGAACCCCTCTAGGGTATCATGAATTTGCCCCGAAGAAGGTGGTAACACAACCACCGAAACGCTAAAAAAAGATAAGGGGGATTGGCTTCCAGATTCTCGGCCTTCTTGGACATGTGTTCCCTTTTTTTGGAACGTATTAAATATCTTGGCAGCAGACACAACATATTGAAAACTGTTTGTCTAAATCTGGAGTATCCATATATGTTTTCCTGTTTCCCCTATATGCGTTGGCAAACCCAGTGGGGGTTTCCCTTATATGAGTCTTATGATCTTCGAAAAAAAACAAAATAATAAAACATTCTAAAAAAACCTTTAGACTCATTTGGAAATAAATTGTATACTAATACTAGATATTTAAGGGATTTCCAACCCCCATTTGATTTGTTTAGATTGTTGCTCAAATTAGAATACATGAAACTGTCACTATGAAACTGTTTCATTTATCCTTTCCCTTTTTTTTTTTAAATCAGAGGAGCTTTTCCTCTCTTGCTCTTTCCCCTTATTCTGAGCACTGGGTTTTTCGTTTGTTCACACTTATCAGCATCCGTTTCCTTTATTCTTTAACCTTGCTTATGTGTAACCATATGTTTGATGAATGATGTAAATAATTGTTTCATCTCCCCTCTCCATGTTTATGATTCGATGTATAATTGTTGTGTTTTTTTAATTCTGTTATTCAACACATGGTAATCTTTGTTTGCAACTTTTTACAGCATTAAAACAATATAAATTATACACTGAAAATGTTGTGGTACATGTGGTCATCTTGTTTTTCTATATATTTTACCATGCATGAATATGGTTGTAATTAGGGGTGGGATTTGATACAAGAAAAATACCCGATTACTGAAAGGCACTCCACCAATTCAGCACACTAGGCAAGGTGCTGAGTGCTTTGTTTCTTGCTTTGCAGCATTATCTTGTTGTGTTATTCAGGAGCTCAAGTCAAGACGAGGTCTGCAAAAAGCCCACAGGGAAGACCACGTTGCCACCTTGGCTATGGACTTCCAAGGGATGTATTTTTAGAAGGCAACAGCAGCCGCTTTGCCACGGACCAAATGTGCAGGAATGCCATTTGGAGGCTGAAGACCGTGAATTTTGTAGGCCTCAGAGAAACATGAAGCGATCCAACGAGAGGGACACTTTAGTGGCGGGTTTCCCTTTTAGGTCACCAAACGTATGTGAAGAACTTCAAAGTTTGCTTGTTTTGCCGAAGTAAAACTTCAGAGCTCGCCTGACGTCTAGATTGTGTAAAACTCTCTGTATCAGAGACCATGTTCGTAAAGAAAACTGGTAAGGATATGGACTGGTTTAAGTGGAATTCAGAGACACCTTTGGGAAGGAAAGAAGGAGGAGTGTGAACCACAACCTTTTACTTGTGACACGTTCGGAACGGATGGTCAACAGAGAGAGCTTGAAGCTCACTTCTTCTTGCAGATACCGCAATCAAGAAGGCCACTTTCCAAGAAAGGTACTTGAGCTCGGTAGTGGCCATAGGTTCAAAAAGCTTATGACACAAGGCTGTGAGGACCACATTCAGATCACATTTTGGATGAGGAGTCATAACAGGCGAAAAACGATTAAGACCTGCAAAATGTCTCTTGAGGACTGGGTTTGCCAGAGAAAAAGAGCAACTGTCTGGACAGATAAGATGCAATGGCGGATAGGTATGTCCTGCATGATAAGACATGGATGCCAGAGGCTGCAAGGTCTGATCAAAAAGACAAGACACAGTCAATAGAAGCCTGTCTGGGATCAAGCTGTTTAGCTAGACACCAATGACCAAACCAGAACCATTTGATCCTATACTGAGCCCTCGTAGAATGCTTACGTGCCGCCTGAATTATGCGCATGTTAACTTCTGAAAAGTTAACCTGCGCTAAGAACCGGAACTCCGGTAGCAGGCCAACAAGCTGAAGGATTGTGGGGAGGGGTGCCACAACTGGGGATTGCTCTGATGAAGAAGGTCGGGAATCTACGGCAACCTGATCGGGTTGCACACCGACAACGATTGCGCAGCGATTATCGGCAGGGAGACCCTCAGTTGCTGAAGAGCAGGCTGTTGAACGAGAGAAAAATCTGCCACCTTGCCTTTGCTACTTTCGGGCGAGGCCCACCAGCAGGAGCTTCTGCCCGGCGCACAGAGGTCTTGGAACCCTCGGAAACCAGAGAAGGACCTAATTTGAGACCCGACCTCAGAGTATAAGCTGCCTTAGCTGGCGTTTTGGCAAGGACCGACAAAGATTTAGCCGTTTGCATGCTTTCCTTTGTTTTGGTAAGTTCCTCATCGGTGGAGGAGTGGAATAGTTCAAAGGGAAGATCAAGTATTTTGTCCTGAATCTCTGAGTACTTCGTAGCATGCAACCAAGCTTGATGGGAGAGGTCTACTCCAACCGTAAGGCCCCGAGCGGAGGAGTCGACATGATGTTCCACAGCCTCCAGCAGTTCTTGATCCAGAACTTTGGCACCTGATAAGCCGCCTCTAAAATATTCAATCCTGTCAGGAGGAATGCATTCCTGAAACTCTGCAAGCTCCTTCCACAGCTTGAGATTAGCAGCTGAAGAGCCGAATTACAAAATACTTTCCCCCCCCCAATGGCATCAAGAAGCTTGTCCTCCTTGGAAAAGACAAAAGACGCTGCAGTGTAGGATGTAGAGGACGGCTTAGACTGGAGGGTAGCTTGTGCCACCACTGTCGATGAGGGGATTGGACATGCAGACAAGGGTAGGGTCTTCTGGCGCGTGTAGCTTGTAGCGGGTGTCAATTATTCTGTTCAGGTGCTGCCCGGAATTAGGGTTTTCCCCGACCTTGTGGGCTTCGGCCAGGACATCCTTTTGAAGGAAAAGGCCTGTGCGCTCTTTTGTCGACAAGAGTAAAGGCTCCAGAAAGTACTCCTTCCTTTGGAGCCAGAGGCTCGGGTTTGAAATATCTAGCAACGCCATCAAATCCACTACCCGGTCATTAAATGCTCTGATCGAGCGGGGTGGGTCGTCACTATCCTGGTCTGCTGGATCTTCATCCAGTGCAGCGGGAACAGTCTTGATCCACAGCATGTGGCACCTCAGACCACATGGGCAGACTTGACTGCACAGCGGGAGTTTTAAGCATATGTGAAAGGGGAGGCAGCGGTGGTAGTAGAGGTGGGGGCCCCACTGTAAGAGGTGGAGGTGGCACTACAGGAACCTGCAGAGGAGTAGCCGGAGCAGGTGGCAGCTCTGGATGCTTAGGATACATTTCTTTGAATAGATCCTATGAAGTCATACTTTAAAGGTCAGAGAGCATAAGGATCTGAAACTAGCCAAAAAACCATCCTCAGAAGAAGGCCTAGTCACTGGAGTGGGAAGAAGCCGCTCTGAAGAGGCTGGTTGCCAAGATCCATGCCAAGCTGGTTTACCAGCTAGATCCATGTAAACCAAGGAAGCGAATGTAGGTGGGAGCGAGACTGTGGCAGTGGAAAACGAGCCTGCCAATCTATCGGACAGCGGAACAGATTCCCATTATCAACATTATTTGGAAAAGGCTGCTCACCCCAAAAACAGGCCCCTCGGTACCAGCCGTTGAGAACGTTGGTGTGAGAGTTAGTCAAAATGGCCATCTTTGACCGTGGGGTTTGGACCGCCATTTTGTTATTGCCCAAGGAGAACTGCTTCACAGGTGTCAGTGAGGCCGTTGTCACCACATGAGTTTCAGGGGATTTATGTTTCATTTTAGCCTTGTGACAGGGAACCTCAGCAGAGCCGGTGCTAGCAGGACTAGATCGCTTTTGTGACCCCATAGAGTCTGCTGAAGAATTAGCCCTCAGTGAGGAAAGGTATTTAACCACTGCCTTTGCCTCCTCAGCAGGATCAGTCCGACCACAGGCTTGTGTGTGGAAAGGCTTAGGGTCACCCAATAGCCAGAGCCCTCGTAGGGTTACCCCCGACCCTGCCAGTTTTAGATATAGCCCCTAGTCGAGATTCGGGGGTAAACCGGGTGTTCTTAGTCATGTTATTGGAAACCTCAAGCCTCGTCTCGGTACACTTCGTTCCAGATTCAGAAACCTTGGGTGCTACCCTAGCGAAAACAGCCCCACAAATGCTGGGCTTAACTTTAGCCCCCAGACGGGGAACCTTGGATGAAGATCCAGTCCAGACAGACCCTTTACAGGGAACCTCGTAGGAAACACTGCAGTGCAGGTTAGTACCCTTTCGGGACACCACAGGGAGAGCCCTGGTACCAGAACCACTTGCGCCCCTCTTGGAACCAAAAGACCCCGAAAAGGAGTTCCCCTGGCCGGGGTGCTCTAAAAAGGAATGAACTTAACGCACGCGTCCTTTTTTCTTCAATGAACTGCTGTAAATGCAGAGGAGGAATTCGCTGGAACATCTCCCACCTGACAAGCAGACGCTGGAGTGCACGGGCAGAGAGGGAGTCGCAGTAGAAGCAAGAGTCCCACTGGTGTTCCAGGCCCAAGCACCCCAGACAGAGTGGGGATTCGTCCTCGCGAAACGGCGTTCGCACGAAAAACAGGACACGAATCCCAGACGCTCCAACACAGACAGAAGAAAGAATACCGTGGAACCAGAGCTGGAATATGAAGGACAACGGAACAAAAAGAAAGAATTCCCTAAAATGCAAGTGCGTCTGACCGCCTGGAGAAAAGGACTGAAGGTCGATGCGCGGGGCGGAGCTCAGGAAGGTGGGGCTGTGGTTACTGGCGGTGGCCTTGTGTAAAAATAAAAGAAGGACTACAAATTTAATTTTTTTATGCTTAAAAAGGGCTCCGGTCCCGCCCCGATGGACGGAATGTCCCGCAAGTATGGAGGAAAGGTGACAGGACATAGGAGTCTGAGTGATAGAGACATTACACAAACATACATAGAATAACTTGATTGGTTACACGATTACCCTCCATTTTTGAACTATCAACTTACGTTTTCGGGATTTACTGGCCCATTAATAAAAACCAAGCCTTATACAGGCCTGGAAACGCTGTTTAGTATATTCACAAATTCACAGTGGTTCCGAAATACAATTCATACGAAAAATCCATTATAATAACTAGGAATGGTGATGTTATTTGTATTTCTAAAATAGGCATGAAACGAATACAAACCAAACTACCTAGAGTAAAGGGTAGCCCAAAATAATAAATGACTTACATTTGTCTTTAAGAAGTTTCTGTCTCTCTTATTTCTTGCGAGTGTCTACGCTCTGCAGTTTGATATGTAGCTGGAGATCAATGGTTGTGATTAAACGACCAAAATAAAAAAGTATGACAATTTAACAAGATTATATGCGTCTACCCAAGCCGTTAAAAAAAAAAAAAAAAAAGAAAAAAAGAGCTGCTTATCCATTATATTTGTTTTGAGGTACTGTTTGGGGCGGGGTTTTCCTGTCGCTGGACGTCAGCGCCCTTGGTTATGCTTCTAGATTGGCTTATCAGGGTCGCACGGGAAAGTAACAGCGGAGTACTTGGTTCCTCAACTCCGCTTTGTTTAATGCAAGTTGTGTTGTTACATTGGCTTATTCCCAAGCGCCCACATTTTACCAAAAAGGATGGCAATGACTCCCTTCTTGGTGTTCAAAAACTCCACATCTTGTGGTTTTATTCTTTCAGTTTTGGAATATTCTGGTGCCCTATATGATTACACGTGTTTCGATGACTTGCTCATCTTTTTCAAATCAGGGCTATTAGTGATCGATTTAGAAAATAAATATTATTCACAAATAAACGATATGATATTCCCATTTTAGATTGCATGACAACCATTAGTACATTGTGTAAGAACATTCAAATGAACACATTTTGTAAATAAAAGGTGAAAATGGCCACTTTTCGAGGGGGTGGGGGGGTAAGGGGTAGGAGTGTTGCAGGTTGGAGAAAAACAATTTAAAGAGATAGTAAAAATAATAAAATGAAAAACAGACATGACGGATCCGTTTTTTTCCCAAATAATAATAATAAATATATATATATATATATATATATATATATATATATATATATATATATATATATATATATATATATATATATTTTTTTTTTTTCCCCCCAAAATCTTGGTTTTTTATGGTATCAAGTTTAAGGTAAAACACCTTACCTAATTTAACTGTGTCGCGCTAATATTCTTTGTGCCTTTCGGATAATTTCATGGGTTAAATCCCAGATTCATCTACAAAATCAAAGGAAGTAGTATTGGGTTGAATTGTATGTCTTCTTTGAATTCCACCAAGTTTAACTAACATGAGTGTCACAACTTAACATGGATGTCACACCTAGTGTATTCAAAGTTCTGTGGTTTGAACTAAATCGAACTCTTCTAACTCGTGCTCCTTTTTAACCATAGTTTCCATAAGAGAGAAATAGATTAGAACTGTGCGAGCTCTCCTATGTGATTTCTCCATGACTGCAGTAGCAAAAATGGGGAATGTTACATTAAGTTACTCATGATACGTTTGTGGTTACTTAGCACATATATTTTCGTGTTTGACTAACTTTTAAAGATTCATTTTTATCCGGTGAAACAAAACTCCACGTGTCACCGCGTGGGCAAGATGTGGCCGACCCCTTAGAGTTCAAGTTTCACTCTCGTGGCAGCAGACGTCCATAAACAAAAAATAACAGGTACCCTATTTGGAAGGTACATGTTACTGCGTGACTGTATTGTCTGGGTTGACCTGTGCTGAATTCATTATTTGAATTACATTTCATTTAATGTTGTACGTTGGAGAAAATCCAGCTGCTAGCATTATGCGCCACCAAAGCCTTCATTGATTGATGCAGCGAGTTGACCACATTGACTCCACCCCCAAGTCCACATCAACAGCTGTCTAGAAGAAAGGCATATTCCATGACATGGACCAATCCCTTTGGGATAAACAAACCAGAAAAGTCTACATGTCCCATAATTGCCCTATTGAACCAAAACCAGTACTGGACCCGGTAACAGATGAACAATACAGAAGACCCAGTCAAGTCACCTAGGCCAGAAAGAAGGCTTGAAAACATGTCCCTGAGCCAGCCATGTTAAAAGCCAACAACGTAGGTATTGTATCTCCATATTACCTTGTCCCCATAAAAGAAAACTCACACTGGATAAACAAACTGTACCTACAAATGTGGACCAAGGAAGATAATGGGAAAGACCAATGTAACCTACAGATGTGTTTTACACCACTCCCCACCCCCAGAGGGGGCAGTCTTGGGGAACACACGCCCTCCCCCATTTCATACCCAGAGCGGCAGCACAAAGCCCAGTCCTCACCAGTACACAGTTAACGGAGACAGAAGAGTCCCACCTACTTTCCAAACTACCAGTAACGCTGACAAGGAGAGAACATGCCTCTCACTCACAATTGCCAGCTGAATGGAGATACAATCACCTCAGCTGCACCGTCCTTTAAAAGCAAGGAAAAACGCACCTGTACGTCACCAAACAAAGAAACGTTTTTTCCAACCTCCACCCCACAGGAGTAATGCTTAATGTATACCATGCGCTGTTTGACACGGGGGACACCACAACGGAATTCAGAGAAGGGAAGCTCCCCAGCGTGAGACCGGTGAACAATTCAGCAGCTCCTTCCTGGCCAGCAATAAACAGACTGAAGTGGGATCAAAGATGGTGGCGTCCACATTTAAAGACTTTTCCCAAGAACTCAGTACTACAAAGCATCCATCCCATGGAGCACGCCCTAAGAAGGCCTGTGACCCGACTGGGCAATTAGCGGGAAGCTAGTCAGTTCAAGCACTATAAAAGGAACAGCTCCCATGACGAGATTGGAACAGAGTTTTGTGTTGTTAAAGAGGAAGAAGATTGCAGGAGCAGAGAGGAATACTGCTGAGCTGACTAAGAGCTGGAGTGGAAGACTAGTTTGTAAGACCCAGAGAGGAGAAGTGAGCAAGCTTGATAAGCTGGCTGTAAGACCTGGAGTGAAAGAACGGACGGCAAGACCCACAAAGGAGGGTAAGATTGCTGGGCAATTTTAAAACCTGCAGTGAAGTCCTTGTTGTATATAATTTCTCAGTTATAAAACACAATGTCAAGTCCCAAAACATGTTACAACTTGAGAAGTATTACAACAGATGAAATCGCCTTCTCACCGCAGCTTTTGTGCTTTCGTTCATATACATTTTATTTTTTTAAACATTTCCATTTTCACAATTTTCCACATATTTTGAGTAGCATGTCCATCATCCTACTCAGTTTAAAAATGACCCATCATTTTTCCATATATCTGCTAAGGTACAAGAAATATGAAATTTCGAATCCTCTCCAGTTTTGTCCTATTGAAAATCCTTTCATACAACTTTACAATTTAAAAAACATCAAACGTAATCCCATCTTCATTTAAAATATGTTGTTCAGAAACCTAACCACTCCAAAAGAAAGTGACCGATTTTCCCCAAAACACATCATAATCAACCATTCCTCTGGGGTTGAGTATTTGCCTAGTTCGCTGCATGTGGGGAAATTTGTGTTCTATGGTGAGTCAAACCTGTACAATAGACAATTAGATGCTTCAAGGATTCCACCACATCAGTTTGAGCACAGTATCTACATGATTGATAAATCTAAACTATTTGTCTTCGAACTCCAAGGACGTCCTTCGTTTCAAACAGGTTCAGGCGCATTCGCATAAATTGTTCCCTGAACCTTTTACATGGAAACTTAACCAGGTATTTTGGTAGAGTTCTTACATTCTAGTTTCTCCATTATAATCTCTCATCAATTTACATGAGTTCCTGGGTAGCAATCCAGTCAGCTTCATACACTTGGCGCTTTACTCTTTCTGTATTTGGAACCATGTCTCTTGTTGTTACATTTAAGTGTGACAGACATTCATATTCACCTCCACAGTCTGTCCCAATCAACTTGCTTGCAAATGATGGTGCAATAAAGGTATGCCAGCCAGTCTCTGAAAACTTGATTATGAACCCCCCTCCACACCTAAACACCTTCACTGACACCCCTGCGCTTTCTGCAATGATTGCTTGTATGGTGTGCAAAACAGACGGTTCTAACTCACAATTTCAAGGCAAAATAACGAGCTATTTTAGTAAACGTTGATCCCCGACTTCAGTTCCTAATAAAGGATTGACTTCATTAGTTGATCCTGAACCCAATTTTTATGTAATCAATAATTATACTTTGTGTGCCCTACCGTTCACCACTGCAAAGCATGTGGATTTTGAGGACGATTCCTTTTTTGCAATTATGTGAACATTTTTAAAAAAGGAGGCGACCCAATTATCTCCGACTGATAATTCGAATAGAATCATTTCCTCACCCAGGTTGATGAATGGAAAAATACTACAGCTGACATCCGATCGATGCCTCTCGCCAAGATGAACCCCAAAAACGCCAGCAGGCTTTACTTCTCCTGGCCTTTCCTCTCCATCAGCCTTGAACCTCGTCTTGCAGTCGCTTGAATGTTTACTTAACATAAGTTAGGAAATGAAAATACACTCTTTACCAGACTAAAATCTTGCGTCGCCTTAAGCAATTAGAAAGTATTTTTTTAATTAACAAATGTGATCATACCAAGCAATGTGACCTTGTGACAATGGTTTGGAGCTTGAAGCACAGTCCATCCACTACGACAAACTCTTCCCATTTTGCAGTAGAATGAGTCCGATGTAATTAGTGATGATCAGTGTATGGATTTGAATGAAATCCAATCTACGGGTCGATTTGAAAACAAAGGCCTCTGATTCAAAAGGTAACAACATCTCAATCGAATATAGAGAGGCAGCAAAACAAGCAATTGCGTTCACTGATGGCTCAACATATTCCACTTACTCAAAGTAAAAAGAAGGGTATAAAGCACAACTTTTCTAGGAAACGTAGTTTGTGAAAATGTTTGAAATAAGTGAATCGTGAAGCAAATGATTTAATGGTAATGCCATGTGAGGCTGACCGTATAGACACTTTCCGCTTTTCCAGACAAGAATGTGGCTGAAAAGACAACTAAAATGTATAAAAACCAGGGGGGGGGAAGGGGTGGGTGGGTTGAATAAACACAGCTAACCCATCTTCACAAGCTATATCCTCGGACAACAAAATAACAAAAATAACATCCAATTCCACTTTGATTGCTCCTTTTCTACAAAAAAGATCGGTACGGATATTCCTGAGCCTAGGGTGCAATCTCCAAGTACATCGTGTGACTCAAAACCAATCCTGTAAATTAATTCTAGTCCTATGGTGAAGCCTTAGTCCTGGCTAACTCTAATCCGAAATAAGACTAACCCCAGCAGAGAAGTACAGACAGATGTAAACACAAGCCCCAAGTGGCCTGCAATGTTTCTGAGCAGACAGGGAAGGGAGGTTATATGTGAGACGATGGGCAAAGCATTGGTCACCCTTGATGGCCCATCACAAGGTGGGAGTCTCGCTGGGAAGGAGAGGGTCCTGGGGTGAAAGGGATGGGGGGGCAGAGGGAGAAGGGGGTGGGACTGTGAAGAGGGGGAGGGAACGGGGGTGAAGGTCACGCTCAGAAGGTAGGATAGCTGTTCCTGTATGCTAAGACCCACAAGCCCCAAAGGAGCCCCAGGGTTACAGGAGGTGGGGAGGAAGGGGGCTGCAATTGGGGCAGGAGGGACAGTCCGGGAGCAGTTGAATTTCGGGGTGTTTCTAGGATTAGTGTGGTCAGAACACATTTGATCAATACACAGAATGGTGCAAAATGCATCCGCAGCATTATCCTCGAGTCATGAAAAGTCAGATAAGGCTGTTTGCAGGATAGGGCCTGGATCTCACCTACCCTTCTGGCAGAGGTGATGGACGAGGAAAGCAGTCGTCCATGAGAGGAACCTGAGAGAGGCTTCATGCATAGGCTCGAAGGTGGCCCCCATGAGCTTCATCAGTACCACGTTAGGTTCCCACACCGGGGCAGGAACCTTCACTGGCGGGAACGATCGAAACAGTCTGTTGAGGAACTCCTTGACGAGACGGTGGGACCAAAGAAGACCGTCCCGGAGACTTGGTGTAGCGGGAGATAGCCACCAGATGCACCTTGATAGAGGAGTGCGCCAACCCCGCCTTGGCCAAGGACAACAAGTACGGCAGAATCTGTGGGTCTGGGACCGTAAGAGGATTGATCTTCTGTGTCTGGCACCACGTCGCGAAAAGCTTCCACTTGTGTCCATAGCACTTAAGAGTCGACAATGCTCTGGCCCTGGCAAGGACCTCCCTGCAGTCCGCCGGCAACTCGCATCCTCCAAACTATAAGGATGCAGGAGCCAAGCCTGCAGGTTCAGCGACCCTGGGTCATGATGTAGGATGGCGCCTCCTTCTCTGGTAAGCAGATCCGCAACCACCGGTAGCTTGACCGGAGTGACGGTAGCTTGACCGGGAGTGACGGTAGCAGGCTGAGAAGATTTGGTAACAAGGATCATCATGCATCGGCACTGAGTTGATTGATGACTCGCAGCAGGAGAGACAATGGAGGGAACGCATATAGGAACAGGCCTTCCCATGGGAAGGAAAAACGCATCCCCCATGCTCCACGACTGGTGGAACCTGCTGGCGAAATTCTGGCATTTGGAATTTGTAGCCGTTGCAAATAGATTCATCTGGGGTCTGCCCCATTTGAGGAAGAGGCGGTCCACTTGATCCTGTAGAAGTCCCCACTCATGGCAGGAGCGCTGCTCCCTGCTGAGGGAGTCTGCGATGGTGTTCTTGAATCCCACCAGTTGAAAAGGGATGAGGAACATCTCTTGGGCGTCGGCCGAGTGTCACAAGTCCTGCGCCTCTCTGGAGTGCGCTGGAGATCTGGTGCCCCCCCCCCCGCTTCCTGAAGTAGAAAATCGTGGTGGTATTGTCTGTGAAGACCCTCACCACTTTGTCTTTGAGGGATGGAAGGAACGGCTTGAGGGACCAGAACACTGCCTGCAGCTCCAGGACATTGATGTGGAGGTCCCTCTCTTGCAGCAGCTACAGGCCTCTGGCGTGGAGACGTCCGGTGTGGGCTCCACAGCCCTCCAGCGAAGTGTCCGTGGTGACCGTCTCCTAGTATGGGGCTCTGGAAGCCTGCACCCCCAGGGACGTTGGAGCGCACGTCCCACCACCTTATCGCTCGCCAGAACTCCTCATTGAGAGCAATCTTGTCTGCAAAGCTTCCGTTCACCTGGATCCACTGAGCGTCCAGGAATTCTTGAAGGGGTCGTATCCGCAGCCTGCAGAGCTGGATCAGGTAGATGCACAACATCATGCCGAGCAGTGACTTGATGGTTTGACCTGTGGCAGTCTTCAGTGCCAACAGCCGTTGAACCTTGACCAGCATGGCTGCCACCTTCTCTTCCGAGGGGGTCGCCAGGCAGAAGACCGTGTTGAGCCTGACCCCAGGAACAGCGCGTTCTGCGATGGTATCAAGCAGGACTTTGGATAGTTGACAGAGAACCCCAGATCTGTCAGCAGCCGAATGGTCCACTCCATGTGTTCGACTGCTACCTCCTTTGACTTCGCCAAGATGACCCAGTTGTCTAGGTACAGGTACACTTATACACCTGTAGATGCAGATGGGCCGCCACTGGTGCCAGGCACTTTGTAAACACCCTGGGAGCCGACTTCAGTCCGAAGGGGAGGGCTTTGAATTGGTAGTGCATTCCCTATACTACGAAGCGCAGGAACTTCCAATGCCGAGCACCTGCTGCAACATGACCATCCTGAATTTTTGGGACTTGAGGTATTTGTTGAGACGCTGCAGGTCTAGAATGGGCCTCCAGCCCCGGTCTTCCTTAACAAGAAGTATCTGGAGTAGACTTCGTAACCCCGGAGTTGCTTTGAAAACAGCTCCATCACCCCTTTTCTTATCATGGCCTGTATTTCCTGCAGGAGCTGAGGGATGTGCTGCTCCTGCCGTGCCACTTGTGGTACCCACAGACACTTCTGCTGGATCTCTAGTGTCCATGGGCGAGAGCATCCAACACCCATCAATCAGTGGAGATTTTCTTCCACTCACTGACGAAGCACGCCAGCCGGCCTACCACTGGGGTGCATGGGTGGGTGCCCGACATCCTGGCCACTTCAATCTTGCTTCGGGGCCTGCGTGCCGCCTCGGGAGCGACAACGGCCACTGTAGGCCTCCGGGGTCATGGACCGGGAGGGTTGGCAGTATATAGAGGACCTTCCGCCGAAACCCTTCAACGATCTGCCAGACTTCCAGCCAGAGGCACGAAAGGACGGGCGGTGTTGAAGCGTGCCCAAGGCACCGGCCGTCTCAGTGTCAGCCTTAATGGCCTGCAACAACTCGTTGACGGCCTTCTAAAAAGAGATTGTCCCCATCGAAGGGCATGTCCAGAACCCTCGTCTGGACTTCCTGAAGAAAGTTGGTGGCTTTCAGCCAGCCACCACAACAGAGTCGAGCACTGTTCCCCATCTGTCGGAACCCTGTGTCCACGATGTCCATGGCCACCGTGATGGTACGGTCTGATGCCACCTAACCCTCCTGGAAGAATGGAAAGTGCCTGGATCCGCTTGTCGTGGGGTAGGAACTCCAGCAGTGGGGCCATCTTATACCACAGCTCCATGTCATATCTGGCCAGGATAGCAAGGGCGGTGGGCGGCTTGACTGGACACCGCCGAGTAGATTACTTTTCTTCCCATGGCATCCAACTTCTTCCCCTCGCTATCTGGAGGGACAGAGGATTAAGATGAGGGGTTGGACTACTTCTTCCTTTACTGCCGCCGAGACCACAGAGTCCAGTGAAGAGTGTGAACTTAGGCACCCGGTTTTTCTTCTCCAGCCGATCCCTCTTGGCTGGGGCCGGGTTCCTCATCAAAGCCAAACCTTCCTCCCAAACGTCGCACAGGAGAAGGACTGCCAAGATGGTCTTCCTCTTGGCTTTGCGTCGTCGATATAGAGAACCTTCCTTCCTGGTCTCCTCCAGTGTCAGTTGGAAGAGTTCCGATGCTCTGGTGACCATAGCATGGAACAACCCCACCTCGTCCAGGGTAGAGGCCCTTGGCTGAGGTGAACCGCCCCGGTGCCCATATCGTCATATGTGCCCGTCGTCCTGTCCATCCCTGTGTCCGGCATGGTGGGGGAGGGCACGTGTTGAGGTTGATGCAACAGCGTAGGGTGCAGCTTACTCTTTTTCGCTGGAGGTTAGTCTGGGGCCACCCAGGGCCGGCTGTGTCATGGGCATCTCTTTCTGAATCTCCGACACCAGGGTGTGCAGGGTCGAAAGGATGTCCAGCGATACATCCCTCGGAGGGGTCAGTGCAGTAGGCCTACTGGGCCCTGCGCAGTTGTCGGCGGGTCCGCTGTCATCACCTCCGTCGTAGTCAGCATAGTCTCCCACGTCCTCCTGGAACGGGTATACAGCTGCCTAGTCCCCCCTAGTCCGAGGAAGAAATATCCGTGCCCTGGAGTCTGGTTGAAGCCTCCTCTCCCCCCCACCCGTGGTTTTTGCATCCCGGGGAGTCGTGTTTGGGTTGTGGGAAGGCATCCTCTTCTCCGATGTCCTCAGCACCAGCTTGGCCGATGCCTCCCATCTCGGGGCAGGGATACTCTGGGCACAGACGGGGCCTACCTTGCCCGGGTCAGCACCCTTGGCTTTCGAGAGGACAGCCGCCACCAACTCGATTGTCAAGGACTACATCAGCTGGGCCGCCTGGGGTAGGTCGGTCGTCTTTTCCTGCGCCTTAGTCTTCTCGGGCTTTTCCCGCAGCTTCGCCTGGTTAGCCAATTTCCTCTTCGAAGAGGAGGTGGAGCAATGGCTGGAGATGGAGGCAGATGGTGAAGATGAGCGTGCCCTGCCGGTCGCGGGACCCGCTTGCGCAGTGCCCCCGGCGGAAGCGGACCCGCAGTGCTTGGCCTTGTCTTGGGCCCCCACAGATGAAGCGCCCTCGAAGGACTTAGAAGACTGCTCTTCGGAACGGCCGGTCCTGGATGAGGCATGCCCCTGCTTCCCGCACAGGGCAGAAACATTGGCGCTGAGCCATGCCCCAGCCTACTGTGGTGATCCTTCACAGGTCATTTGGAGCACCCGAGGCGGATTTCACAATCCGCTTCCCCGTTATCTGGATGGAGACAGAGGCATTTGTCCTCCACATTCCACAGTCCGCAGCTGGAGCAGAGCTTGAAAAGGGAACTTCCCTACTTCTCCTCTGACATGGTCCGGAGTGCAGAGCTGGCCCAATGGCCTTCTAGAATCTTTGATAAAACTTTGACGATTCTTGCCCTTAAGGGTCATTGAAATTCACCAGCAAACGGATCGCTGCATGTTGGCCGATGTAGAGAAAGAGCACACAGGCTTGGTTTGACAAAAATCAAACTTTTTAACCGAAATGGCACGAAAAACGTTTATCAGCTCACAGAGCAAAACACAAGGACTCCCAACACTTGAACGTACTGTAAAAATCTGAAGATGGTTGCCAGAGGAGGGGTTAAGATAGACGGCAGTCATTGGCTGGGGCCAGTATGACCCAGAGATCAGCGATTGGTTTAGAGGAGAAATACAGTTTGTAAAAGAAAGTGAAAGTTAAACTGCCTTTTATTTTACTGAGGATTCCCGGCATGACTACAAGGAATATTCATGAGCATGTGAATCCAGGTCAGACCCCATGCTGGACAATGAGGCTGATACCAGGAGAGGAAAGGCGCATTCCGGGGGCTCCATTTGGGCAGGTATTCTGGGCATCAGGGCCCGCCAAAAAGGGGGGGAGATGGCATTGTCATTAATCAGAGAATCTGCATAGGTGAACTACGGATCAGGAGGAGTGCAGACAGGAGGGCCCTCGTGGTCTCGGTGACCATGGAGGGAGTCCAGGTGACCCTTGCCACAATATATTGCCCGAACACAGGTCAGTCCCAGTTTCAATCTGAAATCATGGGAGAGATGTTAACCGAATGGTGGGACACCTCTTGCGGGGGGAAGGGAGATTTTAACATGTGGTCAGATCAGCCCATGGATCGCAGCGGTGGCCAGGGACAATCAGTGGTGACATTCAAGCGCAGGGTGGCCTCCTTGGGTACATGACCAATCAGGGTTTAATTGATGTATGAAGGAGCTACACCCGGCCACAAGATGTTTCACTTTCTTCTTCCCAATTCACGGATCCCAGACAAGGATCGATTACTGGTTTGTGCATCATCAGCATGTCCGGAGGGTAACCACCAGTGAACTCATACCCATTAATTGGTCAGACCATGACCTGGTTGACATAGGTATATTGCTAATGAGCGTCAGACCTAAAGAATCTCTATGGTGCTGCAACGGTATGTTGCTAAAGACTTGGCCTTCACAAAAGAAATGAGGATTACTTTAGCTACAATGACACTGGAGAGATGGACCTGGGAAAGGTCTGGAGGCGGCTAAAGCCACCTGGAAAGGCCTCCTGATAAGGGAGTGGCGCCAACCAGATGGAGAAGTTGAGAGGGGAGATCTGCGGGTTGGAAGCTAGGGAATAGGAGGAGGGAAGAATGACAAAGAAAATGAGAATGGCAAGGGAGAAACAGTGTGAGTTGAGGGAATTGAAGGTGGACAAGGGGGTCTCTGGCCTACAGTTTCTTAAACAAAGATACTATGAGGTGGGAGACGAGGCAGGAGCCCTGTTGGGGTCAAGGCTTCAGAGGGCAGACAGGTGGGTGTCTGAAATTGAAGACCCGGTGGGGGCTGCTACACTCCACCACAGGGAAGTTACTCAGGAATTTTTCACATTCTACGAACATTTGTATGGAGTGGAGAGGGTGGCAGGAAAGAAGGAGCTTGATAGATAGTTGAAAGATGTCTCCCTCCCAAATCTCCAGGAAAGTTAGGTCACATCCCATTAGCGGACTGAAGTTGGGATGGGTACATGGCAGGATTTTATAAGCCATTCTCGGGCTGCCTGGCCCAGCACATGGCTAAACTGTTCAATAACATCTTGGCCTCAGGGAAGGCTAACACTAACAATAGTCATACCCAAAGAGGGAAGGAACCCCAAGAATTGCAAGTCATATCGCCCCATTTCCCTTTTAAACGCTGATGCCAAGATCTTCACTAGGGTTCTGGCCACAAGAATGGAGGGGCTCCTGCCAAAATGTATCCATTCTGACCAGGTGGGTTTTATCCAGGGAAGACAGGGAGCTGACAGTGCACAAAAACGCTGCACCTGATGGAGGTCGCTGTGAAAAGGGAGGGCAATCCGATGCTCATCGTCCTAGATGCTGAGAAGGCTTTCGACCGTGTGGACTGGGGCTTTCTCTATGGGGTCTTGCAGAAATATGGTTTGGGAGACAGGTTCCTGAAGGGGACACGGGCATTGTACTCATCCCCAGTAGCTCGTGTAATCATCAATGGGAGGCTATCAAGGCCCATCAACTTGATGAGGGTACTAGACAGGGTTGCAAATTCTTGCGACTCCTGTTTGCGCTCACAATGGAAGTGCTTGCGGAACAGCTCAGAAGGGCCCGCTATGGAGGGGATTAGGGTTGGGAGTATGGAGTGGGGCTATATGCAGACATCTTGCTGCACCTGGTGAACCCATTCAGTTCTACCCCGGCAACCCTAGAAATAATTCTAGGAATACAGCTTTTTCTCGGGCTTCAAAGTAAACAAGGAAAAGTCAGTTTTGTCTCCCTTCGTAAGAGATGACCAAAGGGATGTTGAGGTGCTCCGGCCCTTGGGGTTGGAAATCCAATCGAAAAGTATACGATAGCTGGGAGTCACTATTGTTAGGCCAGGGGAAGACCTTGGCGAGGCAAACTACCCCCCCACTCTAAGAAATGGCGGGATGGGATATTGCATGGATGGGGTAGCTCAATGCTCTTAGAATTAACCTCCTGCCGAGGGTCCTGTGCTTGTTTCAGATGTTGCCTGTTAGGGCCCAGGAGACTCTTCCGAGAGAAGCCAAAGCCCGAATCATGTGGTTCCTGTGGCAGAACCAGAACCAAGGGTAGGTTATGATACATTGATACTGGCAAAAGACCGAGGGGGTGTGGGGCTCCCAGACTTGATGCTATTATACGGCAGTGCAGCTCATAGCAATGGCCCCACGCCTCACAGAAGACCCCGGCAAACAGTGCGTTTTCTTGGAAAACCATCATATGCACCCTGCAACAGTGGGGGAATGGCTCTGGGTCCCAAGGATACAACTTCCGATGAGAATCAGGGAATGCCCCTTTCTGGGGGTTTACTAGGATGTTTTGAATAAGGGAACCAGGGTGCAAGCAAAAAAAATAAATAAATAAAAAAATAATAGTATTTTTTTTTTTAAAGAAATAACCTCTTGGCCCTCCCCGATGAGTCACATTTGGGCCCCCCTGTACAGGACGAGATACCAGAGCCGGAAAGGTACCAGAAATGGTTTGAGGCAGGACTCTCCAGAAATCGGTCAACTTTGGAAGCAGAGGAAATTCATAGGGTTGCAGGAGCTAGAAGCTCGTCTGGGAATCGGAAGGCTACCGGTACTCCTTCACCTCCGGTTGAAAGGAGTTTTTACAACAGAGAAATGGAGGGAAAGGATACAAAACCGACCACGGCCCATGGAGAAGGTTCTCAATGGGCACACGGAGATGAGGGGTGTCATTTCGCTATTCTATAGAGCCTTGCTGGAGACTTTGAGGAATGCAGCTGAGGGTGTGGGATGTATTAATCCACTTATGCTCTGTCCTGTGGCATCCCTGTGTGCTGATGGTGCCAGAATTATCAAAATGGCTGCAAAACCCCTATGTGCGCCAAAACCTATGGAAATCGTGCTTTACAACGCGAAAAGATGGCTGCCAAATCTACCATGCATGTTGTCAGTGGTGGAACGGAGACCTAACTCCTGAAACAGGTCACGGGGCTGCCCAACAAGTAAAAATGGAGCACAGATGAAAAGCAGTGCTTTACTGAAAGGAATCCAGAATCTTATTTTCAAATCTTTTTCTTGGTCGCTGAAAATACAGAATGCTGGTCCAAAACACCATCAAACATCCAATATTCTTGCTGGGTGTTACAAGTCACTTAATTGAAGAAATTATTATGAACATACAATATCCTGATAAACTGAATTTGTCATCAAAACATTCACAGCAAAAACGTGCCTGCCTGTGAAATCTGTCCAAATCTGGGCGCAGTACCAGCGGCTGCCTGTGTGACAGCTGTCAGTAGCTTGCATCATAAGATTTAAACTTGAACTTTAACTTGGGTTGTAACTATTCAAATCCCTTGGTTTAGAAGCTGGAATAAGTGTTCTAGCTGCTTGTTTTGAAAATTGCAAGTTTGTTTTAAACCAAGTAACAAAAATGTAACAAAATGACATTTAAATTAAGGCTCAAACCAGTTCCACAGCTCTTCCCCCCCACCCCCCCACAAGCCAGGCATCTCCTTTCTACTCCACGCCACCAGGAAATCACACCTCTGATGATTAGATCAGGGGAGGAGAGCTTGGGCTGCAGGGGAAGAGGACAATGGACATCCTCTGGCTGAAAGGATATGCAGAGTGTGAAGAGTCATAAACAGCCTCTCCTAGAAGGAAGGGGCGGAGATTGCTTCTGAGCTACCAGAAGGAGAAGGAGGCGGCGACAAACTGCCATTTGCTGATTAACAAAGGCAAAAGTACATTTTCAAAAAAGACTGAAATTACTGTGTAAAATTGTGAAAAATATAACAGATTTGTTAATGTGATTTTTGGATGCCCGGTTTAAGAGATGCCAGAACTCTGTGGGATGTTCTGGGAAGTAGTAGCAGAAAATTACCAGGTTACTCACCGTAGTGACCACCTTACTCCTAGTCCATAGTCCCCTTTCCTCCATACTTGTGGGACATCTCTCCGTCCTGTGGGACGGGACCGGAGCACTTTGTAAAAAGCATCCAAATTTTTCCAAAAATGTGTCCTTCCTCTCTTTCCTGCGCGGGGCCCGGCACTCGGCCGTAACCCCTCCCACCTTGGCTCCGCCCCGCGCATCGCCCCTCAGTCCTTTTCTTTGCCAGGTCAGAGACCCATTACCAATACAGAGAAACATTATTAGAGGGGACGGCGGGCGGGCGTATGGAGGAAAGGGGAATATGGACTAGGAGTAAGGTGGTCACTACAGTGAGTAACCTGGTAATACTTGTGGGAGATTCCCAAGCACTCCTTACAGGGACGGCGGGTGGATGGAAATACCCCTTACTGAAAAAGGTTCTTCAGCACAGCCTGACCAAACTGAGCATCAGCTCTAGAACTCATATCGAGGCAGTAATGCTTACAGAAAGCAGATGGAGAGGCCCAAGTAGCTGCCCTAGCGATGGACTCCCAGGGAACATACTTCTGAAAAGCAACCGCAGCTGCCTTGCCCCGCACCAGGTGTGCATGAACACCTTTAGGAGGTTTCAGCTTTTGGACAGTGAAAGACTCCGTGATACAGGCGGCAATCCACCTAGAAATAGTTGCCTTAGATGCCCGTTTGCCTTGAGGGTTGCCGAAAGTCACAAAAAGTTGAGAACTTCTAAGCTCAGAAGTCCTATCCAGGTAGAACTTAAGAGCTCTTCGGACATCAAGACAGTGTAGAACCCTCTCTGCCTCAGAGGCGGGGTTCGGTAAAAAAGACCGGTAGGGAGATGGATTGATTCAAATGGAATTCGGTCACTATCTTCGGCAGAAAAGCCGGATTAGTTCGAAGGACTACCTTGTCCTTGTGAAAGACCAAGAAAGGCTGCTCCACCGACAATGCCTGGAGCTCACTCACTCTCCTTGCCGATGTGACGGCGACCAAAAAGGACACTTTCCAAGACAAGTACTTGAGGTCCACAGTAGCCATCGGCTCAAAGGGTTTATGGCACAGCGCCGTCAGGACAACATTCAGGTCCCATGGCGGGTGCGGATTACGAACTGGAGGGTAAAGGCGTGTTAAACCAGTGAAATGCCTCTTTACCACTGGGTTAGCCAGAGTGTACGAACACTGATCCGTAGAAAGATAAGCAGAGACCGCTGAAAGGTAAGTCCTGCATGACAGAACATGAACCCCTGACTCTGCTAGGGAGGACACGAAGGACACCGTGTCAACCGTGGCCCCCCTTGGATCCAATTTCTTCTCTAGACAACAATGACAGAACCTGAGCCATTTACTCTTGTACTGAGATCTGGTGGAGGGTTTTCTGGCTGCCTGGATAATACGCATGTTATCCGCAGACAAATTCAGATGCTCTAAAGACTTGAACTCCGGCACCAAGCCGCCAAGCTGAGCGATTGTGGGGAGGGGTGCCACAGCTGCTGCTCCCCCTGGTGGAGAAGATCGGGAGTTACCGGTAACCTGATCGGCAGATAAACCGACAGGTGTTTGAGTTCTGAGAACCAAAACCTGGCCGGCCACCACGGGGCTATCAGTAGAAGAGAACAGTTCACAGAGTTCTTCAACTTCCAGATTGCCCGGTGAACTAGAGGCAGAGGCGGGAAGGCGTAAGCTCTCATGTTATGCCATGGAATCTCTAGAGCATCCCCCAGAGAGGAGTCTTCCAGCCCCCCTCTGGAGGCATACAGAGGAAGCTTCTTGTTCGCCACCGTCGCGAAGAGGTCCACCTGCGGTGTGCCCCCACGCGAGAAAATCCCTTAGAGGACCTCCGCCTTCAACTCCCACTCGTAGCTGACCACTGTCCGCCGGCTGAGGGCATCTGCTGTGACATTCAGCTGGCCCGGTATGTGCACTGCAAGCAGCCAGACACCATGAAGCACGGCCCACTCCCAAATCTGGATGGACAGGTCCACGGGGGGGGGGGGGGGACTTCGTTCCCCCCTGCTTGTTGATGTAATACATTGACACCACATTGTCCGTTCTTATGCGGACCACTTTGTTGACAATGACCGGTCTGAATGCCTTGAGCGCCAAGAAAATCACCAGAAGCTCCAAATGGTTTATGTGCAGGAGCTTGTCCTGAGGCGACCAGAGGTCCGAGACCTGAAGGAGATCTAACATTGCACACCACCCTAGGAGGGAGGAGTTTGTCGTGATCGTCACCATAGGGACCAGGTCCTGAAACCCTGCGCCCCCAGACAGATTGCTGAGAGATGACCACCAGTCCAGGTCCACTCTCATGGAATCCGGAATCATTATCCGCATGGAGTCTGGATCCACTGCCTGACGCCATGAATTCCGAAGGGCCATCTGGGTCCGCCTCATTTTGAGACGAGCAAGAGGAAGAGCCAGCACACACGAGGCCATGAGGCCCAGAAGCTTCTGGAACCACTAGGCCGACATATTCTCCGACTGCGCAAACATCTGACACGTGGCCAACAGATCCGCCATTCTGTCCCCGGTCAGGTATACTCTGCAGTCGATCGTGTTCCAACGAAAACCCAGAAAAATCAGGTCCTGAGAGACCGTCATGGAGGATTTCCACCAGTTCACCGACAGCCCAAGATGGAACAGGAGCTGAAGGAGAGACTGGAGGTTGCCCGCTGCCGCCAGCTGACAAGTGCTGCGCAGAAGCCAATCTTCCAAATAAGGATACACATGGATACCCTGAAGACGAAGATAGGCCGCAATCACCGACATCTTCGTGAAGACACGCAGCGCCGAGCTGAGGCCAAAAGGAAGCACCCGAAACTGGAAGTGCTCCTCTCCCAAAGAGAAACAGAGGTACCTCCTGTGTGGAGCCCAAATTAGGATATGCATGTACGCATCCTGAAGGTCCACCACGCTGAGCCAATCGCCCGCCTGCAACGAGGAGCGAATCTGGCCGGGCGTGATCATCTTGAATTTCTCTTGGGGTAAGGAAAGATTGAACTGGGAAAGGTCTAGGATGGTGCGCAGGCCAGCCAGGTTGGGTTTGGGCACCGTAAACAGCCGGGAGTAGAAGCCCTCCCCTCGCTCCCCAAGGGGAACGGGTTCCACAGCTCTGAGGAGCAGAGGTTTCTGAACCTCGGCCTTGAGGGAGGGTGAGCCCGACAGCTGAAAAGGAGGGTTGAGGGATGGGGTAGGGGGGTAAAGCTAAGCGGAAGCCCGCCCGAGCGACTGACAAGACCCATCTGTCTTCTGTGATGGTCTGCCACGCCTCCCAATGAGACGCAATGCGTCCTCCCACCGGGGTCTCGTGCGAGCCCGGAAAAACCTCAATTTGTCAGGTTTATCGGTGGCGGTGCCACCTGCACCTGATGAGGAGGCAGAGGAGCAGGAGAAATAATGCGTACGCTGTTGTCTACGGTGGTTATTTCCCGCAGGAGTATCCACTCTGCATGATTTGCAGTCGAAGAAGCCCCTGAAACCAGAAGGTCGACTCTGCGATAACGGTCTCTGAGGTTTGAAAGGAGCTTTAACCAGAACAGACAATGATTTAGCCGTCTGAGTGCTATCCTTGGTTTTGGTGAGCTCTACATCAGTAGAAGAATTAAAAAGTTCCTTACCATTGAATGGAAGGTCCAATACTTTGTCTTGCACTTCCTTCGAAAACTTAGTGGCATGCAGCCACGCTTGCCTCGAGGTATCAACCCCGAGCATCATGCCCCGAGCCGAGGTTTCTACGTGATGAGCTGCAGCCTCCAGGAGATCCTGGGCCAAGACTCTGGCATTGGAAAGGCCACCTCTGAAATCTTCCAACTTCTCCACCGGAATGTGCTCCTCAAACTCCGACAGACCTTTCCACATCCGCATCCGCATGTTAGCTCCCGCCAAAATCAATTCGGCATTGGACTGCCTGAGCTGCAAGGCCGAATTAACAAAGATTTTCCTCCCTATGGAGTCCAGGAGCTTGTCCTCCTTTCCCAAGACCTGAGTAGCTGTCGCAGAAGAGGATGCTGCAGGTCTGGACTGCAACGTGGCCGCAGCCACCACTGTGGAGGAGGGAGGCGGACAAGACCACAAGGCCACTTCCTCCGAAGAGTGCAGCCTGTACCTCGCGTCAATCTTTTTATTTACAAAAAGTCCTGAGTGTGGCTTCTCCCAGACTCTTCGGACCTCAGCCAAAACATCCTTCTGCAGGAAAAGGCTGGTACGCTCTGAAGGAGACAGGGTGAACGCCGCAGAAAGCACGCCCTCCTGTGGAGCAGGTGTCTCGGGAACCGGGACATCTAAGAAATTCATCATGTCCAGTAGCCGGTCATGAAAAGCTCTAACAGAGCGGGGAAGGTCCTAATTGTCCTGCTCGCCTTGAGGGCCATCTGACAGGTCAGGATCCTGCTGAACCGTGTCAGGCACTGCCTTGTCCACTGGGGACAATGGTGGCAAAGGCGGAAGAGCAGGGGCAGGCACCACGGGCAAAGGAGGTGTCGGCGGAACCACCAGAGGGACGGGTGGAGCCGGAGGCGCTGGTGGACAAATTTCCTTAAAAAGCCCTTTGAAATACTCCCTCATGGGGTCGGTGCGCATAAGCGCTTGAAATTTACCGAAAAAAGCGTCCTCAGGAGATTGCTTTGGAATCTGAGGAGGCCTCAAATGAGGTGGACAAATCCAGGGACGTAACGGAGAAGGGTGCCACGCCGGGCCCTCCGCCGACATATCCCCATAAATCAAAGGGGCCGCCCCTGCAGGCAACAAAACATTGTGCGGAAGAGGCATCCGGGCGTTCCAATCATAAACGGGCTGGTAAGGATACGCAGAAGTGACCTTAGGTTCACCCAAGGGACCGAACCCTACACCAGAGGCCGATGGCGTAGTTGTAGGGGTAGTACCTAAAATGGCCGCCGTGGTCGTGGCAGGAACGGCCGCCATTTTGTCTTCATCTGAGGGCAACCGCGGCACGTGAGGAGGTGAGGCAGGGGTCCCAGTCGATGGATCAGGGGTCTTAATTTTAGCCTTAACATAAGGAACCTCGGCAGTGCCGGTACTATGAGGCCTGGAATGTTTCTGCGACATACCAACCGCCAACTGAGCCTTCGAAGGAAGGACCTCGGCACTGCCGGTAAAAGAAGAACCTTACTTCTTTGCCCCCCCAACAGATCTGGTATCACCACAAGAGCGGGAACGGTGAGAAACCGCTTTCACCGACAGGGCCCTGACCGGCCCCTCAGAACTGCTGGTAGCCTTAGCCTCTGTACGAGGGACCTCGGGCCTAGGCCCGGTAATAGCCTTATCGGCACGGTCCTCGAACATCCGTTCGGTAAACACAAGCCCAGCCAAGGCCTCGGGGCGCACCCCGGTCTTGTTTTTAAGGGAAGCCGAAAGAGAGGCCTCAGAGCAAGCTCTGGTACCCTGTGACTCAGCAGAACTGGGTCTACACACAGCCCCCACAGGAGGAGCCTCGGAAGTTAATCCGGTGTACACAGGCCCCTTACGGAGACCCTCAGAGAAAACTCCAGTAGAATTATTAGGCCCGACAGGCACCTCAGGACGAACCCCGGTGACAGAGCGATCAACGCCCCTCCCGGCTCGAGAGGAACCCGGGAAGGTATCCCCCGGCCGGGGTGCTCTGAAAACTAAACAACTTACCGGGCGTTTCTTCTTCTCGTCGATGAACGCCTGAACATGAGATGGAGGAGTGCGTCGGAACACCTCCTCCCACCGTTCCAACCGACGTTGAAGAGCATGGACCGAAAGGGAGTCACAGTAAAAACAGGAGTCCCAACGGTGTTCCGGACCCAAACACTCTAAACAAAGAGGATGGGGATCCGCCCTTGCGAAGCGACGACGACACGAAGAACAGTCTGGAAAGTCTAATTTAAAAGACAGACAGACTAGAAGACGAACGCTAGCGAGAGCCAGAGAGGACAACAGGGAAGAAAATCTTCCGAGGATGCAAGTGCGTCCGGCCCCGATCGAGCAGAGAAAAGGACTGGGGGGCGATGCGCGGGGCAAAGCCAAGGTGGGCGGGGTTACGGCCGCGTGCCGGGCTCCGCGCAGGAAAGAGAGGAAGGGCACTTTTTTGGAAAACGTTGGATGCTTTTCACAAAGTGCTCCGGTCCCGTCCCAGAGGACGGAGAGATGTCCCACAAGTATGGAGGAAAGGGGACGGGACGTAGGAGTATATGGTTTTACACCAAATGTATTTATGCCAAAGGCATGAAACTTCATACTCTTATGCCCATATGCACTGCGCACATTTGTACACATTTTTGGATAAACTAGATATTGTGTTCCGGCCAAAATTCTGTCAAAAGCAGACACAAGATCCTACAGCGACGAGGGTGGAGGAATATCTGCTAAACAAAATATGTGATTTATATATGTTATTGTGATAAAGATTGCACACATGTAAACATGTATTATACCAAAAGTAGATTTTATGTTCAAAGGAACAAGGGGAGGATTCTCTGACTCCTCACCATCAGGGTGACACCCTGTTTTCTTCTCCAATCGAGGGAGAGAAGAGATTCCAGCCAATTGCCTGCCTAAGGGGTGTGCTTAGGGTAAACCAGCACACACCCCCTTTATCAGATGCATAAAAAGAGACAGCTCAGGACTCGCCCACTATCCTGTTCCTGGCGAAGCAACCTGAAGCAGAGCTATCCATATTTCTTGCTCCAGACTCCAGAAACTTGGCACGCAGAAAGGCCCATTCCATTAGTTGAACCATTTCAACTAGGCCTTGAATTTCAAGAAACAGAAAGAATCCCTCAAATCTAAGGGTAACAAAAGAAACAGACTGGCTGTGCTGTAACTGCTTTCCTGCTAAAAGAATCCTTACCAGAACCAAAAGATCCCATCCATTTGTGCTGTGCTGTGCTGTGACCTGTGACCAGAGAACCATTGCAGACCCGATCCAGTCCTGTGCCAAGCTGTGACCACAGAACCATTGCAGACCCAGTCCAATCCGGTGTGCCCAGCAGTCTGTCCCAGAACCAGAATTCCTGACCAGAATCCCTGAGGTTCTGTTTGAAAACCAGATAGTGAGTATCTAGAGCTAGGACTGTGTCACTAGCATATGTACTGTCCATAGTAATCCCTGTCTTAAATCAATACCCTTTTATATTCAAAACCGGTAGCATTAGGGGTATTGTTGAATTGTCAGAGCTTTTCTTGCGCTTAGTTTCTCAATTATTTTCTAAAATCATAAATCATTAGGGTTGTGAATAAATAAATTGAATCCCAGAAAGAAATTGATTATCCACCACATGAAGGGTCCCTGGCCAGGAATGATGGAGATTAATGTGTGGCATTCTCTTTTTCTATAGTTATAATCCAGTATAGAGAAATCCTGTGAGTCTTTTAAAAGCGTTTGCCTGTTTTCCCTTTCTTGCGCCTATCTCAAAAAAACAACCTCCACTAAAACGTCCATAACTTTCAAAATTTTCATGCTAGAAACAAAATTACCAAAAACCGCATCTCAAATAAATATCTTTTTCCCGCAATCGCGATTACCGCACATGGAAAAGTTTGCAGCGATTTTTGTTTTAGGAAATTTCTATCATGTGTAAAACAGCTTTTGATTGCACCCAACCTCAGTTTTAAGTTTTCACATTGCTTATTAGTGTCAAATCATTGCTAGGGTTTGTCTGTAACCATCTAAAGCAGCTCCCATTAGAATTTAAACAACTTCAGCAATGTAAAACCATATTTGGTGTTTTACCCAATCCATTCCATGATAACTTTAAAAAACCATTTTGACAGTTTGCCAATCAATTCTGTTTCTCTCTTGTGTTTGCTGGGGGGAAATTGGGATTGACATTTTTGTTTGAATTCTGCATTCCTGAATACCTGCTCTCTCCTATCTCTTTACATTACCTGTTGGGGGATTGAGGGGCGTGCAGGGGGAAATAGTAACCACACTGCTATTTGATCTGAACACACAAAAGAATTCTTTTGCTCATTATTACTCCTTGTGATTAAAGAGATTGCTTAGTGTTACCTCATCCCATTGGTGATTATTGTATAACCATTAAACATAGTGTGATTATATTGTGAACTACATAAATAAAATGTTTTAACTTTGCAAACCGGCCTGATTCCTGGTTCAGTGTGACCGGAGGGGTGGGGTTCCAAGAGAGGGGCGCGATATAAGTGGTACATCGTTCAGAATAAAAACTTTTAGACACAAATAAATGAGGATTTCAGTTTTGCACTACACGCTAGGCGTTGACTTAGGTGAAGTGCCGGATTCAAATCACGTACAGATTGGGGGCTTGTCAGGGATCCTGAATTAGACATACCACTTGTGACAGTCTAATACAGCATGCTAAATGACAGGTCACATAAACCCTGTTGGGCTACCACACTGTGCTGCACTGTGAAAACACGCTTCAATAGAATCACTCAAAGGAGTTGGCCTGTGTTTCAAAAATAAAATAACTGCTGTAAGTCAGAAACAAAATAATTCCGGAATGGCAACCCCAGTAGAAATTAATATGGCAAAAGAACACCTACTGCACAAATTATTTGTCAGGGGTGAATGGACAGAGCAGGATCAGAATGTTTGGCTGCAGGAAATCAAAGAACAAGCCACTGCCGCAGGATAAGATATATGGCAGGATTAGGGTCCATTACACATGGCACTTAGTGAATTGTACATGGCCCTTAAGGTAAAAGAAGAGCAAAGTAAAATTGCCAAAATAGCGGCATATCTGTACCTCCACATTGGAGCAATACAGGAAAAATATACCGAAAACCTAGATATGGCAAACAGGCAAGTACAATCATTAGAAAAACCCCAAACTGATTCGGACTCTGCAGAGCAAAGGCTACAAAAGAGCCAAGAATCAGAGAATGAAACCAGACAGTACCTGATAAAAGTAAAAGGAGATCTGGATATCCTGCAAAAAGGGAAGGTAGAGCAGGATACCAAAGTACTGGCGCTGCAAAAAGAGTGCCAAGAAAGTTTGGACTCTCTACTACAGAGCCAACAAAAGCTGGAGCAGCAGTTAAGCTATAATCGGGCCTGCACAGGGCAGATAACCACCATGGAAAATCAGATTGATGAGATAAAAGAGGAAAATAAATTAATCAAAGACCTTGACTCTCAGACAGATCAAGAGCGCCAGAAAGCTGGTGCACTCAAAAAACAAAGGGACGACCTGGCTGCACAGAGGGGTACTCTAATTCAGGAAAGGGACACCTTAGGCCAGGAGGTCAGTTATTTAAAAACCAAGATGGAAGAAAATCACCTGGCCCTTCAGGGACTGGGCGAGCTCCAAAAAGACTACCAAAAACTGTTAGAGCACACCAGGAGGGTAGACGATGCTCTAGCAAAGAAAGACCAGGCCAGTAAGGACAGGACTCAGGAAGGAACCCTCCTGCAGCAAAAATTGCCCCAATACTCCAAAATTACACAGGAAGCACAGAGACACAATGAGGCTCTCTGTGAGAAAAACGACAGGCTCCACAGACAGGTAGCTATGCAGGAACTACTAATAGAGATTAGTAAGGCCTTGATAGAAGAACAAAAGGGTCAGGTTCTTGTATATCAACAGGGAGTAGGGGCTGAGAGAGAGGAGGTCCGCTGGGAGAGGGAAACACCTGAGCAGAACCTCAGGAACCCTGGTACCAGAGACTTTCATCTCTTCAACTCCATGGACTCTGCCAACCCCATGTCCACTGGCGCACATGAGCCAAGGGCCACTGGGATGGCAGACTTCAACCTAAGGGGAAATATGGGGCTCATAGGTCAGCGCCTCCTAGAAATGGATGGGCGGGCATCTGTGTATGAGTTCCCAAGTGCTAGGGCCATCTTCTCTGATCAGGGAGACTCCAATGAGGGGAAAATAAGACATTGATCCTCAAATACCACTTGTCCAGAGATCAGATGGTAAAATTTAGTGGGGAATTCCATGAGGGTAGCCCCACTAAGTATATTAAAAACCTCTTCCCAGCTAGGACAGTGGGGGTTGTACTCAGCCAATACTGGGAGCAAGGAAGAGTCAGAAGACTTTTCTGAGCGCCACAGGACCCAAGAAACTAGGCCCCCACATTCTGCCAGCCATTCCCAAGCTCACAGAATCTGGGAGGGCCTAGAAGACCAGACAGGGACCTCTGGTAGCAGTGCCACCGAGTCAGAGGATGAGTGGACCAGGGTGACCTGAACTAAGAAAGCCAACAAATTCAAAAGGGCCTTGCTCAAGGATCCCCTGAAACAAATAAGCCATTAGGAGCATTATCACGCCCTATCACAGGAATGAAAATACTCGGTTTTGGAGCACCTTGAGCTATTTGAACAGATGGACACTTTCCATCTGAAGGACAGCCAAAGCTGTATTCAGTATGTGAAGTGGACATTTTCTCCTGAGTACTCCAGCTTCTTTGCGGGGCTGGAGGATCAGAATCATTCCAGATGGTCCACCTATTGGGCGGCCATCCTGAAACATTTTTCCGTTCAGAGGAATCCTCAAGAGGCTCGCAAGACAGCCTATAACTTACAATGTGGGGAAGACCAGGCTCCACAAGAATTTTTTCAGGAGTTGAAGCGTGCCTTTGCGCAGACCACTAGAAGGGTGCGCACTGATAGCAAAGAATTTGTAAACACTTTCTTTCATGCTCTCCCTAAGTACATTATGACCCAGCTAGTGAGGGATTTTCACGAGAAAAGATCACTAGACTAGGTCATTGCAAGTAACGCGCATCTATGAGGTACAAAAGCCATTGGAAAATAAAAATAGTACCAAAAACCCCAAAAGAACCAAGACCCATGCTGCTGCTTAAGTGGCGGAGGTGAAGGTTGCCCCCATTTTAGATCTGGAGATCTGGATTCCCACACAGAATCCAAACAACCCCAAACCCAGAAGGGATCTCAAATCCATATATTTTTCCCGCAATCGCGATTACCGCGCACAGGAAAGTTTGCCGCGATTTTTGTTTTAGGAAGTTTCTATCACGTGTAAAATAGCTTTTGATTGCACCCAACCTCAGTTTTAAGTTTTCACATTGCTTATTAGTGTCAAATCATTGCTAGTGTTTGTCTGTAACTATCTAAAGCGGCTCCCATTAGAATTTAAACAACTTCAGCAATTTAAAACCATATTTGGTGTTTTACCCAATCCATTCCGAGATAACTTTAAAAAAACATTTTGACAGTTTGCCAATCAATTCTGTTTCTCTCTTGTGTTTGCTGGGGGAAATTGGGATTGACATTTTTGTTTGAATTTTGCATTCCTGAATACCTGCTCTCTCTCCTTTTATCTCTTTACATAGCCTGTTGGCGGATTGAGGGGTGTTCAGGGGGAAAAAGTAACCACATTGCCATTTGATCTGAACACACACAAAAGTATTCTTTCTGCGCTGAATTGTTTTGCTAATTATTACTCCTTGTGATTAAAGAGACTGCTTGTTGTTGTCATTGGTGATCATTGTATGACCATTAAACATAGTGTGATTATATTGTGAACTACATAAATAAATGTAGTAACTTTGCAAACCGGCCTGATTCCTGGTTCAGTGTGAACGGGGGGTTCCAAGAGAGGGGCGTGATATAAGTAGTACATCGTTCAGACGAAAAGAACTTTTAGACAAATAAATAAGGATTTCAGTTGTGCATTACACGCTAGGCGTTGAGTTGGGTTAAGTGCCGGATTGAAATCACAAGGGATACTGGCAGAGGTGGGACCAGGCCATGGGCATGGAATTGAACTAACCCTTTTGGCAGCTTATGTGTAGGAGGGCCATCAAAACATCCAATAGCCTGTCAGTACAAACTCCATGTCTTGAAGCTACTGTACCGCTGGCAATATGACCCTGTGCAGCTATCTATGATGTTCCCTACAGTGAACCCCCCCTACCCCCATGTCCTGGCATGCTTTTGGTGACAGCGCCGACTACTGACACATGTGGTGGAGTTGCCCGAAGGTCCAGATGTATTGAGCAGAGGCCCTGGGGTGGATTAAAGATGTGGGAGGGCGTCAATGGGTGCGGGAACCTATGTTAGTACTGTTTGGTTTATACAAGCAAGAGGAACAATGGCACACCCTGCCCTCCATGGTTTACTTGCTTCTACTGGCAGCAAGAGCATGCTGCGCTGGATATTAGAAAAGAAGGGAACTTCTGAGTTTAAATGAATGGTCTGACACGGCAAAAGACATCCATCTCATGGAAAAGATCACGGCAGCAATCCATGGAGGAAGTACAGATGTGGAGGGGGAATGGCAGCAATTCTGTAAAAGCTTTTGACAGGGTGCGGGAGGGAATAAGGAGACCTGTATATAACCATGACATTCTGGCTCGGTCCCGGTAGAGACAGGAGTAGCCACTGAACACAATCTGAGTTCTTTAAGAAATATGCTCGACCACTATCCATTTGAGTTGCTTGTTTTTGTGTCCGAAAATGCACATATAAGTAGAGATGTTTGTCGGACAACTGGGGGATGGGCTTAGGAGGGAGGGGGGACATTAAGAATAAAAACGAGAGATCCAGCGATGGAACCATTTATAAAGGGCATCTGCCCTCCGGTTTATTTGTACCTTTCAATGATCTCTTGAAGTCAATAAAATGTAATTTATCCAAAATATATTTGGTGCCAAAAACTCATCGTAAACACAGACGGAATACCTGAAACAAAGCGCTCAAATGTCAGAACTCGCAGCTCACGCAATTTAGGACAATTTCTCTTCTTCCTTATGGCCAAGTCAGAAAATAACCTATAAGAGGATACTGAATCAGATGTTTGACACCAGTCTGTGTCACACAAAGATGTTATCCTAAGAGGGTTGGCAATTAGACCCTCCCTGGTTGCACCCAAATCTGAGAATATAGAACTGCAGGTGTCAGCCCAGATTGCGAGAACCTCACGGTCTGCATTCTTAAGTGAGTCTCTCAATACAGAATCAGTCTGAATTTATTTTAAATAGAAGAATTTTCTGCCACTTAATTCTAGCAATCATTGATGTAAGACCCAGCTCAAACCTAACCACTGTGCAAGGGGTAGAGTTTGGTAAGGCAAGGACCTTTTTCCAGAGGATACCCTCCAAACCTTTCCAAAGAAGGTCCTTCAGACCTACGCATATGGCTCCATATGATAAAGCGGGCACAACCTTGGTTTTATTGTAGCGTATGATGGGAAGAGCAGAAAAACAGCTAAACTTTTGATGGAGCCTCATCATTTGGGCTTCAAAGATGAGGCCCATATATACTATATATGATTTTGAGGAGATTTTTTAATCCCAGATAAGTAAAGTCTTTAACCAAGTCTAAACAAGATTACCAATATGCCAAGTCAAAGACAAAGGCTTCCAGGTCGGAGATATTTTAAGGACTCATTTTACAGATATTGATAATCAGATCATTACAATTAAGGGCCTTAATGGATCTCTGTAAACCAATGGTGGTTCGATCAATTAAGGCAAAATCATCAGCATATCCCACATAATGAAAAGGAGTCATACCAGGTTTAGGGGGAAAACTTATTTACCTTTGATAAAAAAGAAAACTAATCCGAAATATATGAATCAAATTAAACAATGCTGGGGCCCACAACCCTATATAGGCCAAAGGGAGTTACTCCAACACCGGTGGTAACTGGAGAGAATATGTAAAACAGATTGTTCCCAGCAGGGATTATTTGTTAGCATACTGAAATACATTGTGGATACAAATCCAACTCATAGTGCAAATATGCTACCAATAACACCACTGAATGTACAATAGATACACAAGGACAACAAAAATATTGTAAAAAATGTATATTGAATTTATTGATTCTAGTGCCAACTTAATCTGGCAACTCGCATCCAAGGCATATTAAAAAGTTTCCTGTTGGACTGAAAAGAATACACATGAGTATGCTGTATGAAAATTGTTTAACAAGAGTACAAATGAATGCACTGAAAAGAATACACAGATATATTCAACATGATACATAAAGATGCATTCACTGTTTTCATGAATATCCAGGGTCAATGACTTCCTCAGGACCAAAACAATTATGGACCCTCTGGATATAAAAACACAAAGTGTATAAGACCTGAAGACTGAATAATAAATATATAATACTGTATAATAATAAAGTTACTCACCATAGGGACTACCTTACTCCTAGTCACTAGTTCCCTTTCCTCCATACCTATGGGACGGGAACGGAGCACTTTGTAAAAAGCATCTAATTTTTCAAAAATGTGTCGTCCTCTTTTTACACAGGGTACCACACGCAGCCATAACCCTGCCCTCCTTAGCTCCGCCCATCAGTCCTTTTCTAGCGCCAGGTCTATGACCTTTAAGCAATAACAGAGGAACCTTTTTAGAGGGGACGGCGGGCGTATGGAGAGAAGGGGACTATGGACTAGGCGTAAGTCCGTCACTACGGTGAATAACTATTATACTCCTACGTCCCGTCCCCTTTCCTCCATACTTACGGGAGATTCCCAAGCACTCCTCACAGGAATTACGGGTGGATGGAAACTCCTTACTAAACAGGTTCTTAAGCACAGCTTGCCCGAACTGAGCATCAGTCCTAGAGCTCAGGTCCAGACAGTAATGCTTACAAATAGCCGATGGGGAGGCCCGCGTAGCCACTTTCGCGATGGTCTCCCAGGGAACATATTTTTGGAAGGTAACGGCAGCTGCCTTGCCCCGTACAAGTTGAGCATGAATTCCCTTTGAGGCCCGAAGACCCTGAATGGTATAACGCCTCAGAAATACAGGCAGCGATCCACCGGGAGATGGTCGCTTCCGAGGCTGGCTTTCCTTGCGGACTTCCGAAGGTCACAAAAAGCTGCGAGGAGTTCCTGAGCTCAGATGTTCTGTCCAGAAAGAATTTAAGGGCTCTTCTAACGTCCAGGCAGTGCAGAACCCTTTCGGCCTCCGAGGCCGGGTCTGGAAAGAATACAGGCAATGAAAATGACTGATTCAGATGAAAATCAGAGACCACCTTAGGAAGAAAGGCGGGATTTGTTCGCAGGACAACCTTATCTTTATGAAAAGTAAGGAATGGATGCTCAACTGAGAAGGCCTGAAGCTCGCTTACACGCTTTGCCGAAGTCACAGCAATCAAAAAGGACACTTTCCAGGAAAGGAAAGGTACTTAAAATCGACAGTAGCCATGGGCTCAAAAGGCTTATGACACAAGGCCGTATTTTGCCTGGAATTAACTATTATCAATAATGGTAGGTTGTTTGAAATTATCAACAACACAATGGAAAAGAAATGTATTAATGAAATGAAAAAAATTTGTTATATCCCAACACATTTAATAATTTTTAGATATTCATCTAGTGAGTGAATGTTGGTATGCATGAGTAGCATAATGTTTTTTAGAATTGATTAAAAGGTTCTATATATTTTTATACAAATCTAAATAAAATGAAATAATGATTTGATTTTTGCATCCTTCTGTCATCCTTTAGTTTTCTCTCGCTTTGACTGGCACCATCCTTGTTGTATTATTATATGTCTCTACCTCAAGGTGCCAGATTTTGTTGAGGTTCCCACCTTAGGTTTGGTTGTCCACATTCAAATCCCACCTTGGATGCAGATTGCGAACAGGAGGATAAAGATGCATCAGGCCCGCAAAGTGTCTTTTAATGACTGGATTAGACAGTGAAAAGGAACACTGGTCAGTGGACAAATAAGCGGCAACAGACGATAAATAAGACATGGATGCCAGACTCTGCCAAATGTGAGACAGAAGACAGGACCGTGTTGATGGTAGTCTCCCTGGGGTCTAGCTGCCTCGCCAAACACCAGTGACAGAAGCGTAGCCATTTACTTTTATAATGAGATCTTTTGAGGGCTGCCAGGCCACTTGAATAATGCGCATGTTATCCGCTGACAAGTTGAAATGCTCTAAAGATCTGATCTCAAGCCGCCAAGCTGAACGATTGTGGGAAGGGGTGCCACATTGGTTGATCGCTATGGTGCAGCAGGTCGGGAAACTGTGGAAGCTTGAGCAGCAGGCACACTTATAAATGCTGAAGCTCCAAAAACCAGAACCTGGCTGGCCACCAAGGGGCTTTGAACATCAGGCAGCAATTCACTGTGTTCCTCAGCTTGCAAAGCACCCAATGGATCCGAGGAAGAGGCAGAAAGGCGTAGGCCTTCATATTGTGCCATGGGATTTCGAGAGCAACCCGAGTGAGGAGGCTCTGAGCCCGTTCCTGGAGGCATACAGGGGAAGCTTTTTGTTTATAGAGGTCGCAAAGAGTTCCACTTCTGGAGTACCCCAACAGCGAAAAATGTCTGAGGATCTCTGTGTTCAATTCCCACTTGTAGCTGACAATTACTCATCGGCTGAGGGCATCCGCAGTGACATTCAGCTGGCCCGGGATATGAACCGCTACCAGCCAGATACCATGCTGAATGGCCCATTCCCAGAACTGAATGGGAAGATCCACAAGAGGAGGAGACCTGGAACCCCCCTGCTTGTTGATATAGAACATGGACACTGCATTGTCCGTGCGGACACAGACCACCCTGTTGACAATACCTGGTTTGAACGCTTTCAGCACCAGGAATATAGCCAGAAGCTCCAGATAATTTATATGAAGGTGTTTCTCCTGTGGCGACCAGAGATCTAAAACTTGAAGATGATCCAGCGTCGCCCCCCAACCCAGAAGGGAGGAATCCATTGTGACAGTCAATTTATTAGAATTGATCAGTTTACTCCTTACTTCAATGAGCCAACTTCCAAGCTGGATGCCGTGCTGGCCTTTTGCTCAGTAATTGATGCAGATCAATGTGATTTAAAATTAAAGATGGCGATGCTACTTGAAGTAAACCTGGAACACAGGACATTTAGGCTCAGCGAATACCCAGACGTCCATGGACACGCTAGCTGTCTCAAAAGCCCCTCTTCGGGCCAAGATACCTAGGATGCTTGGTCGAAACTTGTGTTGTGAACCCGGGGCAAAGGGTGTGCCAGTAACTATGATTTCAGACTCTCCAAACGTGTGTCAGGTGACCTGGAATTCTCAGGACTGTCAATATTGCCGCCGGGAATGAGGACGACGCCCAGGAAGCATTATGTGCATAGATATCAATGAAGGATAAATCAACTCCTTCAGTACCCAAGCCCACCATTCTCGAGAGGTCTCTTGTAGAGGCTGGGGTACAAAACGCCACACAACCCACATGTACTGCTCGTCTTGAAATACAGGTGATTGCCACTAGTGATGTCCACAAGAAAGCATCTATTAAAGCACGTAGTGTTACTAGAGTGCAGGCTGATGGTTCCAGGCCTACAGGGAGGTTAAAAGGCCCCCTGGACAGGTGTACTGTTGCCAAGTGTGTACCTACTTCGTGTAATGCCCAGGCGGGCACTGCCCTCAGTCTCGACACAAAGTGGCAGCAATAGACCACTGGTATCTTTGAACAGCTATCCTGGCCAATTGCCATCTGCTATGTCTGGCTTGTGCACCGTGAACTCTCTTAAGGCCACTACTAAGCAACATCTGTACGTAAATGAAGTGCCCCCGACCCCATGACAGTGGAAGCTACAGGGGCATTATGTCTACGAGTGACATGCAGCACCTCGGGCAGAAGTGCCTATGTTAGGTGGACTGTATAGTGCAATTTCTGGTAATAGGGTGATGGGCCCTATAAGGCTTGGATCTTCAGCGAAATTGGAAGAGATCCAGCCCATGGAACGAAGCGCGTTCTTGAATAGATCAAACCCCTCATGCGACTCTGGGCATCTACCACAAGGTTATCTACAATTACCTCCTCTGACAAGGTGCAACTTGAATTGCCAAAATAGGGTAGCCCAAACAACTGGGTTCTGATACGCTTTGCCACACTGTTTCACTATTGTGTGCGAATGCTGATGTTTGTTACTCCTTAGGCTTGAAGCTAACTGTGCTCCGAGAGCTACATACCTCCATTAGGTGCTTGGACCCATATAGGGAGGGCTCACACCTGGTGGGGAAAGATATTCATGATGTTGACAGGTTCTTGGCCAAATCCGGTGGTGCTACCACTATTTACACGGCCCCTGTGGAGACTTCCCCAGGCTTTGAAGTTGTACATTGGGTGATGATGCCCCAGGAAAAGCCTGCACGCGAGGGATTCCAGGTGGGACGTATTGACCCCAAAGATCGCAAGCTGGAACACTAGGGAGTTTAGCCACTTATTGGCTGCGAAGGAGACCTGTAAGATTTTGGCTGATTTTGATGTCTTCCTGCTGCCCGAGACTTGGCTAGATTGTCCCTTAATGGTGGATGGTTTCCACCTATTGTTTGTTTGTTTATTTATTTGGTAATGCGCTCCAAGCCCATGGGCAGCTGGGCGCAACAGTACAAGTAGACTCGAAACTGTTACAATGCCTGACACAGGCTATTACAGAACAGTGGTAACTTACAACAAATGATACAGGTGAAACAGTGCATATAGGATCGATGGGTAAGCGCAGAAGAATATCGTCTTAACAAGTGTATAGCTTGATGAGCTAGATAAGGGTGAATATCGTTACATATTGTTATTGTGCAGCCATTTGAGAGCGTTAGATCTAAATCTGGTGTAGGGTAGAGGGCGTCTAAGGTCAGGTGGGATTATGTTCCATGATTGTGCAGCTCTAACTGGGAAGCTAGATCCACCCGCCGTGGTAAGTTTGAATCTAGGGACTGCAAGTAAGAAGGTGTTGGCAGATCTTGTCAATCGGTTAGAGGGTCTCCAGTTGATTCTTTCAGCTAAGTAGGGGGGTGCTTGATTGTTAAGGCATTTGGCTGTGAGAGAAATGATTTTAAGGAGGATTCCGTCCTTTATCTTTTGCCAGTGGGCCTCGGTCCGGTGTCTGGAGATATGCTCTCTACGTGGGATGTTCAAAGCTGCTCTAAGCATTATTTTGTAACCTCTGGAGTTTGTCAATGACCGACTTATTAGCACCTGAGTATAAGGCGTTGCAATAGTCCAGTCTGGACATGACAAGGGCATTGGCCAAGGTGAGGCAGCTGGCACTAGACAGGAAGGGTCTGGCAGCACGGATGAGTTTATACGTGTAAGTGGTTGTGGATGCGAGGGAGTTCACTTGCTTTTTGAGGGTGAGAGCTGTGTCGAGGTAAAAACCTAGGGTTTTAACCTCTCGTATAACCTTAATAGTATTATTGTCGATGTTAAATGAGGCATAGTCCGGGGTGAGTTTAGATTTAGGTTATGGTCTGATCCGAGGAGCAGGATTTCAGTTTTATCGTCGTTCAGGCAGAGGCCAAGGGTGGCCATCCATGCCTGAATGAGGATGTAAATTTTATTCACCAAAGTCAGGTCCACTCCATAGTTGCCCGAAGGAGGTCTGAGGATCTGGGTGTCATCTGCGTAATTTGTGTAGGTGACGCCCAGTCTGTCCGACTTGTCGAACAATGGCTTGGTGAAAATAATGTACATGGTGGGTAATCCTATACTAATCCTATACTAATCCTTTGCAAATAAAGGCCCTAGGGGACCCCTTTTTGGGTTCTTGTTGAAATGAGCCATAAAATCTGCTCCTGCAGTGTGCCTGTTACATTTGGGGGATAATGTTTTGGTGGTCGAGCTTTGGTCCGATTCCATCGGAGAGAAGTGGAAGATGCTGCTTATAAAGACCTACTCGCCTCTGGGAATGGGTAATATGGGGGAAATGTTTGATTTGCTTGAAGAGGCAATATCTGTAAGTAGTGGGTCTTCTACATATTTTGTCTTGTTATGAGGAGACCTTAATGCCAAGTGCATAGATGAACCATATGTGCCCCTTACAGAAATGTGGTCAAACAATGTAGAATGCTGCAATAGCCAGTCTATGATGGATTATTTCGGGAATAACCCCTGTCTCATGGCTGCCATTGAACTCCAGGTGATTGCTAATGATAGCAGTGACCACGATATCTTGGCCCTTACCTTTCACCCACAAAATACAGCCAGTATGTTACGGGGTGGTGCCGGTCTGTTGCCAAATCACGGGGGTAGCTGTATATGTTGGACCACTAGACAAATATATAAAGTGGGCGAGTACATTGCAAACCTCTCAAGTTAGGCCACTAAGGGATTGGGTCTGCTTAGTCCCAATGATATAGAAGCATGGATTAAGGAGATAGCAACTGGCTCATGGGCCGGGGGCCCACTCACCTCCTGTGCGAAGCTTATCAATAAATATAACAGCGCTATTAGAGATGCCAAACGACTAACGCGCAGCAATCTCAGGGCAGTACGAAGTATTAAGTTCCCAGATAAGGAGGTGTCCCAAAGAGTGAATCAGATTAAAAGTGTCTAAGTATTGGCACACCTTCTACAAAACACAGATTGTCAAAGTATGCTTACGGTGCTATGTAGTGGTAACAAAGAATATAAGGGAGGTGTTATCAAAGGCTTAGGGCAGATCTTAGAGCCAAGATACTTAACACCATACAGGAATATAGGTGGATTGGATATCAAAAGGAGAGTACCACTGTTGCTGCATCGCCACCCAATTGCATGTTGTAGAGTTAGCAATAGGAAATTGGGGAAAACTACATTGAAAGTACTGTATGAACATCTAAGAATTCTAGGGCCCCTGGGCCAAATGGCCTTGCAAAACCCTGGCAAGTGGGCTGGAATACAAGATTCTATATGTGTGCAGTGAGCAGTTTATTCCAACTTTGTGGCAGCAGACTGTGTTGGTGCCGGTCTACAAAAAAGGGGACTGGTCCATGCCGGTTAACTACAGGCTGCTGTCACTCTTGGATGTCCCTGGGAAAATCTTCTCCATATTTGTACTCTGGGCTTGGCAGAGTTGGTTGGAAAGTACACAGCTACTGCACTTCACTCAAACTGGGTTCCACCCTGAATGTAATACAGTATCTAACCTGAGGATTATGGACGTGCTGTTTGGTGAAGCTTCTGCCCATGGGGGGTCCAGGTTATAAGCTATGTGGACTTTCGGACAGCCTTTGACGGTATGAAACGAGGGAAGCTGTGGCCCAAAATGGAAAAATGGGGGTGTCCTGCATGGCTTTTGACTGTCCTTAAGGGACTGCACCCAAGCTAGAGTTCACTTGGATGATCAGGGTACCATGACCCAATAGGTGCAGACCTTTAGAGTTAATCAGGGCTGCACTCTGGCCCCATTCCTGTACAATGTATGTATGGCTGATCTCCCAAGGTGTTTAAGCCTGGGGTTGGGTGTTTCCCCAAGAATTGTTAATTTCCCTATCCCATGCATGTTATATGCAGATGATTTGGTCATATTTAACTACACATACATGGGTGCTCGAGCTGTATTTAATCCCTAGTTAGATATGCAAATGAGAATGATCTAACTATTAACATGGGGAAGCCGAAAGTAATGATAATCTCGTCCAAGAGGGTTAAGCGTGCAAGCTTTGTTACCAGCCTAGGGACCCTCGAATATGTGGAATTGTACCCTTACCTTGGTCTGGAGATTAAAGCAAATAGGGCCTACACATAAATTAAAGAGGCTAAGGCTGTCAAGGCTTGTGCTTGACCCTACAGGTAGACAGATTAGCCAAACAAAGGGCTGGTTATTCATTAGAAGGAATAATCCTCCTTACACTCAGTTTCTCTGCCCGATGGTGCTATATGGGTTGGAGGCCCTCAGCATGGGCAACTTCAAGAGGCTGGACTGCCTAGAGGGTTACTTTTGGAAGCACCTACTAAAACCGAGTCCTTCTACCCCCATAGAGCATCTCCAAATGGAATTGGGGCTGGTCTCTTTGAAGGGACAACTGATGGTGAGACAAGGCTTGTTGCATATAAAAGGTAATCCTCATCCTCGTTGTCAATTACTGGCCACATTAAGGGACACAGATGGATCTTGCTCTATAAAAAGAGAAGGAGAAAATGGTAAATGGATGTCCAGGTTGTATGAGGGGATTGGCTAGTACCCTAATTTCAAATGTGGTGTTAGGGGCCATATATTAAATCAACAGTTTAAAACTAAAATGAGGAATTGGGATTGGATTAATAACTATTCACACTTGTCTACCCTACGTAGTTATAAGCATGCAGCCAATGTTACATAATTATCTACGATCACAGAGATACCCGAGACAATGCCCACGCCCTGCAATGAAGTCGTTTTTATTGAAATTCCAGACAAACCAACTCAGCTTGAAAATATTTCTTGGTGCCAGGCTTAAGATACCAGAGGCAGACAGGATTTGTATGGTACCCGGGGCCTTGGAAACCCATTAGCATGTTTTTACTGAGTGCAAACTACATGGCCCGGTGTATATGACAATAATGGGCAGTTTTGTGTACGACTATTGGGCGATAAAACAAGATGATTTCTTGAACTACTGCATTAATACAAAGTTGGAAAGAGTCAAGATAGCCTTGTATCGCCTGTGGTGTTATATTACAAAAATATTACCAGACACAAACGCAGAAAGGATTGTTGAAGAATCCCAGCTACTGTGCACAATCCAAGTTTAATTAAGTTAACTTACATAGGGGAACAGCAACTGAACAGTTATCAGTGCTACTCTATTTATTTTAATATTGAGCGTTTACTGCTTGGCTGCTTGAAACCTTTTAGAAATATTTATAGTGTTGACACAAATTGACTTTTATTGCGTTTTAATTTGTAAATCACTTTGATATATTTATTTGATAAGAAGCTAATCTGGTAGCCAAGCAGTATGGTACTTGCACTGGTTTTGCTGCTCTGTGGGATGTTAAACAGTGTTGAAATATGGAACCTGTAATGTAACTAAACTGTGTTCGCACTTGCAATTGTAACTTTGGTGTACATGCTTTCCTTTATAATTGATGTGTTTTCTTTGAGCTGAATACAAATAATAAAACGTTTTGTTAAAAGCCAGCTGTGTGCACAGTGCCTGGAACAATCATAAAATTAACTGTGGGTGAGCCTGAATTACAGATTCGGCATATTATCATTGAGTCCATGTTCTACAGTATTAAGCCTGAATATCCATGTGGCCTCTTTGATAGATCGCAACGTATGAGCATTGGAGGCATTTTTTACTTTGTCCAGGACCCACCATAATATGTCGTCTGCATGTTCCATGTAGTGGCCAATAATGGGGGCTATGCCATTACGATCTAATTTCGGACCGATGTTGGGTAATTCTAGTGTGCACTGGTCTCGTGGTCTGTCCCACGTAAAACAAGCCGCAAGGGCATTGAATGCAGTACACCGCCCATGATGTTTTGTAGTTTGTCTGTTGTCAGAGTGCCCATGTTCTGCCTGCAATGTCAAACTACTTAATTTTATTAAAAAATGTGCGATCAGAACATGTACCACAAAGGAAATGTCCCATAAATGGTCACAAGTGCCAACTGGTGGTTTTGTACCTATTCCTTTTGTGTTTCGAATGCACCAAATAGTCACACAAATTCTTCTGTCACTGGAGGGTAAATAGTGGTGCAGGTTCATTGGGCAGATTGAGTTACACCAATGGCCAAAACTTATGACGAAGAAGAAGAAGTCGTCCTCCTCCTCCTCCTCCTCCTCCTCTCCCCCCCCCCATTGGAACCACCTTCCCCTCCCCGTCTGCTCTACCTCCTACCCTCATTTCACACTTCTCTAAAATCCTACCTCTTCCATTCACCCCCCCCCCCTTAGCATCTTTCCGCTTCTTCTCTCTCCACTGAATCCTCCTTCACCTTCTACCCTCCTCTCGCTTTGGTTCCCCCCCCCCCCCATATGCACATAACCTCAGCAATAATGTAAATTGTTCCCTGCACTTTTTTCTGGTTTGATTCAATGTCATGTATTGCTTGTTGTAATTGCTTGTTCCTCATGTAAAGCTCTTTGGATTAAAGCGCTATATAAATTTAAATAAATACAAATATCTGGCTCATTTCAGTGAATGGGACAATTTTTTCGAATATCCTCTCACCTTGAGCCCAATTGCGAACTGGTTGGGGTAATGATCATAGTCAGACAAAAAGGTGCAAATGTGGCAAAGGCGTAAAAACTGACCATACAATGCATTTTCTTTTTGACAACGTGGATGGAAACTAGTAAAATGTAATCGTGTGTTCCTATCCGTAGGTTTGATTTTTGTGAAGAGAACAAATATGTTTGTTCTGATGGAGTCTGATTGTGAAATCTAGAAAATGTATTTCTTGATTACTTGTTGCCATAGTTAAGTCTACATTGCTATAGCATTGGTTAATCCACTGCAGAAACTCAGTGAGTGCTACAGCAGACCGTTGCCAAATGAAAATGATGTTGTCAATGTAACACCAATTGTCAATATGTTGCCTGAAGGGATGTGTGTCTACCAGGACAACGGTCTTCTAATGCTGCCATAAATAGTGTGGCCAAACTAAGTGTGAATGCCACTCCGTGGCCGTGCCTTGGGTTTGCTGAAATAAATGATCTTGGTATTTAAAGATGTTCTTATGCAGAGCCAAATTAAATAGTTCCAAAATAAATTCCAAAAGGTGCTCTCAGAGGGCTTGAGTCATCCATTAGAAATTGACAAACGCACTGAATGTCCTCATTTGGGGGATACTGGTGTACAAGGCCTGTATATCCATGGTGACCAGTATATTATTTGTATCAAAATTCCTGCCTTCGAATAGTCCAATCACTGATGTGCTATCCCTAAAATAGGTAGCAGTTTGCTGGCTAATCGGCTGCAGGATTTTTTCAATATCCTTACAAATGGGGTCAAGCACTGTGCCAAAGCCTGCGACCATCGGTCTGCCACGGTGGATTAGTAACCATGCAAGACACATGCTGGAGAACAAGTGCTACAGGTAACTTGTACCTTCCTTCTTGCATCAACCTATTATCGCGGATACATAGTCGCGTCCGACTTGTTTGTTGCCTTCGTCGTCTCTTCCTTCCGTCAATACCGACCTGGGTGGGCCGACATCGGCAAATCAATTTGCCAAGGTCATAAATAAGATTTACCTTAACCTTCTCCAGCATGGAGTCTTGCTTGGATTCCCATGCTCATGCATACCATTACACAGCAGTACATATACACAAGCATGGGAGGTGCCAAGGCTCACAGAAGCAATACACTTAACCTTGGAACTCAAACAGTTTGTGTAGCACTGATTATCCAACCCGGGAATCCTCCCTGGATTCCCGGTCGACAGTAGAATCTTGTGAAGGTGTGGCTAGATCTCCAGATAGCAGCCCTGCAGATGTCGAGCAGGGGAACACCAGAGGGTGGAGTGGGCCCTCAGCCGGCCTGCAAGCTGTCTGTTGGCCAGATGATAGCAATGCATGATACATCCGCAGAGACACTTGGAAATGGAAACGTTACACAGACCCTTCCCAATTCTCACAGGTCCAAAATATATAAAAAGCTGAAAGGTCTTTCGAAAGTCCTTCGTGCATGCCACCTAAAACTTCAGGGCATGCGCAACTTCCAGTGAATGAAATGCCCTTTCAGCAGGGGAAGGGATTTTGAAAACTGGCAGAACCAGTCTTGTTGAGATAAAGGTCTGATGGAACCTTCGGCATGAAGAAAGGATGAGTTTGCAGAACCACCTTACTGGCGTGGAAGGACAAAAAAAGAGACTTACAGGAGAGGGCCTGTATCTCCACTACCCACCTGGCCGAGGTGATCGCCACCAGGAAGGCGGTTTTCCATGACAGAAACCTCAAAGGGGCACAATGCATTGGTTGAAACGGAGGCCCCATCAGTTTAGACAGCACTACTTTCAGTTCCCACACCGGTGCAGTAGCTTTTACCGGTGGGAATGTTCTGAAGAGACCCTTGAGGAAATCCTTAACAAGCCTGTGCGACCACAGGGAGAGCTTGCCTGGAGCATGCGTGTACAAGGATTTGGCGGCCAGCTGGACCTTCATAGACACATGGGTGCCAGTGAGAGCAGGTACCGGAGGAGCTGCAGGCAAGTCACACGCAGCAGCAAAATCCTCCATGCCAGGCACCACATCGTAAAGCCTTCCAATTGTGCCTGGAGCAAGTCGATGTAGAGGGAGCCTTGGCCATAGCCAGGATCTTCTTGCATTCCAAAGGCAGAAAATAGTGTTCAAATTCTAAGGCAGCAGGAGGATGATGATGAGGGCATTGGCGGCCCTGATGGTGGAAGCTGTCGTGGTGATGATGCGCTTCCCTGCAGCATCGTGCTTCTTGCCCTCCTGGTCTGGAGGCACCACGGATGACTTGTCTTTTTTACATTTCTGCTTAGCCGTATTTGCATGGTTAAGAGTAGCATCCTCAAATGACCCATCTCCCTACACCAGCAGAGGCTCTTCTACAAAGGATACTACATGAGGGAGGCTTGGGAGACTTCTGCAGTGATCACAGAAAATGTCCAGAGCCACAGTTATTGTTGATATGCCTCGCTTTCATGTTTTTGGATATTTTTTGGGGTAGTTCTGAGTCAAGGTTTTAAAAATAGAATTCCTTCCGTGCCCAGATGGACAAGGGGCATCCTCAGTGAGGGGCAGAGGGCAGCACAATTTCACTTGCACCTCCATAGACGTCATTGATCCTTTCTGCAATTGAAGGATCATGGAACAGTGCTGGCACCAAAATAGAGACCTCCTTTTGTTGATGGCCACGTTTTAGGATCTTAAAGAAAGCTTAGAACTCAAAGCCTTAATATTGTAATGCTGAGACTTCATCTCGCTGTTGATAGTGTGAGAAACCTAAGGTGGTTCTCACAAGTAGACCCCGTAGATCCATTGCTCAGGTGGCCTGGGAAGGGCCAGCGCTCTTGGATCCCAACCCTTGCGGCGGAACAGCGAGGGACGATCACCTGTGCAGGGGGTCCTTGGGGACTGCGGGGAGGGCTGTAAGGAAGGCATAGTAGCAACAGTAAGACAGACACAGTTGACCACAGTTCAAGGGTGTTTATTGAACCTGGTTTGAAAAACACCCATCTAATCCTAAATCTACAGATGCGAGCAAGCTACGACCATCAAATAATAACTCAGTCTTAGTGGTGTCTTGTCAAAATAAAAAAGGGCCTACACTAATAAACCTATTGCCAAACCTTACCTCCAAATACAAATAGTGTGGGGAACAAAGTTTGAAAAAAGAAAGAAGTGTTCACAAAATGATATGTCGGGATGCTCAGGCTTTCCTTACCCACGTTTTCAGCGCGGGGCAAGGTGGTACACACAAGCTTAGCAGAGTCTCTGGCTTCTCTAGCACAAGAATACAGTTCAATCATTAGCATCAGGGCCTTCCGTGCCCAAGTCTCTTTGCCTTTCAAAGTATCTTCTTTCAGAGGTCCTAATACGACAAACAAATCATTATTTTCCACTCAGGATTTCACTTGCACTCAGTTTCTCAGGTGATGCACTATTCACCTCGGATCCCCCTCAGCCGGGCTCAGATCCCCTTTAACACAATGACTGTAGGATTTTCATGTATCCAATGTTTCTGGTGATTCACGGTTCACCCTGGATGCCGCTCAGCCGGGCTCAGGTCCTCTTTAACGCAATGTTCAAGTAGTCTTCCTCCGCTGGGCTCGGATCAAATTCAATTTAGCTTTTTAACACAAACTTGCTTTAGCCAAAGGTTCTCAGCTGATCTCCCTCCGCCGGGCTCAGACCAACTGCATCTGCTTTGTCATCAACTTCCTTTATGCGATTAACATCGAAGACATTTGATTGTGCACAGGATTTAGCTTGACCCGTTGCAGGACCACTTCGATTCACAATTCAAATTTCTCACTCTTTTAGTTGGATACATTACAGAGACTTTCGAATGAGCATGCACGCAGTGTCAGACCACTCTAAGGTACTGTATATTGGCTTCAAAGTGCAATCCCTCATCTGTTTCGTTTATTCGTGTTGATTATCGCATACGGTTCATACAATGTTCGCTTCAGTTTTTACTACGTAATTTTGCTGCTTGCAACCGAAGCTTCAATACAGACCAGTCTGGTATCAGTCTCCCCAACTCACTGGCTGTTGCGACTTCACTGGAGCTGCTTTGTTGTAGGAGCCAAGGACAGTACCACAGCGGTAAGCGATTCTCCCTGCCTTGACTATCGACGCAGGAAAGCCTCAGCTACCTCCGACACAATGCTGGATTTTTCAGCCTTGATCCTAAGTCTTACGTTTTCTATTCTCTAGGTTCATGAAAGTAACGGTTCCTCATTGAAAAGTTCAAGGGCACTTCCCTCCTTGCGATACCCTTCCGTTTTGCTGTCTTTCGCCTTGTATTAAACTACCATCTTGGAATCGCTGCTTCCTGTGTGCTTTGCATCGCTCATGTGTGCTCTTGTGCTCTTGTGCTCCGCCTTTTATCCGTGTGGGCAAGTGTAATGGAAGTCAGGTGCGTGTAATGGTCAGTAATTGCCCGACCATTGTATTGGGGCATGTCGGGTATACGGCTTGGGTGTTAGTCAGTTTTCTCTCACAGCAAGCTGTTAGTAAGGAAGTGTTTGTGTTGGGGGAGGGTGGGGTGAGTTTGTAAATATTCTGGTATGATGGGGTAACGGTGTTACAGGGAAGGGGACACTGAGTCTAGCCATCCGGTGTCCCACTCCCCAAAGACCCCTCACACCCAGGTGATCCTCCCACACTGGTCCACCCCCAGGATTGGATCCATAAGCGATGGCCGTATCCTGGCCACCTATATGACAATCCCTGGGGACTAGCGGGTGGGACACCTTCAGGTTTCTCACAGGGTGCCCAAGGTGAGGCATGGTATCCCCCTCCCCTGTTCCTTGCCCCAATCCATCCTACCCACCATCTTCATTCATGGAATATTGTCACCAGAGTCCCATACTACCCCTCGACTTTCCCTCACAAAAAGGGAAGATAAAATATTCTGGATGGCTAGGGAGAACAAACCCTTTTACAACTTGACCCCCAACAGTGTCTCCTTCCTCAAAACCCATTATTCATGGTGCAAGTAAGAGGAGGAAAAGAGTTAATTACATGAGATCGGGGTCAGAAGAAAGATCAAGCACAACTCTGACAAGAACGTGATATTAATATCCATTCATCTATCACCCATCTAGACCACAGGGAATAATATCAAGACCCATGCTTGTATAATAAAACAGGAGGGATGGAATACTCTGCCACAATGAGAAGATCTCTCATGGCTGCTGTCGATCTAATAGTATTCTAGCAAATAAACATACCCATCAATCTATTCTCCAATCCCATTTCAATTTACAGCCATCTCCCTCAGCTATCATGGGGTATTTCCAAACCCATACCATCATCCCCTTCCCATTTCCAACAAATACTGGGAGGAGGAAGAGCCAACCAGTAGTAGCGAAGAATTCCCATAGGAATAGCATAGGGAATGTAAGGGAAACCGGCTGTAGAAAGAACTTAAGTTGTCCCATTGATAGAGTCAGGCATTCACTAATTATTACTCACACCCGACTGCTTTTGCAACTATAAAATGTGTGGTTCTGCACAGCTGAAGGAGCGAGCTGGGGGCGTTCCTTGGACCGGAGAAGCCAAGGAGCAGAGAGCAGCAGGATAGACATCTCAGAGGAGACTAGCATGCCGAGACGCTGGCCCATGTTTGAGGGGCTACAGCGTGGCTAGGGAGCCGTGTCCCCAGAGAGCCGGAGCGAAGCATCTTGCTGGATACTGTTGCCGATTGGGACATTGCTTGTTCCCTTGGGACCTGTGCTAGCCCCAAGGGTGTCTGAGGGGCAGGTGATGAGACCTTGACATCAGGCCCGCTTGTCACAGCGCTGCTGCCCGGTTGAGTCTCGTGAAAGTGAGAGAAAGAGAAAGAGAAAGAGAAAGAGAAAGAGCAAGGAAAGTAAAAAAGAAAGACACTAAAGCAGAGAGAGCGAAATGAGACAAAAGCGGCAAGGAGCGGATAACAGGAAAGAAAAGGAAATGGAAAAAAAAAAGTGACAAGGTTGAGAGAAAGTCAGAAAGCAGAGCGCGTAAGAGACGCGAAGGAAAAGGACTGTAGTAAAGAGGGTTTTATTGAAACAAAAGAGAAGGGTACCAGCTACCCGGCAGAACAGAAAAGGTGCCAGTGGGTATAGAAAGTACAAGTGTACAGGAGAAGGAAAGAAAGGTGCCAGTGGGCACAATAAAGAGTCAAGAAAACAGAGGGGAACAAGAAGAGGTGCAGAAAGCCCCTGAAAGAAAAAGTTAAGAGCATGAAACAAAAGAGAGGGGTTAAAGCTTGGAGTGGTCGCACTTAGGAGGAGCAAATAACCTGGCGTTTTCAAAAGCCTCTGATGGAACTGTTTATGAAGAAGAAGGTACATCCTGACAAACTGAACTCGTCTTTTCTTTTTAGCTCAAGAGATGTCCGAGCAGCTTAGAGAAGGGACACTGGAGGATTAAGACCTGAATTTGTGGTTGAATGTGAGAGAGGCCTGTGCTTGGGAAGGGAGCCCTAAGAGGCCTATCAGAGTGGAATTGTTATTATTTTGTGTCACTGTAGAAACTGAAGCTTAGGGAAGGGAGCCCCAATGCATTAAAGACATTGGCATTGTTTGAACTATGCAGAGGGTCTTATGAACAGTCGCTTTTAATTGAACTCATCCTTTTGAAGCCAATCAACCTACCTATGGTGAGAGGACCACCTTAAACAAATCCTGATTTTCCTATTTTTGTTCAACCGCCTCATTTTACTTTTCAGGGACTTACTAATACATTTTTGTCAATGAGTGAGAGCAAGCATAGGTTTAGACACAGACTGATTTTTATTTTGGACTTCTAGACTTCAACGGCCCTTATAAACATAAGTTAAGGGTATAATCTCTTCAGCGTTAGGGCCAGTTAAGCATTACACCAACCCAGGAACTTTTAGAAATAAAGGTTTTAAAAACTTATCTTTGAGTCTGTGTCTCTCTTGATACCATGCCTGCCTCACAGAAGTCATACAGTCTGACTAGCGAATTAAGAACAAAGTTAAGTGCTGTGATAGAAAATTATCCTAGGTTGGGGCCATCAATGAAGATTGTGGTAAATGGGGAGACAAAAGATGTTCTGTAGGGCTTGTCCCCAAACGAGGTGTCCGGGAACAAATCCAATAAAGGATCAGAGTGGTGCAGTAATTGGGATTTATTAGCCTCGATAAGAGGAGAACCCTCTGACGATTCAACAAGATAAGATTTGTTAAAAAGGCAGGCGTAACTATTAAGGAGTAATTGCAAGAAAATAGATGAGGATAGTCCGACGAGGTGATCAGATTACCCTGAGAACTGCATACATTTTCAAAAATATTTTATTAGCCATTTTCAGCCTAACATCAGACATCTTTCAGTGGGGTCTTTGGCCTTTGCCAATGACATGATCTTTGATCAGACCCCGAATCAGGCTACAATGGTCTTTACACGGTTTAGAAACATATGTGATAAAAATAACGACCTATTAACACCAGTAAATCTTCTACAATGGTATGAAAGTATGATAAGAAACTAGTCAATCATACTTGGTGTGATAGATGTCAATAGGTCAAAGAGTAAGCATTCTCCTCAAGCAGCCCAAATGAGCAGAATATACATTAAATATTGTGCTTTTTCATGCACTGTTTATAAAGTTTCATAAGGGGAAGATTATTCCGAACGCAACATACGGACTGGAAGTCAAACACAAAGCAGCCACAGGTCACTGATAGTTTGGAAGCTATTTTATAAAAGAAAACATGACATCTTCATTTTGCCACCCCTTTTACCTTAATTCGTGTAGACATAGGTGTGCAATCATTAAATTGCATAATTACTTGGCTGGATAGTGGACTATAACTGTTCAGCCACTATCTCATCCATCCTGCCGTTATCGTGGACAGACCACTCTTTGGTGTCATTCTACCTATTTACCATAAAACCTACTCCAGTGGCCCAGCCATTAGCGCTACCATGCTCAACTAGGAGTAACAAAAAATATCACAGCAGATAAAGTCATCCCTGCCCACCATTAATGCACTGCCAGAAAATCTTGACCCTAGTATTTTAGTTCAGGAATTCAACAATATTATGATCACCACTCTACACAAAATTGCCCCTGTGAAACTCAGACCTAGCAAACCAATAGCCCATTTAAACAAATGGTTCACTCCACAACTTAAGGACCTTCGCAGCCTAAAAAAAAAAAAAAAGTGAAACTAACTGGAGACTTTGCCCCTCCAGCGAGAACAAAGCTAAATTAACCTCACTTTCCTCACACAACAAGAAGGAAATCTTCCGGGCAAAATGCAACTCCTATGATGAGCGTATTTCTAAATCCAACTCTAGTATGAAAGAACTCTTCTCCATTCTCAAAGAACTAGAGTCCCCAATAGCCATATCCGATGTTTGCACCAAAGACAAATCTTGGTGCACAGACATCCAACATGCTCTAGCTAATAAAATCAACATGATCCAAAATAAAATTCAGCAAAAAAAAGAAGCACTGAACCTACAACACCTGCCCAATAACCTCTTGCCCAGTGTTTCACCACCGGTACACAATACCTACCACCTTCCATTTTGCCAAACTGACTACCTTGGAAGTAGACAAAATGATCTTGTCACTGAAGCCTTCGAATTGCAAAAGGTGGCATCTGCCCAGCACAATAAAAGACGCTGCCAGAGAACTATCCCCATTCATCACCAAACTGATAAATGCCTCCTTTGCCACAGGCACTATCCCGGCTAACCTCAAACAATCATGGGTGCTCCCTCTCCTCAAGAAACAGACTTTAGATCCCCTTATCCCTACCAATTACCGGCCTATTACTACGGTCCTATTTCTATTAAAAATACTGGATAAAGCCGCCTACATCCAAATTCAAAAAACACCTTGAATTGCACAAACTCTAAGGTAACAGACAATCTGGTTTCCGTCCACTACACGGAACAGAAACAGCCTTAATCGACCTAAAGTCCCAAATAGACGAGCTGAGGGACAAAGGTAAGACAGTACTCTTGCTCCTACTTGATCTCTCTGCCGCATTTGATCTGGTCAATCACAAGGTCCTATGCAGACACCTTGACTCTGCCCACTTCTCCCCGGGAGCTATCAAATGGATGGAGTCCTTTCTGAGTGAGAGAACTAGGAGAGTCTTCTCTACCTCGGCAGCCGCTGACCCGACACCTATCCTGTGCGGTGTACCTCAAGGTTCCTGCATCTCGCCAACCCTATACAATATCTTCACCAAACCTTTGTTTGATGATGTGGACCATCTAGGTGTTATCTATAACAACTACGCAGATGACACTACACTCAGATTCTCCTCCCGCTTTCTGGGGATCACAGTAAGGACACGGGTTTGGTGCACAAAGTATATCTTATCATCCAAGCATGGATGGCCACTCATGGCCTATGCTTGAACGATGATAAGACCGAGCTGATAATCTTGGGCTCACAAGCCAATATTCTTCATTTTTCCTCATTTAACATTGACGGGAACACCATCAAAGTCTCCAAGGAGGTAAAAACCCTTGGATTCTATTTGGACTCCATATTGTCCTTTGATAAACAGGTAAAATTCCTCACCTCCTCCAAGGCTTACACCTGCAAGCTACTCAGAGCTGGTAAACCATTCCTCTCTAATGACAGTTGCCTGATCCTAGCCAGAGCCCTAATACTCTCCAGAATCGACTATTGTAATGCCCTATACATTGGTGCGAATACATCTACTATCCAAAAGCTCCAAACACTACAGAATAATGCCCTAAGAGCAGCCTTAGGTATTATTAAAAAAAAAAAACACATCTCCGCCCTTAGGCGACATCATAAATGGCTATCCACGCCTAATAAAATACAACCAAAAACGCTTTCTTTGACTCACAAAGCCCTCAACAATGCGGCCCCCAGCTACCTTACAGATAAAATCCAGAAAAGAATCTCTCACAGACCTACCAGAATTGGGAATGTTAATTGTCTGACCATACCTAAATATAAGCTCACCACTATTGGTGGTAATTAGCTTCCCTGTAAAGGCAGCTAAATTCTGGAACTCACTGCCACAAGATCTGAGAGCCGACCAACCCTATCTTCACTTCAGGAAAAATGTAATAAAACACATAATTACTACAGACCCCTAGTCTAGTCTCCCAGTACCCGTTTCAGACCTGTCCGCAACTGATGAGATCTACTCACACTGCATCAGTACTGTAATATTGTGTTCTTACCTATAGACCACGTGTAATCTAGTCTTCCTATCGTGATATACGGAGGGTATCACTTTCGCATCCTGTATTTCTGTACATTGTTTACTGTTTATCTCTAACTACACAGGCCTTTTTAAGTTGTCACTATTTGTACATTTTTGTATATTCTGTAAGCATGTAATTATATCTGGTGTATTTCTTGCAATTTTGTAAGCTTTGCATTTTCATATGGCTGCGCCCGTTTACTCACGAGTCTGAAAACAAATGAATAAACAAACAAGAAACAAGTATCAGGAAAACTGCGCCTGAGCTTGATAAATTTCATTGCTCCAACCATTTAGTTAAAATGAAATCATACCTTTAGGAAATAGTGAAAAATTCTAACAGGGTAAAATTGAAAATATGTCGTTGGGATTGGGCTAATCAGCATGAATTTTAAGGCATTATCAGCATGAATTTTAAGGCATTATGGGTATATAACGATCATACACTTATTATAAGGAATCCGTGCACTACGCTCTTATTTTCCTATCTGGCCCCGTAGAGGTATTTCCTAAACAGACAGAATGTGTCCATTTCATCAATCTCAGGATGTCATCAAACATGAAAGCACCTTCTCTGGGAATGCGAGATCACCTATTTGCTCAAAAGCCATTGGCTATAACAGTATGTTTTTCATTTTTGCCAATCTAATGAGGACGTTCTTTGGGAGCGCCTGTTGGTTGCCAACCAAGAATCTCTTATTTTAGCCCCTGTGAGAATTAATAGACCAATATTATAGCATGGTAGATGAAACTCTTATGGGATGTTAATCTAATTTAAATAGGATTTTACCAGAGTGTTTAGATGAATGTGTTTATGTGGATTGTATTTGTCTGTTTTTTTTTTTTTAAATGTATTGTATATGGTTACAAAATTAATCTTTCACCAACAGGACAACATTTTTTTCAAACAATAAATAAAAAACAAAAACACACAATTTTTCCTTAAAATAAATCCAATACTAAAAAGAAAAGCTTCCATAAATGGTCAGTTGTACACAATTTGGCCTTCCTACAAGGGAAACGTGTCAGACATCTGGCCCCAGGGTAACAGTTGCCAGAATTTACAGGTCTAACCTACAGTTCTCCAGCATCTTAACTACCACAATCGTCTTTTGTTGGGAATGACCCATCAATCAAACTTTCCCAAAAGTGGTCATGTACCCAATGCGTTGATTCAGAGACAAACTTGCTGAAGAACTGTTGTCTGGCACCTCTCGTACCTTCACACTCCATCATCAGATATTTGATGGATTGATTTTCTGGGTTAGAAAAGGTCTGACACAGATTTGACGCTAGGGTCCCCATCCCTCTTCTCGCTAGGATTTCCCACATATGTAAAATATTTAATCTTAATCTCAGTCTCCAGTCTGGGAACTTAAATATTTACTGAGGAAAGCCAGCTTTCTTTCCGACATTTGAAGAGGATTCAGATTCGACCCTGATCTTATTTTATCTAAAGTCAGGATCCAATCCCTTTCCTCCCATTTCTTTTTAGCCTTTGGATGGATTTTCCTCCAGCATTTCCTACAGTATTTGTCTGTACATTTGATGACATTAATGATATTGCTGTGGGATAATGATTGTATGATTTACTAATGGTTGAAAAACATTTTTATAATGGTTGCATTGTTTGACGAATTGTGTACTGTTTTGAAAACAATCGCAAAACATTTCACCACTCCACTTTTTTTTTAAACTCCTGAAGTACACAGGCTGATTGTAAAACCTGGGGACTGGAGGAGACCAAGCAAGAGACCAGAAATACAGAGAAATTAGAACATTGAAGCAGAGACCAAACAGGTGCAAAGAGACCTGTCGAAAGCTATGGTCAAGAAAAGGGAAGAGAAAGCAAAGGCTGAGGCCTTTAAGGAAGGCAAGAGAGAAAGTGAAAAAGAAGGCCCTGACCAAGGGGAAGGATGAGCAGAAAGGGGCCTGAAAAAAGAAAGGACTGAGACCCTGAACAGAGAGGAGGAAGGAGTGCCCCAAAGGTGAGAGAATGGAAAGGCAGAGACCCCGACATAGGAGACACAAAAGGACAAGAAGGAAGAGGTGAAATAAGGAATACAAGTCTCCAGTGGACAAACCGAGGAAAGAAACACTGAAGATTGTCCTTGTGAAGTGTCGAGGAACATTATAATAAACCCCAACCATCCTGACACCTTAAATAAAAAGCGTAAACTTGAATATCCGTGTTGCGTCATTTGTTATATGCGACACTGGCAACACTTATATAGTGCACAAATACACAGTAGGGTCTTCAGTGCTGGTCACAGAACTGCAAGTTGAAGAGCAAACGTTTGTTGAGGGATCTTAAACACGCAAAGGAGCCAGAGTTTTGAATCACAATGGGAAGGCTATTCCACATTTTGGAGGCTTTGACTGCAAACCGCTGTTCATTTTTGTAGGAGTCCTGCACTCATTAAACTGAGTTGGGTGGAATAAGGTGGAGTTTATCCTTCAGACATGTTGCCATGTTAGTGAGGCACTTGAAGGCGATGCAATGAAATTTCAACCGTATCCAGTTGTTCACCACGAGTCGGTTAAAACAACATTAGCCTCAGATGTGATCACATCTGCAGAGCCGGCACACGAAATACAACTATTTAGACTTGCTAGAATTCTGCAGCATATAAGAGAGAAAATCGGAGTACAGTGTGTTGACAAAGTCAAGCCAAGTATTGACATTCTCAATGTGGATGCTCCCTGCTGGCCAGAGATCAAAGGCATTCCCATTCCAGTAATTTACGTTGACAAAACCTACTGTTTAGACAGAATTGACATGCGCTGAAAGGTTCATAAGGTAATCAAAAGTTTCTCCAAGATTTGTAACTTTGGTGATCAGGTGAAGGCAGTGACCAAGCAAGTGTGTGACTGTGATGCCCTCCTGTTGTTACAAAACAATATCAGTGCAGTTTTAGCTCAATTCATTTGCAGTTGTTAGTCTCTGGTACAATTTGCGATGGTATTCAGACATTCTTAGAGGGGATGAAATTCATACTCTGCCTCCGTCACCTCTACACTGATGCGATTGACATGATCGCATTATTGTATAAGCACAGGTAACAAGCTAAGAATTTTAAAACACCCTGGAAGTGAAGGAGGTAAACAAGCCCCTCTGTACTTTGTAGGTTTTGTCCTTATGGAAGGCAAAAGCTACTTACACATTTTATTAGACCAGAGAGTAACTGAAGAGAATGTGTGGAGGGGATGCAGCATGGTCCAACGCTGCTGACAGCAAAAGCATCATGAGCAGGTCTCCGGTGCCGCCATCCACAGCATCAATGGCATCATCCCAAAACCCCACTACGGGAGCATCTAGCCCATGACTGTAGCGTCTCTACCACCACCTTCTCCTTGATTTTAGAAATTAGAGGGGGGGTTGGAGATAGGGCTGGAACTAATTAAGAAGGGAATAGTGAATGGATTCAAACTATTTTTTATTTTTTTTAAAGCAGGGAGGTGGACTCCGCTTTCAATGAGCAGGCCTTCTTGCCAGACGGAAACAGAAAATGACCATTTGATGGAAACACTTTACAGAGAAGACAGAGCTTTGGCACAGAAGGAATTTGGGAATGGAATCAGCACCACAATTGTTAGATGTGACAAAATGACTACTTCTCTGAAGGAGCAAAGGGATGAGTATAGGCCAAAGTGCCTACTCAGCCCCATGTTACTACGAAACCAGCATCAATGGTAACCACAAAGGTGAAACAGGCATGGACTCCCGATACACCTCCTTCAACTCTTTTGGTAACGTGGGCCGTGGGCAGGCTATACTCTACAAGAGGGGTGTGAGCTGGTACAGAAGCATTCCAATCAACAATATGGTAGTATCAAAATAAAACCGGGGTTCTAGAGTAGCAGAATCTTTAATAAAAAAGAAACACAAATGCACACAACTAATGAACACTACTGGCTCAAACTGAAAGGGAAAAACACAAAGAACAGACTCTGAAGTAAAATGTCACAGTTTATGAAGAGGTCTTCAGAAAGAGTACTTAAAGGGTCACTATGCCACTTCAAGGCATAACAGGGGATCAGGGTTGTGTCAAATATCTATATCATCTTGTCTTTGAAGCTCAACGGCATCAAAATGGGGCCTGTTCTCCAACACAGGCCAATGATGTTCTCCTTCTCAACACCCTTTCTCCTTTTTGTAGCAATGTTTTGTCCACAAGAGGTGCTCAAGCAACATCATCCGTACCAAATGCAAAAAACTGCCTTGACACGTGTTGCCCAGTTCTTGGTACTTTTGTTAAAAGGTTAACACTTCTACACTAGGTTCTAGGCAGCTAAACAAATACTCTACAGTGACTAAAGGGGCAATGAGAAGTGAAACAGCGTTTGAAAGCGTACTTAAAAGAAAAAAATCTCCAAACTCAAGGAAGCAGAAACAGGCGACCTTGTGTATTAAGACGGAATGCAATACGCCCTGTGAAACAATGCTGTGCCTCTTTAAAGGGAAGCAACAAGAGTATTACGATTACGTTAACTGGTTGTATATAAAGATTTATTGTTCAAAAGGCGAGGGAAAAGGTACAAATAAAAGCAACATTTTGATAATAGTTTTCTATAGAAAAGTAGTAGCAATTGGTTCAGCATTGAAATATAGTATACAGCACAAAACAGTTACCACTTATCGCAAAAGAGGCCAGCACAACATTTGATTCATGGAGGGAGGAGGCAATATTTCAAGTTGCAAGCTACTAGCCAGCCATAAAATAGTCAGTCACAACATAAATTCTATGTATACACACAGCACAGCAGGTCTGTCTTACTCACCAAAAGTAAAATATTACTAGCCAAGGAGTAGTTGCGAGTGCACATTTTGGACCCTTATGGAGGGCATTGGTAGGATATGAAATGTTAAATTACAATGGCTAAGATTCAAATCAGACATGAATGCAACTAAATGCAAGATTAGGCTAAACAAAATCTCGAATATGGGCATAGTGGAAACGCATATGCAGCCAGAAAGATACAAATTTAATTTGCTTGAAACTATAATAGCAATCCTCACTCTTTGCTTCTATGTATCCAGAGTGATCTAAATGGTTTGAGACTCTTACTCGTAGGTATCCAAAACGAGTGGAGCAGACGTTATATCCTTTTTTTAGTGTTGTATGCATATTTTGTGCCATTAATACCTATAATTATCAGACGTTCCCACCACCTTATAGAAATTGTGTCCCAACAAAAAGAGCAAAATGTTGTCATTTTAACATGTCGTACACCATTTCTAAAAAAACTGCCGACAATGTTTGCATGGGGCACTACAACAGACCCGATGCACTGACCGATAACCATTTTGTTCGTCTAATGACCACATCATAAGGGTAATTATTGTAGAACTCAGAATCATGGGGACTTGCACATTTTTTACATCAGCAAAACACAATACATGGGATCTATACTGCTACTGCGTAAAGGTGCTCGATGTATGCGTATTTAAATGTGTCCAATTTTGCTTAATTGCTCTTAATATTTGTGGTGAGCCACATTATTTGTTTATGGTTCACAGTTTAAAAATCAATGCCACCATATCCTGAGCAGTCCAAATTGGGTCTTGCATGCAACTTTTATGCACATGGCAATACAACTTAAATTAAAAAAAAAAACCCTTTTTAAAACAATGTTTTAACAAATATACTTGATTGGATTAGGAGTATAGTTATGTTGTTGCAACCATAAAGCAGCAAGTTCCTTTGAGAAGGCTCTGACTCAAAGGTTGGTGGACTACTGTTTGCATTGTTTTAGAAGGTAAGTAGCAGTAGCAGGGAATTTCTATTTGCCTGGAATAATAACCAAAACGCATCTCTTCCTCTTGCCAGGTTTTACACCAACTAGCTAAGAAACACATCCATCAACATTACATACGGAGAAGCATGCATTCTACGTACAGGAAAACAATATCACACCTCCATTCTTACCATAGGTTGAATAAGACATCTTGCTACATCACTCTTCTTCACAGTAGGAGAAAGACCTCATGTCATGCACACTCTATTCTTAAAGTGCATCCTCCGTAACCCTGTGGTTCCTGGCCCACTCACCACCCAGTTAATAGACACTGAATGTTTCATGCTCAGAATACTAATATGCTAAATAATCGGATGCAAACATAAAAGGTATGTGGGTGTATCTAACTAGACTCCACCAGGGACGTCCTAGCTTTCCCTACTCTATGAAGTTGTTACTGTTCTAAAGGGATGTTGCTGAGCCTTGGAGTGCACCTCCTTGATTCAGTCTTTTCCTTCATGCTCACTTTCTTTTCTCCCTATCCTTGTCTCTCTCCACACTAATTCTCCAAGTCCACCAGCCTTTAGTCACTTCCCTCTTCTCGTATGGCCCTCCAATGTCTCATAACTTAGAGGCTTTGTCTCCACCATTGTATGTTACTTCCCTCTCCTCTTCACTACTACTCCCTCCCCCAATACTCCTCCAACCTCCACACTAGTACCCCCCCTACCCCACTAGTACAACTCCACCCACCTCATATTCAGACACGCCCCTTTCACTGAGTGTTGACCATCTTGCATTCACTCCATACACTACCTTCACCTAACTACACACAACTCTTGTGCACTCAAAATGCAGTACCACTTACACTCACTAACCAATACCTCACCTTCAGAACTCGCCTCCACCCACTGATGCCATTTCCACCTGCTGGTGTCTTGGTCAGCCACCGTCTCTGATGCCATACGAACACCCCCACAACTCCTTCCTTTTTCTCTAGTTATGCCCCCCTCCTCCTTCCATTGGTCTACTTGCCCTGACCAATTTGACTCAGTCTTCCCCACCCGGGGGGGTGGGGGGGACACAATCAGGAAAACCTTTAAATAAGGGGCTAAACCCCACCCCTCATCTCTGTGCCGACCTGTCACAGAATAACGATGCAAGACCGAGCTGTTCAATGTCCATGTTCATGTCAAGGGGCTTGGTTCTGGGCTAGCCTATGGTAAGTGCAGTCTTTTGGCGGTTTTGGTTCCTGTGGTTTTGTCTGTGGTGATGTAGGGAGCAGAGTGCTGGCTGTGTTTAGCTGCCGCTGCAGAGCATTGTGAGGCTGCTCTAATCCCTTTTTCTTCTCCTGATGGGGTTCTGACTTCGGTAGCGAAAGGCCGACAGCAATGGATGCTGGTGGGGGGAGTGGGGTTGCTTTAATTTATTTGGATGCCAGCCTCTACGGACATGACGACGGCCCAATCTGGCTCTGAGGAGCAGCTCTCTTTGGTGCCACTTGCTTTGGCCCAGATCGTATATGTGGAGCCAATGGGGTACTGCAGAACAGCATGCTACACAAGGGGCGGGATAGAAACTGGGACGTCCCAACTGCTGCAGTCATCCTCAGAGGAAGGACTGGCTATGGATTTTACCCAGACAGGCCTGAGAGGGGTTCCCATACCCCCTTGACGAGGCCAGTGTACTGGCCTCGTCATAAGTACAGTAGTGTATTGATATATCTATTCATGCTTTTTTTTATCCATCACTCCAGTAATGAAGGCTCTATTAAAAAGGCACCAATTTCCGCTAATAGTACCAATCGGGTAAAGGAAATACCAGATGCATTTTGGAAGCTGGTCAATTGAGGCTCCAATTGTCGGAAAACAAGTAAACAGTGTAAGAGGCCAGGAAGCCTTGTCATCCGGTCTTTTTCCGGATTTGCCAACTTTGTGCCACCCAGCTACGAGTAAACAGCATATTGGATTATCCAGCACCATTGAGTGGTTATGTGTTAAAATCGCGGCAAAAATTATCCCGCTTTTACTGTATTTATTTCCATTTGTTGTTTCAAAAACCTGCACACTTTCAAAGAGCAAGTTAAGGTTTATCCAATATAAAGATTTGTAAAATAAATGGACAATGCTTTAATTTTATTCGAGCATGGCAGTCTTCCTCTCCCTTCAATTTCCGTTTCCTGGATAGACAGATAAACGTGTGCCACGTTTTGCTATAGCCATGTAGCAGGATTAGTGCGATGATAAATGGCAGAAGTGCCATGGGCCTTAATGAGTAGTGTAGGAAATGTAAGGGAGTTAAATATGAGGATGTAACAGACAATTAGAAAGACATGACTGACTCCATCTTCTTTAGGTTATTCACACAGACCGTATATAAAGATCCGAGACCGCAGTTTACCACCCACACACCCACACCCACACCCACACCCACCCACCCACACACACACACACACACACACTTACTTCCTGGTTCTGCAAGCAAAGGAGGCTTACAAAGCAGCAGAGCACAGAGCGAGAATCCCAGTTCACACCAGTTGCTCTCATCTTCCCTGCATCAAGGACATATCCTGGCACTACACCCTCCTCACCCCTCTCCTACCCCGCCCCCTCCCGGAGTCAGTCACTGGAGGCTGACCGTCTTTCATAGACTAGACTGCAGGGAAAAAGGATCTCCTTTGAATGCACATTAGGAGATAGGGTTCGAGCAATGTCTAGCTCAGTGCAGAAGGTGTTCTGAAAGTATCCTAGGAGAAAGAGAGAGGGAGCAAGAGAGAGCGAGAGAGAGTGCTGAGAGCAGTGCAGCGGCACAATCCCTCCACCCATTGGAATCAGTCAATCCAGCCATGCAACTGTGAGAGAACTTTCCATGGATTACTGCAACCCTAAATTGATACCCCGTGTGGTCCATGCTATTGGGCTACCCCGTTTCCACCTCACCAGTGTAAGTTTGGTTGTGTTAGAAATTCGGACACTTGCAGTGGACAACTCAGACTCAGAATGGTCATCCTCTTGACCAGAAAGGTTGGCCAGAGAAGTTCATGAGCCTATGGCATGCTAGCTAAGAATAGGATGTGTACACACAGTGTCCAGTCAAATTAGTTTGTACAGGAAAAAGGGGGGGGCGGGAGAGCATCGCATGGAGGTCCTGTGTTGGCCACCTGTGACTTTCCTTTTTTTTTTTAAATCGGCTGGGTGCAATAGATTTGAACAATTAGCATCTCCTTTCAGAATGGGTGCAAGTGGGCCTTGAGCGAGTGAGAGTGGGTGAGGAAACGCTCAAAGCAGGTGACAGAGAATCCACCAGTCCTTCAATGTTGGTGTAAAAGGTCACGTCCGTGGGGTAAGAAGTAGAGGGTAGGTTAGGTGTGTAACAGTCCCTCACCTAGGCATATGAAGACATCAAGAAGCAAGATCCAATCTGCAAAAGGGAGGGGCAAAGGGACAAATGCAAAGTCAACCTGATCTCCCAGAAGACAACTGGGTACTGTTTACTGATCGCAGCGCTACAATTGCTAACATCTCCATAAATTAGACCTTCTGACATTCACACACATTGTGTAGTACACAGTACTACAAGTAAGCAGAAAAGCAGGACAGCAACAATGTTCAACATCAAGTCTCACAGGTACAATACCTTTGATTCGTTGAATCCCCTGCAGCTTCCCAAGCTTTCCTTCAATTGTACTGGTGCAGGAATGACAGGTCATCCCGTCCACTTTCATCTTCACCAAGACTTCACTTGCCTGGGACAAGCGAGCGTCTTCCATAGGCAATGATGCCTTTTCTGGGGGCAGGATCTCCAATCCCACCCCCGGAATGTGCTGTTCAATCTGCAATGCATCAACAATGGAGGGGATGTAGGTGATGGAGGCTGCAGTGAGCTCAGAGGAGGTCTTCACATCTATGACACCCTTGACCTGCAGCAGTTTGGTTCGAATCTCTTCTCCTGATAAAGTCGAGAATGCAGAGATGTTCAGAAAAGTTGTGTCTGTTCGCACCGGCTGTGGGCTTAGATTAGAAAGTGAAGCATCAAATCCCATGTCATCAATGGCATCACTCAAGGCCTCCTGCGTGTGGATCTTCGGGTCATAAATAATGGCAGCATTCTTTTCTCCAAGAGAAACCTGTGAGAGAGAGAGAACAGAGTGTAAAGCGCGGGCACATATCTTAAATGAACATGCAGCCTACACTCATCTACATTCCAAGGACTTCTTGATTAAACGCCCGTGATCCTCGAGGGGGATAAAAAGAAGTTTATGTTATCTTATTGAGCACCTTTGTTCGTAGAAATGTGGGAGTGACACTCCTTCCAGCCGTCCAGACAGATACCTTGCAAGCGCATTCACCAGGTTAAGTTTGATGTTGCTGGGCAGTGCCTTCCCCATTTATCCCCCACCAGTGCTTGAAGTCCCCTGAAGAAAACAGCAAGGTGGCTAGGAAGAATTTGCTTTCCTAGGAGCGTGAAAGACATTTAAAAATGCAAGCAACCAACTAACGATAACAAGACCCTCTGCACCTCAATTCTAAATATACACACAGCACACCATTTCTCACTCGCCAAAAGTAAATTATCACTAACTAAGGGCTAGTTCCGAGGGCACGTTTTGAGTCCTGTTGCGAGCATACCCGAAGGATGGAAAGGGCAACCGGGAATGATAAAATGTTTATTTCCTACCCAGCCATCAGCTTAGCAATGGACCAGGTGTAGGGGTGGACGATGTGTATGGGGCATGCACCCTTTTACATTTTGCAGAAACGCCGAAAGAGCATCTGCTGCATTGTAAAAATTGGGTATTTGATATCCTCCTCCGTATGAAAAAGCACACATTTCATTCATCTCTGCAGTATAAAAGTAACACATTTGTGATCTTTGGTAATATTATGATAGCCATAATATTCTTTCCACATACTCATCTTACGAAATGGCCCCAGAAGATGAGTGGACCTGGAAATCTTAAAACCACCCAGAGGAGCTGCCCAACGTGGCCGTCACAATAAAGACACAAACTGTACAATGTATGTTGTGCAACATACTGGATTCTTCCAGTTTCTTAGCGTTGTAATAAACAGGATCTTCATTATTAATGACTGGAGGCATTCAATTGTTCAACTTCGGGGCAATGAAGGGCTGAGTCGGTCCAAGAGGGTATTTATTTTGTTCACGTCACACGGCATCATCAATTTCTAAGGGGAGCATGTTGTGCTTCAGCTATCCGCCCAGCCCAATGACAGCGCCGGGAAATAATTAGCGCTCTTATATACCTCCTCACGCTTCCAAGCACCAGACTAACATGTATTACTATTAGCTAAATTATTGGCGATCAATTTTTCACCTTGGACGTATGAAGGGCATAGTCTGGTCTGCAGCAGGACTTAAACTTGCGACATGCAAGCTAGCACTAAGTCTGCAACAATGGCTTAAATTACGAGTTATTCACCCCAATGAAGGACCTGGCAACGATCATTTTAAGTGACCCATTATGCATCTTCTATACACATTCCTAAACATACAGATTTGGAATTATATATGTATATGTTTATATGGTACCAGTTAGCCTGCAGTAGCTCTGTTGGTGTCAAGATAATCGGGCTCTCCTAGGGTGCACACAAGAGCTAAATAGAAATGTCAAACCATAGAACGCAGAGATCAAGATCGACAGGGCTTAACTGCACAGAGGAAGGGAGCCCACACCACCCATCGTCTTCAGAGGAATGCAGTACAGTGAGGTTTGACTTGGCCCAAACTTTCCTCTGGCCTCGGGAATCGAGACTGCCTTATCTGAATCAGCTCCAGGCCTCTACTAACGTCAGCTTAGGCCACTTGTGATAAAAGGGCTTCCAGTTCAGTAGATGGGACTGCAATTCACCATAGCAAGGTGCCAGTGGATGAGTGGGGACACCAGCATTGGATGCATATTCAAGGCAACTAAGTACCAGTGCCCAATTAGGGAATCTCATCTTCAGCATTTAATCAATGCATAGGTTTAGACACATTCCGTAGCAACCAATCAAACCATTCAGGTTAGGTCACATCTCATCCTAGCACCCTTACAATCAAGCACCTAGGCTGGGGCAACTTGCATGTTTCTCTATCCTTGCAAAGGAAACCTCTTCAACATATTGTGCACACAATAGGCAGAGCCACTGTTCATGGTGCATATCCAACCCTCAAATGCACGACCTCAAACACTGACAGGGGCGTTACTTCTTGGATCCAAACACGTATACTCGATCAGCTTGCATATTCTAAAACACTGGCACGCAATAAGCACGATGACAGCCATAAGGTCCATTAGACACAGTAAAACATCATGCCGAACAACGGATGCCATTCGAACATAGGTCGTAGCCCGCACAACACCCTGAATAGCATGCATCTACTCAAGGCCCCACTGAATCTCGGGCGGTACTGAGAGACCCTGCTGGGATGGCAATATGCAACAAGACGATACCAATCAGCTGGAAAATGGTCTGAAAAGCATCGTTTGTAACCATATGATGATCTCAGACAACCATATGAACCATAAGTGGAAAGAAATTTGAAATAGGTCTTGAAAGCGCTCTGTTGGAGGGTAAGCTTCCGCTGACTATCAAGCACGGCATCAATGAATTAGATCTTGTTCAATGGCCACCAGAATGTAAAGTCGTTCAGGGTAAATTCCAAAAATGGCACAGGCTTGCATGTCTTTCTGAGAAGAAAGGGACCACGCCGGGCCACCTGCTTGTTTGAGCTAGTTGCCCCAGTAAAGTAAGGCCTAATGCAAGTGCCCAGTATTTCCATGAATCCTGTAAACACTGCTGATAAAGACCGAGAACAAAGACAATGTGTTGACTTTGAAGTGCTGCCCTCACAGAGCAAATAGCAAGTATTTCCTGGGATGGAAACAAATAGGTACATGAAAGTACGTATCCTGGAAGGCGAGGGAAATAAATAAGTCTTTCCCAAACAGGGCTTGGCACATTGGCGCCAAAAGGACGATGTTGACATGGTATTCTTAGAGTAGTTAGTTTAAGAGACATAGGCCTCCAATCACCTTGTTATTTGGGCATGAGGAAGTGCCCAGAGGACTGTCCCTTTCAGAGCTCCTGAAATGGAGGCCGTTCTATGGGATCTTTATGCAGAATTTCTCCAGTATCCCACTAATTGGGATTGTTACCCATTTCCTGCTACCCTAAAAAGTATACAAACTATAAATGCTATGCTGAAAGAACTATTTAATGCTGAAACCATCTAATGTAGGTCTGCAACCCTTTCTAACGTACAGCACTCCATTATTTCCTGAAGCTAGATTTGTATTCAATAAATCTCCCACCAAAAACAATGACCCTGTATGGAAGTCTAAACGTCACATCCGGTAGGGCAAACATTTTTTAAGCTACCGTCTTGCAAACAAAGGGATCATAAAATGATCAAGTGGGCTCTGGTACAGCACTATTAAAGAGTCCAACACCCAATAAGGGATTTTGCTTCCCTATTTGCGGGTCAATTCGGGGGAGCAATTGGGGTACTGAAGGATCATGCTCTTCACCAGACATCACACCCATCCTCCTCAAAGGCAGCAGCACTCGCACAAAACTCTCAAAGCCATACTATGTCTCATCTAGGTGAAGAAAATTGAATTCTGGTGACACCTTACTCGCCACTACCTCTGACCTCTCCTGATCTAGGACCACCTCTCTGCAACCACCTGCCTCCTTCTTCTCCTTCTGCTCTCACTGTCAACACTCTCCAGAGCTCCTACTCCTTACTCTAAACTCCCACTCTGCTTCGCCAGCTCAACACCCTGGAACATGCTCTCCTAGTTGTGCTGGGCGATGGCCCTTATATAGGCCAGTTTGGCATCTTCATGGATGGATCTCTTTTCTGGGGCTTTTCTCTTTTTAGTGGGGACGCCCATTCCATACCCTTCTTCATCACCTGTGAGGTGCCTCAGGGTTCCTGTATTTTGCCATATCTTCAACATTACTCCCTTTCTGACATTGTTGGACAACCTGGGTTTCCAATATACTAATTATGCTGATGACACTCAGGTTGTCATGAAACTCTCTGGACAATATGCCAAGGACTCTGCCAATCTTAATAGGATTTATAGGTCCATCCATGACTGGATTACCATCAACTTGTTGATTCTTAATGCAGCAAAAATTGACCTTATCGTTGCCTCGGCACATGAACTCACTCTCTCTCCGGAGTATCTGAGCTTTACCATTCTCAATGCGGTCATTCCGGTGGCAATAAAGTGAAAACTCTTGGTGTCACCTTTGATTCGTACCGGTCTATGCAGCATTATGATGCAGATTCATAGCTCCTGCGGTCTCATCAACAAGCTGCTTAGCAATAGCCGACCTTTTGTGTCCTGTGAGAATGTTGCTTTCATCGCCACGACCCTCAAACTCGCGCATGAACTACTGCAACAGCCTTTTAAGTGGTTGTTCTCAGTCTGCTCTGTCCTCCCTCGAGGTAACCCAGAATGGCGCAGTGCACACCATTATCGGTTTGTCCAAACGTGCACATGTTACACACCTAGACAGAATCTGCACTGGCTTCCTGTAAAGCACAGAGGGACGCACATGTTAGGCAGAAACCTGTGCAGTTCCCTTAGGGACCACTGCAAAATGTTTGAAGACTACAGGTGTTAGCAGTAAAACCAATTGGTAGCAGTCTGTACCACCCAGATTTACCTGGTAGCTGTGGCTGAGCAGTCAGACTTCTCTCAAGAAGAGGTAGGCAGTATATAGAGTATACACAATAGGGCTAAAAATACAGTAGCACAAGCAAACACTGACCAGAGCTTTGGTATAAAAGTAGATAATTATTTATTTAAAAACACACTTGTAAAAATACACTGGCACTAATATGTCAAACAAGTTCAAACAGTCACTAGAAATATATACACCTCCATAATTAATTATTTGACAAGTCTAGGTTAAGACACCACTTATTTTGCAAAACAGAGGTGAGCGCGCAACCATAGATGGCACTCCAATAATTTGTTTAAAAAGGAAGAGAAAAGGCAGAATAGGAAAATCACACAGTACCAACACTTAAGAAACCACAGCAAGTCAAGAAAGGCAGGGTCTACTGCAGAGCAAAAAGTTCATAGGGCAGGCCCACTCTTGGAGAGAGCAAGACGGAATGTGCCCAAGATCACAGTGGAAATGCACTCAAAGTCTTTTAAGGAAAGTCAAAAAGAGGTTGGATCAAGTTAGAAAGGTAATGTTAACAGGTCCGAGGTCACCCCAGGATAGAGAGTCAAGGATTTACGGGACACTTTCGACAGTCTGTTGCAAGGGAGACCAGGCGGGACACAGTACCTGAAATGGTGAGAAACTTCCAGCGGGGGCAGTTGTTCCTTGCAGCGGGTGCAAGTCGGGGCTTCGTTTAGGGGAAGAGAAGATCTCTACGTGGAGGAAAGCTGGAGGTCGTTGCACTGCCAGGGAAGAAACCAGCTGCGGAGTTTCCTGGTTAAAAGGTACTACCCTTTTATTCGCGGTAGTGGTGAAGCGTGGCTATCCGGCCACCGGGGTGCTTGGCACGGGCGATTCAACCACGAGACGATCCAGGAGGTGAAAAAGGCGAACTGGTTGGTCCCACCAGCTCAAAGGGAAGAAGACTCTCCTGGAAGAAGATCTTCTCGGTCGTCGGGAAACTGGTGAGTTTCGTACAGCAGGGCTCCACTGGTGGTGTCGTCGTTGTAGATGGCTCAGCTTCTCCCCTCTTCGGATTCTTTAGGTCCTGTGGCGACTTCTGAAGTTCCAGTCCCCAAAGCCCTTCTTTTATGCAGAAAACCCCCATTCATCAGCCCAGCTGTCAATCAAACATGCTAAGTGGTAGTGCGACTTAAGTTGCCAAGGCAACTCAGTATAGGGTGCCTATTCTCCACCCTCCCACACATCCTGTAGACCCAGACAGTGGCACCACTTTTGGAGGCTTCTGTGCAGAAGCCCGCCAAAAGTGGAACAAAGGGCTCGACCTGGGTTAGGGTTTCAGAGGCGAACACAAACGCCATTTTAAAACCAAGTCCTGGCAAAAAGACCCAACCAATTTAAAATGAATGGGAAAATCCCATAGGAAGTATTCCGGTGGAATATTTTGCGTGGTATCTACTTCCACCAGCCAGAAACTCGACAAGGAGGGGGGGGGGGGGGGAACAGGACAGTGCCCCCTTGGATAACAGACCCAGGGGCAATATAATTACCCCTACCAGTATTTCCACAATATGATGGTTTGTACTGGTTCTGTTCACAATTTAAGACTAGTAAAGCCAATGGTGACTTTACATGCCCTGGGAGATAGTAGTGAGTCCCACGGTATGGAGTCTATGTTTGGGGGTCACTATGACACCCCTGTGTTACTGCACTGAGGGTGCTGTGTAACACATACCAAAAACACATGAAGCCCTATGGAGTAAAAGACTCCATAGCCCATAAAACACATTACATAGTCAAAGGACATTCTCAAATCATGCCTAAGAGTGGGAGAAAAAGAGTATCACTCTTAGCAGGAGAAAACAATAAACCCCAAAAATCCAGCAAAGCTGCTGGGGGACTCACTAGGTTTGGGAAATTAGCCTTTACAGAGAATTCTCCCTAACATCACAAGATTCTCACTCTGACAGACAAGTGTGTTCTCGACATGGCACCCAAATACCTCTCTGCCCAACATAAACCGTATATTCCAGCGCATACCTTAAGGTCCCAGAACCAACTCAGACTTGTTCAGCCCCATTTCAGAATAGTCTCAGCAGGTGGACTTAGCTTCGATGTGCATGGCCCGACTGCCTGGAATTCGCCCCCTGTTCCCCTCCCCCGGACTCTTCGATTGATCACTTTGACGATGGATTTTAAAAAAAGGAAGGACTAAAGACAATGTTATATAACCAATCTCCTGATTAGATTCTCTTGCTTCTTCCAATCTCTCGTATTATCAGACTCTGATCTTCTCCAATCTTGCTCCTCTTTCTTTTTGTATTGTATTGTATTGTATTGTAGTTTCGTGTGCGCCCTGAGGCCTGCGGGCGTGCGGCGCATTGTATAAGAGTTCAAATAAATAAACAAGGGCCCGTCTTGATGTGGGGTCCTGGAAGCTAACTCTTTAAGATGACCTGGAGGAGAAGAATGGAAGATTTCCCTCCGGTGGGAAAGACGATTCTTCAAGGCCCAGTGACCGAGAGTGCTGCAAGTTGCGCATGCGTCCCAGCGGTGGTCGGGCCCCATGTACTCAAGACAGAGCGCATGGGGGTACGAGCGACTGCAGGATGCACATCTCGTGAAGCCTCTTGTAGCCGACGTGCTGGGGGAAGGAAGGCACCGAAGGCAGGTGAAGTAGATTAAAAACGAAGACCGGGGAGCGCGCAGAAAGTTGAAAGTCTCCGCACCTAAATGCCAGGTCTGACACTGTCCGTGCAGAAAAAGGGATGGCGGTGAGGCGGCGGGGGCATTCCTACGCCCAGTGCCATGCCCCATGCGCTATACTAAATTTAAACGGGAAGCTCAATTTCTTGCTGCCAAAGGTTCCGATACCGGCCCCCTGTTGTTGAACGCCCACAAGGATGGAGGAAAGGGGGCGGGACATTTGAGTTAACATGTGCCAGATGGCTAGGAGATCTGGGTTCACCTCTTTAGCCTGCTCCCGATGTGAGATTCCTGGAAGAGGGTCTAACCCCACCTCCTTTTCAGCCTAAGCTGAGCTCTGCTTTCAACTTGGCTCAGTAACTCATTTTTCCTTTGTTCTGGGGATGCAAATGGTTTTCAACATCTTCTGGAGGTGGGGACGTCAACTCAGATCTTTTTTAGCACAGTCCCTTTTCATTCCTGTTAATTCCTTCCTCCATTCTTTGGCCCAGGCTACATGGTTAAGAAGCCTTCAACCTACACGCAGAGTAGATGGTTAAGGAGACCATATATTGGCATACGAGTTAGGAAATATTGTGCTGCTGTCCAACAGTGGAGCACGGAGGTTGCGTCCTCTGGGGCTCAATTGGAGGTTTCCATGAATAATCTTCTGTGCTACCACACTGTGGTCCCTTGTACCATTTTGGCTGACTACAAATTGCATGTAGGTGATTTGGTGGAGGATTCCTTTTGCACTGTTGTGCAACAAACAGCTGATCGGTAAAGTTGTTGCCCAGTAGTAAATGTCTGTATTTTCAATTATACGAGCGGGTGGTGTTGCTTCAAAGGCTTATGGCGTATTACATTCTCACCTGTTAGGACTGGGAATAAAAAGTTTTACTTACTTACCGGTATTCTTCATACCCCGAGTACACATCACAGTTCACTGAATCCCTCCCACTCGCCCGATGTGTTGGTAAGAATGAAAATAATTGCTTGTGAGAGGATGTGCTTTGACCGCACCTCCATTAATAGCACTCTTTATGAGGAAGAAGAGGGCTTACAAAAAAGAAATAAGTACATTAATCCCCATTTCTCTAGTTATATGTCGATGAAAAGCTCACTTCATTTTGAACTGTCTGGATTTGGCACAGAATTCAAATACCAGACTTCACCGAAAGAAACTGACTGGCATACTGCCAGACACTCACTTCAAGTAAAAGTGGTCCCGTCTTGCTCCGACCTTTGCCCTGCATCAGAACTCTTGTACACTTCCTGTGTCCCCCCCCCCCACCCCTATGCGTTGTAAACATGCAAAGGTTGGGGCTGCAAATACAGAATCTGCTCTGCACACCTGCAGATCTTTAACCACCGATTGTTGTGCTTCTGCGGCATCATATTTTTCATATGCTTGGCACAGAAGAGCAAAACTGGCAAAAATATATGGCTGACTATTTGATGTTAGCATTTTTATATAAGCTTCTTAGATGAGAACATTATGTGTAATTTGTTTGTATTTTTTGATTGGATGGATTTTAATTGAATGATATTCTTGTATCTTGCCTATTTTCTTTTTATTTAGGTTTATGTTTTTATGACAACAGTCGTAATGAAGCTCCGACAGAATAAAAATAACGCATGGTAGCAGATGTCTTGGTGGGGGCAGACAGACACCCCGCATCTCTAAGGACTGGTACGGAGTCGATGTAGGTAATGAAGATTACTGTGAAGTGACAGGCCATTATCGCAGCTGGTGCAGGTTTCCCTTTGCTCTGCTCTGGCACCAGAGGGAAGAGGTGTAGTCGCTGGAGCTGCAGGTTCAATGTATCTTTTGATCTACAGTTCATGCTGCGTGGAGCACGTCACAAGGAAGTGAGTAAACAGGAAAAGGATAGGCTCGGGGCACCAGTGACTCCTTCCAAAGGAGATACAAACGCACCATCTCACATTACCACCAAACTCGTCGTCCAGTTCAAAATAATGTTCATTAGAACTGCCATGCACCTGTAGCACCGTGATGTTAAGATCTCGCAAACGTAATTTGTACTTGACAAAGGCTTCCAAAAACATTTTTAATTGAAAAAAATGAGCAACAATAAATTGCATTATGTGTAATTGTTGCTGTGGCCAGGGCCCTGAAAACAGCCAAGGGGCAAACAGCGTGATTTAATTACACCGTTAGCTTCATGATTTAAAAGCAAGCTCTATTAAATTTCGAATGTGAGGCCAAGCAAAACAAACAAAGAGGGTACATTTTATTTTGCTTTAGGCAAGTGTTTAATGATGTCAAACGGCTGAGCTGCGTTGTAAACTGGGAACAGGTTAAGGCAGAGATGGCAGATTAAACCACTGTCGCTGGAGACATCAGACAGTTGGGAAAAGCTTGCATGAAAACCCTTTGCCCACCTCTACAACATAAAGGCATTACACGTTTTCCTCCCAACTAGAAGCACCATCATTTTTGATGTGTTACCATTATACCTGCCATGTCCTTTTGGGAGCATGTTAATGAGATAACATTGCACTAGATATCACCAGATCCATAACCTCCATGCAGCTCATACGTATGCGTTATTGAACAGAGCACTGAATTCAATTCAACTCCTTCCGAGAGCTTTTTGAAGGTTATAACGAGGAGAGCTGAGAAACCTGATGACCAGCAGCAGGGCTTTAGGGGTGTGGACTGATGACGGAGGGATGGCGGGGGGGGGGGGGCCAGAGGAGGAGTTCAGTACCCAGTGTCAAAACACAGAGGGATCAGATGATGGATCGAGAAATACGTTCCTTATGCCTGGTCGCTGGCTGCTTGATGCAAGTTGGTGAAGGAGATTTAATATCAGACTATGAAACAGGACAGCTGAATAGATGTGTCTGGAAGGGGTGGCCCTCTATCACGCAACAGTGCCACAGAAGTCCCACCACTGGATACCAGATATCTTACCATGGGCCTACACCTGAAAACCTAAGCAATGTGCTCTGTCACTACCAGACACGGATACAAGTGCTTTGGTGGCAGATTACTGCATACTCAAGGTTCCCTTTGGAACGACCTCCAAATTCATAGTTGGCTGGCAGGAGGCCTGCAGAACCCTGGCGGTATCCTCCTGTACTTCGCCTAGAAAACTTCCCCTACCTTTACTGAAACTACCTTCTCTTCGCCAGACATTTACTTTTCATACATTTACTTCTCCATGCCTTTACTTCGTCTGCATCTGCGCAGGCAATGCATGCGATTAAGGTTAGGGTCAAGGGATGGCGGGGAGGTCAGTGGGGGGGTTTAATATGGAGTTAAAAAAAAAAAAAAGTGGTGATAGAGGGTTCTCTCCCTGTAATGACTAAGTGAATGCTAGGGGAAGTGAAAGACAGAAGAATTAAAGATCTAGAGAAGAAAATGTGACTCAGTGAATATATGTCGAAGTGAACGCAGGGGAAGTAATGACATACATGCAAACCTCACTAGAGATTTAACTTTGATCCACTCCTTTAACCCTGGCGCTCTGAATCAGCAAAGAGGGTCTGAGCAAAACACAAATACTCGAATAAAATAATATCGCCAGATTAAAATGGGATGCATTCTACATGCTCGAAATTCAAATGACATTGCAAAAATGCCCAGTCACTATGATAGGCAGAACAAATAACGGGGCATTTCAGCCAATTTGATTGGCAAAAACGGAAAATCTTTAATTGGATGGAAAAGCCCCTTGTCCCTTTTCTTGGGTGTCATGCATGCAATGATTTTTAGTTTTGGAGGCATAACTGCAAAACGTAGTGCTATTCAGCTCTTGGCGATTTTCTTAGGTTATGTCAATATGGAATTTCCCAAACATAATTTCCCTCCACCTTCTGGATTTTCGTTTGCCAACATGGCCCGCCAACCAACTCCTCGTCTGCTTTTACAATCCAATGATGATGGACAAGAACTCAGATTTTCCGACAACAAATTGGCAATCATTTTTAAACAGGTAGTCCGATTATGTTCATATGTTCAAAGCTAAGAGAAAGTATCAGACAAAACATGTTAATAAGAGTACAGCAGCAGAGACGAGAAAAGTAAAGCTTTAAAGAGCCATTGCTCAACTAAGAAAAAAGAGCAAGGAAATGCCTTTAGATGGAGAAGGGAGTACATTGCATCCCTCCTGAGGTCCCACAAAAACCACTGCAGTGGTAAGCGTGTTATCACTAAATATTCCCGTTTAGGGAAAATGAAAGAATGCCGACATCACATCCGTGGACACAGATTTCTGTCATGTTGGATGATGACCAATGTTTAATGATAGTAAAGTGATTAAATAGGTTACAGGGGATTTAGTTTTCCCCGCCATTACTCCATACATCAACCCTTTCATACAATGGCCACAGTTACCCTTCTGAGAACGTTGTACACATTAAATGAAACACATATTTAGGAAGTATTTCAAAGCACCATATACGATATGATAAGTTATTTATAACGAGCTTAATACCCAGAGATTTCTAAACGTGGACCCGGGGATAGAACCTTTGTTGCTCCGTGTCGTCTTGCTTCCAAGGCGAGCGCGTTGCCCCTGTGCTATCCTCCCTGCTTCCCATAAAAACTTGTATTGAGAAAAATCATCCACTCTGCACAGTAATGCTTCCCAAATAAATATGTTTGCACACCAAAAGAACCGATAATCGAATCGCTGATGAAACAATACAAGTATCAGCACATTAAGCAATCACTTTTTCCCCCCTTTTTGGAACTTTATCTCATCGCGCTTGTACAACAAGGCATTGGGGAACGATTGCAGCTCCTTCTTGCGATTGCACTCAAACGCAGGGGATCGCCAGTTTGTTGCTAAAACTTGTTAGACATCTAAAAGCTAGCCAACCTACTCAATTCAGAAAGGGATAACAAGACAGCATTCCTGGTAGACCATAAGAATTGCAAGGAATATTACAAGGAAATTAAACTTAAACCTCATCTCATCAATGTCATTATAACAAACACATATTTGTATTTTCTCTTAATTCACTCAATTTCAAGGGTATCCGATATGCACAGGTTACCAAATGCAACATGGATTGAAATAACTCCCGTCTGTAGAATAAAACTGCATTACTTGGAGTTACTATTGACAGCAAGACAGCGGCTACCATACAAGCACATGCAAGTAACATTACACCTGTGCTAGCCACTGTAGAGACCCGTGATGATGTGCAGATAACCCCGGTGGTTCATGCTCACTGGATAAGGCCTTAAATCCTGCAGCAATGTTTACCTCTTGTTTATGAAATCTTTATTTAAATTCCTATACGGAATCTACAAGCATGCAACTGGGTTTCCTTATTTCTCAATCGAGACAGTAAGGTGTTCTGTGGTATAGCAGAGTCTGAGCCTATTATGATTTCTTGTGGGGTGCCGCAAGGGGCCTGTACTTCTCCTTGTTTTTATAATATTTTTATTTGCTATGCTAGACAACGAGAATGTAATATTCACCAACTATGCGGATGACACGCAATGTGTCATCCCGTTTTCTGGTTCACACAATTTGGATGAACTGGCCATCAAAAAAGTTTTCACCATTATCGAAAGTTGGATGGTTCCTAACAAGTTGGCATTAAACAAATCCAAAACTGAGCTTCTCATTATTGGATCCTCAAACATATTGAAAAAAGCTGGTCCAAGCTATGATGGCTTTCAACTTGGAGATGAAACTATTATCCCGTTAAAAAAGTGAAAACGCTTCGTGTCACTTTTGATCAGCGACTATCCATGAAGCAACATGTTAGCAGTCTGGTCTCCTGGTAGCACAAAAACCGGTTTTGTAGGAAAATGTTTTATTACAGAGTTTCTGAAGCAAAAACTGGGGGTTCATATCCTCGAACTCAAGTGCAAGGGGTGACGAGAGAGTAGCAAATCCAATAGGGTTGGTACATAGCTGTCCAGAACTGAGGATTAGATTCTGTAGCTGTGTGGTGGTAATCCGACCTGAATAAGGTCAACTGTTCATATTCTGTTTCCTGTGTTGTTATTTTAATGGTTCCTGTGGGTCACAGGGAGTCAGGAATACTTAAGATTCAACGATTGGAAATGCACAAATTAAAAATGACCAAGGGGCCAAAGTGGTGAGGGAAAGCTCTTCTAAAAATTGCACACTCTTTCCATCTGGGTGTGCGCAGAACAGTTGTTCTCTCGCAATATCTTATTCCTTTCCGTGAAGATATTTGGTGTAGGTCATGAGAGCCCTCATGACCTGTGGGGTCGACCGGTTTCAATGGCACTCATTATTAGGGCCATCTTCATCAGGACCATGATTCGAAAAGGGGGTCAATCCGAAAGTTTCAGAGTGTCTGAAACGGGGACAAGTTCCTCCTGTAGGGATACAGAAAAGGGGGTAGGGGGAGAAACAAAACAAGGGGAAAAGAATGAGAATGCAAGGGCTGGAAAAATCTGGCCTTGAAGAGAAGTGTGATCTGAACCTTACCCCAAGAGTAAGAGGATCAGTGTGGATCAAGTCGCAATATAATGGAGGTGAAAATTACTGGTGCCTGATCACCGGTGTCTATTAATGCCGCATCAGAAGGGGGCGGGGGGAGGGAAAGGTGGGAGTGGTGGGGTGAGGTGACCTGGTCACTAAGGGGAACGTGCTAGGTGACATATGAAAATAAATGAAACAAGTAAAAGGGGCCATGGGTACCTCTATGCACAAATTGTTTGCTGGAGGGGGTCTGTCACAGGCTGGCTGGTAACTCTGGAAGACGGGAAGGTAAGTCTGTAACAATCAGGCTTAGAAAATATTGAATTAAACATGGAATGCAGGCTGCTCTGTTGGGCAGGGGCGGCTAGGGCAGTACCTGATCTACGTCTCCGGTGGAGGCGTCTGCTTCGTTCGGTGGAACCGCTCGAAATGAGCGCGATACCGAAGTGAGGCCAATCGCCCATAGAAACAAGGTTGCAGCGCACGCCCGCCTAGCGTCAAGGTGACGTCGGCGGGCGTCTAGGCAATGTCCTGTGAAGAGCGGTGTAGGCCCACACAGGAGTGACGTGCCCAATCGCCCATAGATAGATCCAAAAAACACGTGTGAACAGCTGATGGATTCTAAGGCTGTGTAAGGAGCTCGGAGGCTGAACGCACCAATGAAAGGCATTTCTCCATGTTGGGATGGTAAAGGGGGGGGACAGATTTGGAATGGGGGGGTGGGTACAGGAACCCTAAGGATGGTCACTCAAAAGGGCTGGTGTCATGATCTCGGATTATATAGACTTGGTCGTTCAAATAGATCACAGGCTGCAGAACAGGAAGGCCGATCGTTCCAAGTTTGATGCTCGAGTATTTTCCAAACCGCCAACTCCTTCCAAAGGAGTAGACTCCGGGGAACCCATGCAAATAGGGGGTCTGAAAGGTCCTCTAACACAAAGGGAGCGGGAAAGGAGGAAACAGTTGCAATTATGCCTATATTGCGGAAACTCAGGGCACTTTCTTCGAGACTGTCCGGTGAAACCTGCCAAGAAGGCAGTAGGAGCTGCAGTTACCAAAGTTACAAACTCTGAGCAGGGAAACAACCTCGCCCGACAAGAATAGAGGTCCTCTTGCCGAGCGTGAAAACCAGTTCCGTGACCTCGCATTTCGTGATACCTATGGTCCTCATTAGCCCTGATAATCCCGATCGATTACATGCAATTGAAGCTTACGTCGACAGCGGTGCCATCGGCAATTATGTGGATCATGAAATGGTTTTGAGGATGAATCTAACTCTTTGTCCCAAGGCTGTAAAGGACGTCATTACTACGGTGGATGGTACGGAGATAGCCTCCGGGCCAGTAACGCATACCACTCAAGAGGTGACGCTAGTAAGTCAAGATGGACACCATGAGAAGATCGTGTTCGATGTGATCAAGGCCCCTCAGTTTCAGATTATTCTAGGAATACCTTGGTTAGAGAAACACAATCCTCTGATCGATTGGCGAGCAAGAACGGTCCAGTTTCCAGAATGTGTCTCTACTTGTCACCCTCCACCTGGTGTTGCACTGGCCGCAATTTCTTCAGAGACTCCCCAGTTACCTCCCGAATACCTAGAATACCAAGATGTTTTCCGGAAGGATCAGGCTAACTCTCTACCTCCTCATAGGTCTTAAGACTGCCAGATAGACCTGATAACTGGATCTACTCCTCCTTGTAGTAGAATTTATGCCCTCACCGAGCCTGAGAACCTTCACCTTCGACAATACCTGGATCAATACCTGGCAAATGGGTTTATTCGTCCTTCCAAGTCCCCTGCTTCTTCAGCTTTGTTCTTCGTTCCAAAAAAGGAAGGAGACCTTAGAACTTGTATCGATTATCGCTCCCTGAACCAGATCACCGTTAAGAATAGATATCCGTTACCTTTGATCCCTAAACTCCTGGACCAAGTCAGAAAAGCATGCATATATACAAAGCTGGATCTTAGAGGAGCTTACCACTTGGTACGAGTAAAAGAGGGCGATGAATGGAAGACGGCCTTCCGCACCAAGTATGGGCTATTTGAATATCAGGTCATGCCCTTCGGACTTTGCAATGCCCCGGCCGCCTTTCAATATTTTATGAACGATGTCCTCAGAGAGCTCATAGATGTATGTGTTGTTGTTTACATTGACGACATCCTCGTTTATTCTTCATCGGAATCTGAACATCGGAAACACGTGAAAATGGTCCTCGAAAGATTGCGTCAACACAAACTTTTCGCTAAGTTGGAAAAATGTGTTTTCAACGTGACTGAAGTTGAATTCTTGGGATTCATATTATCACCTGGCGGAGTGCGTATGGATTCAAAGAAGGTCGATGCAGTTCTCAAATGGCCATCACCATCCTCCGTAAAAGGTGTGCAAAGCATGTTAGACTTCGCTAACTTTTACCGCAGGTTTATCCCCGAATTCTCTCGAATAGTCCAGCCCATCACTGCCTTGTTAAAGAAAAACAAACGTTTTGAATGGTCTACCGAGGCGGAACAAGCTTTCCAGGATTTGAAGACTAAATTTATCTCTGCACCAATCTTAAAACACCCTCGCCCCGAACTCCCCTACATCGTGGAAACTGATGCTTCAAGCCTTGCCATGGGGGCAGTTCTATCACAAAAGGACCCGGTAACCAATCAGTTGCATCCCGTGGCATTTTGGTCCCGCAAATTCTCGCCTCCTGAAATCAATTACACGATTACTGACAAGGAACTTCTGGCTATCAAGTCTGCCTTTAAGGCTTGGCGGCATTATCTGCTGGGGGCCCGACACACCGTTACTGTGATTACGGATCACCGAAACCTGCAATATTTGAAAACCGCAAAAGCCCAATCCTCTAGACAACTCCGTTGGGCATTATTCTTTGCCGAGTTTGACTTCATAATTACCTATCGACCTGGTACAAAGAACGGTAAAGCCGATGCCCTTTCTCGGATGGGAGTGGAAGAACACTTGATCAACCCTAAACCTGTACCAATCATTCCCGAACAAAGAATTCTGGGTGTAATCGCCACCGAATCCATAGAGGAAGTTAAGGATAAAGCAAGGCAACTTGTAACTCCAGCAGACATACAGAATTGGCATCTGCAGGGAAAGGACTTTGCAGTAAAGGACAACTTATTGTATTTCCAAGAACGATTATACCTACCCAGCACAGATTTACAGAAAAAAGTAATCTCTTGTTATCACGACTCTTTAATGGAAGGTCATCCCGGTATGGCCAAGACCTCAGAAAAGATCAAGCGCTACTTCTGGTGGCCGTCTTGGAAGAAAGATATCAGAGACTTTATAATGTCCTGTGGAGTATGCGCCCAAAACAAGAGTCAAAAGGAAAGACCAGCAGGCCTTTTACGCCCTATTGACATCCCACCTCGCCCTTGGCATACGCTTTCTATGGACTTCATCACCGATCTACCTCCATGCTCCGGATACAATACGATTCTAGTAATCGTGGACTTATTCTCCAAGATGGCGCATTTCATTCCGCTCAAAGGCTTGCCAACAGCAGCAACTCTGGCCCGAGAATTTCTCGAAAACATCGTCCGACTGCACGGTTTTCCTTCGGTTCTAATTTCGGATCGAGGTAGTCAATTTATTTCTCATTTTTGGCGAAGTTGCTGTCGGTCGGCTCAAATTGATGTGAGACTATCGACCAGTCACCACCCTCAGACCGACGGACAAACCGAGAGGACCAATCAAACTCTGGAACAGTATTTACGCTGCATGCTGCAACAAACTGAAAAAACTTGGAAAGATATCCTTTGGATAGCCGAATATGCCTACAATAACTCTGTCCATTCGGGAACTGGGAAAACCCCGTTTTTTCTTTTGTATGGCAGTCACCCTCGAACCTCGGAGTTGGATCCCCTCCAAGATCTTAAAACACCAGCAGTAGACTACCTGCATTCTACAATCACCCAAGCCTTTAAAGAAGCTGTTTCTCACCTTCAAAGGGCTAAAGAACAATACAAGAAAGGAGCAGATCAACATCGGAAGGAAGCCCCTCACTATCAAGTAGGGGATAAAGTCTGGTTATCCACCAAATATCTATCTCTAAAAGGGCCACGCACATTCAACCCAAGATACCTTGGTCCCTATTCCATCACTACCATAGTAAACCCAGTAGCGGTCAAGTTGGACTTGCCCCCGCACATGAAGATACATCCGGTCTTCCACGTCTCTCTATTAAAACCCGTGCAACCTCAAACCCGACTAACCAAATCTCCAAAACCTATCCTAGTTGATGGAGAACTCGAGTTTGAAGTCAAAAGCATTCTGGACTCCAAGATCTCCAAATCTAAACTATTCTACCTAATTGACTGGAAAGGCTACGGCCCCCAAGAGAGATCCTGGGAACCTGCTGAATATGTCCACGCTCCTCGCCTAATCAAAAGATTTCACCGAACATTTCCTGACAAGCCAAAACCCCCGGAGAAGCCCGGTTTGGGAGGGGCCTTGAGGGGGGGGTACTGTCATGATCTCTGCTTCCAAAAGGTCAGGATTTTCCCAACTCCCTTGGAAGCAGATCCATAACCCAGGTTACGAGTGCCAACCAGTCCCAATTGGGACCTTTTGGACCCAGTCCTGGCGCCAGTGGCACCAGGCTCATAAATATGCCCAGTCCCAGCGCTGGAAGCGCCGGGCTCATAATGCTTGGGTGGACTTACCTGCAGCAGACCATGCTGCTTACTTGCCTGCCAGTTGAGCCTCTGATCCTCTTCTGTTTGGAACTACTTTTCCTGTTGGGTGGGGCTGGAGCCACTCCCTAGATTCAGAACACTAGAACTCTTCTGGAAGGCAGGAACTCTTTTCTTACCAGGAACTCTTTTCTTACCTAGGCGTGGCTGTGGAAGGAGACACCTAAGCACTACAGGAGGCTATTTAAACCACACCCGGTGGATGAATCTTGCTTTGCGTTATTCTGCAACCTCTGCAGCAGGACGCTTATCGTGTCTTCTGCATCCGGTCCTGGGCCTAAGGAAAAAGGCTTACCATCCTGAATCCAGTCTTCAGCAACACCTATAAAGACAAGAAAGAACAGGTTAGCATTCCGGCATCTGAAAGGCAAAGGCTTACCATTCTGAATCCAGTCTTCAGCAACACCTATAAAGACAAGAAAGAACAGGTTAGCATTCCGGCATCTGAAAGGCAAAGGCTTACCTACGCTTCGTGCGATCCGGAGGTCTTCACAATGCATTGCGGCATCTGAAAGACAAAAGCTTACCAACTCTTCGCACGCTCCGGAGGCCTTCGGCGCTGCATCCCGCATCTGAAAGACAAAACAAGGTGCGTTTAAAGACATTGGGGAACTTTAATACTCACGTGCCATTACTCCTTTCCACATCTAATCCAGTGGGTATTCCGGCACCCTGCAGGCGCTCCGAACTCGTACCTGCAAAATAAAAAGACAGTTAGAGCGCATCGTGAAGCAGGCAACAAGCGCTTACTTACGTGCTTCCAGGCGCTTCTATTCATCACACGGGCTCCATCTTCAACTCACTTCAGCCCGTCATCCGCCATCGCCGGAACCCTGCAAAACAAGAGACATCATTACTAAAGACTTTAAAGACATTAGAATGACTCGAAACTTACCGTTCGTGCAGTAAACGACGGACAGCAGTCCTCTGAAGTCAAGAGGCCTGCGCTACCTATCCAGTGAAGAAACTGGTTACAGCACCCTGCCCCGAGGCAGATGGAGAGCTCGGCATTCACTTACCTAAGGTGAGAGCGTTAACCTTTGGGGGTCTACAGGAGAGGAGGAGAGGAGAAGAGGAAAGAGATAGGGACACCCCAATAACCCCAGTTCATTAACCCCATATTTTCTATCTGCAGACATCTTACTCTACACGTCAGGCATACAGTGCACAGAGGTCCAGCCCAAAGAGCCAACCGGGTGCTACACATCACCTTTGAAGATACGGTAGTCGCCCAGTCAAGACCGGCGCCTCTGCGAGAATCAGGTGAGCGTTACACTGGTCACACAGTGGGAGGTCACTGTGAGAAGGGATGGTCACTCAAAAGAAGGGGAGAGAGACAAAAGGGAGAGCGAGACAAAAGGAGGGAGGACTGGACCAGTACTGTCAGCCAGGCGGCCTATGATAGCACCGCTAGGTCGTGCCACTGGATATTTTCATTCAGTCCTTTGGAGCATGTGTTGAGTCTGTAGATCCACTGCTGTTCCCTTCTGAACAGAATGTTAAAGTTACCCGTCTCTCACAGGAGGTGTTACCCTTTCTATGATGGTCCATTTAAAAGAGTCTGCAGTATGTCCTTCGGCTACAAAATGTTGGACTAAGGAAGCAGTAAGTTTGTTGGTGCGTATGCATGACCGATGTTCGACCATGCGCATGCGGACTGTCCTGGTTGTCATGCCAATGTACCTAAGGTCACAGGGGCACGTGATCATGTAGATCACTCCTTTGGAGTTGCAATTGGTCAATGTAATTTGCCTCCATGGTTTCTGCCATCCCTATGTCGATCTCTGTGGTGCGTGATGTCTGCGGGCACATGGAGAAATTACCGCAAGGGGCATGTCCTCTGGGTGGAGCTGTGTTCCAGAGGGTACGCTGGCTAGGTCCTGTGATCGGGATATTGTGTGTTAGTGTTTTAACCACTTTATCTCGCAAGTTTGATCGTCTTTTGAGAGCAAAATGTGTTACAGGGATGGTGGTGTGCCCTGTGTTCAAGATCGGCCACAAGGTCTTCACTTCTTTCTTGATCTTGTTAAGTAGGGGCAAGTAACTGAATACTGCTGTAATTCCTGTAGTGCTGGCTGGTTTTGTGTGCTGTTGCAGGGTTACAGTTCTAGGAATATTTCTAGCTCTTTTGTAAGTGTCCCTAATGATTTTCTGAGGGTACCCCCTGTCTGCCAATTGTTCTCGTAGGAGGCTGGACTGTGTGGTGTAGGTGGGGGGGTCTGGCTGCACAGCCTGCGTTATCGCAAGAATTGTCCAAAAGGGAGATTGTCTGAGTGCTTTAGGGTGGTAACTGGAATAGCATAGAAGGGAATTTCTGTCGGTGGACTTTTTGTAGACACTTGAGACTAGTCTACCATTGTTTGTGGAGATTGCAAGGTCCAGAAAATGAGTGGAGTGTTTCTCTTTGTCTAGTGTGAACTGTAAGTGTGGATTGAGTGAGTTAAGCCAAGCATGAGAAGAAGCAAGGTCCTGTTCCTTCCCTTTGAAGATTACAAAAATGTCGTCTATGTATCTACGCCATGTGCCAAGATTGGCACGAAAAGGGTTGGTAGTAGGGTAGATATGTTCTTGTTCAAAGAGGTCGACATACAGGTTGGCAAGGCTGGGGGCAAAAGTTGCTCCCATCGCGGTACCGGATACCTGTTGGTAGAAGGAATTTTGAAATAAAAAATAGTTCTTGGTCAGTGCGATCTCTGCAAGTTGCTGGATGAGGGTTGGCGATACGCCATGTAGTTCAATGCCAGACTGTAATAGTCTGCTCAGCATATTCAAAGTCTCTTCTTGGGGGATCCGAGTGTACAGAGACTCGATGTCGATTGTAACTAGCCATTCTTGTTGTGGATCGTACTGCAGGGCATCAAGTAGATTCAGCGTATTGGTGGAGTCTTTGACATAGCTAGTCATTTTGGGAATCTGGTCCTTTATAAAAAAAAGTCTACAAATTGAGAGAGGGGTTCCAAAATGGAGCCAATGCCGGACACAATTGGGCGCCCTGGTGGGGGCACAATGCCCTTGTGGATTTTCGGTAGGGCATACATCGCCGGAATGCGGGGATGAGGCGGGGAAAGGAAGGCGACCTCGCGAGCGCAGATGTATCCTTCAGCCTCGGCTTCATAGATGATTGGAGCTATCATTTCTTGAAGGGCAGGTGTGGGGTCCGTGCGGAGCATTTTATAGCTGGTGTTATCACTCAGAAGGTTGTTGACCATGTTGATATAATTGGTGGTGTCCATAATGACAATGGCTCCCCCCTTGTCGGCCGGTTTTATGGTAATGGCTGGATTTGTAGCTAGACCGGAAAGTGCTGCCAGTTGGGGTTTAGTACAGTTATTGTTGATGAATGGAATGGTCCGCTCGAACTCTGAGATTTTCTTAAGTAATGCTTGTTCGAAGGTTACTGATTCCGAAGGTTACTGATTCCGGAGTATTCATACAATGTGGAGGAAAAAAACTGTGGGTGGGTGTAAGCCCGTCGCATCAGTGGTCTCAATTGTCTTATTGGTGAAGTACTGCTTCAGTCTTATTTTTCGCATCAGTTGTGTGCATTCGACCCGCGTTTGGAACAGGTCGTACCGTACTGTAGGGAGGAAGGATGGACCCTTTTGCAGGATTTCTTGTTCAGCTCTAGTCAGTAAATGTGTGGACTGATTGACGATCAATGAGGGAGCAGTGCTGGTATGTTTCCTTGACCTCTGCTGCGGGTGACTACCGTAGGCGGCGGATGATTCTGCCATCGTGCCCGGTGCTGGCCTCTCCATCGTGGGCCTAAAAAAGGAACCGCGGGGGGGGGGTGCCTTGGCTGGGCCCGCTAAATTGCACGCGCCTCTTGTTCCAGTTGGCGTTGCCCGAGCTGTTGCTCGAGTTACTGCTCTAGCTGTTCCAAGAACAGTTTGCGTTGCCGCGTTGAAGGTTTTGGAAACGTAGCTGAGCGGCGTCCCGTCTGGATTGTTTTGCCTCTTCTGTGAAGTATTCTTCCCCTACGTAGGGGTACACTTTCACATGCGTGAATGCTGTAAGGTCTTTTTTTAATTTGATAATCTTTCTGCTGAAGTTGTTGTCCTTAAATTCTTTAAGTGTGGTGTCCAGCAGACTGAGTTTAGCTGTATAGATGTCGATGGCTATTTTGGTTTTCAAAAGGTCACTTTTCTCATTCAGCTCTCGTACTAGGTCGTCTGTGATTGTTTTGGCAGTATTGATGATGAGTACCAACCAGTCGCGTGTACATTTATTGGCGATGAAAGACCAGTCTTTTCTAAATTGTAAGTTGTCCAGAAAAATACGTGGTTCGATATGAATAATGAGGCCGTTAGGTGCTGCATGTGCCCTTAGGTACTCTGTCATCAAAGCTCCATGCAGTTCAGTGCGGATGATTTTCTTTCTCAAGATTTCAATCTCGTTCCATTCGTCGTTGTTACTGATGTTCTGTGGGGTGAGATCAATACCTAGCAGTGAGGGGTTGGCTAGGATCCCATCAACCAGTTCTTCTGCGAAGGCAAGGAAATGTCCATCGGCCATTGGGCTAAGGGGTGTGGAGAAAGGGGGGAGGGGAGGAAAGTCTGGTCTCATCATGTGCTTACTATATAAAATTGCTAGCACACCGACGACCTTTTATATCACAAGAAAATGCTGAGACTATCGCCAGAGCAATAATAGGATCCAAAATCTATTATTGCTCAAGTCTTTTAATAGGATTGGATAAAACTGATTGTAACAAACTCCAAGTGTGCCAAAATGGCACTATTGGAGTAGTTATGAAACTCAAGCGTAGAGATCATGTTACGTCGGCTGGACGTGCTCTCCCCACTGGAGTCTAGAATTGTGTTCAGAACCCCGACAATTATACAAAAATGTTTACAGGGTAAAATGCTGGATTACCTACAACAGTTTCTCCCTATAAAAACAAACGTAAGAGCCCTGAGATCCAATAATCAGCATCTTCTATCTGTTCCAAAATGTCAAACTGCAAAGGTGGCCAACTCAGCTTTCTTTGCTATTGGGGCCAATGTTTGGAATGCCCTTCCTTTAGAGATAAGAACTATTGAATCGCTTGAGATTTATTTTTAAAAAGCTGAAGCTTTTTAATTAATCTGCTTTTAACTCACCATTGGCACTTTTATTCTTTAAATCTGGCTTATTGCCTCTGGCTTTTTGATCGGTGTACTGTGATGTTTTGATTTGTAGCGCCCTCAAGCCCTCGGGTCTATGGCTGCGCTATTTAAATAATGTAAAGTAAAAGTCTTCAGATACATGGATGCCTCATATATGATCATTAATTTGACGACATAAAAGAAGATTTGATCGTAAAAAAGCAACACATTTTTGGAAAATAAGGCAAGGTAGGGGGTTCAAGTTTGGGTCACTTGTGCAGCTACGAAAACGTAGAGCCATGATGCCATCTAATTAAAAGGCATTTTTGGGGAAAATAGATTCAACCTAAATAAAAAATAAAGCATATACAAAATCAAGTAAATGCCCTAGCCGCCTTTAATGCACAACAAAGATACACATGCATGGTTCACTAGGTCACAAGATACAGGGCAGTCTAGAGATGTTCTCACATTAAGTATCTTAAGAATAGGTATTTGAACCCAAGTAGAGTCCAACCTTAACTGTTAAAGGCTAGAAAGATTGGAGAGGATATTGTGGCAGGGTCAGGGTCATGACCCTGTCAAATGGGGGTAAGGGAGGAGACCCTTCTCAGCCTGAGGCAGTAAGACAATTAAAGCAAAATTTAGAACTAGGCCTGCCCCAGACAGATGAAGTGGAAATTGGGGGGAGGGGGGGGTGGTACATAGTCCCTGAAATGTCTTTCCCATGTGTTTGAAATGTCAACACTGATACCACTTTGTGCCTCAATGCTTCGTCAAATAGTTGCAGGCCACCGTTATTTGTATTCTGTTTCAGAACCACGTACAGATCCTGGCCACCAAGAAACCCCAAAACAAGAAATGTCTCCATAAGAATGGGGGCAGGGGCTCAAGACATTTTTGACATAATCTAACACTCCCTGTGCCTTCCTTTTGAGCTCCATTTCCCGAAGGCACAGCAATTAAAGTCCCAGCAACAACCTACAGGCAGGGGACAGTCTGCACCAAATATGTGTCATCATCAAAAAGTATTGCAACTTAGAGCATGCCTCAGAGTGAAGTTAGGGGTGATGGTGACCACACAGAAGGTTCAAAAAATAAATGCGAGGGTGGTGGAGATGCTGGAACAGTTAGCCTGGGAGGAGGGACATATCTGGTGCAGTGGAACTCTTGCATCCCCCCCGGGCCCTATTAGATGACTTGCCCTCTATTGAAGAAGTGACCTTTCTGTGTCCTCCACAGCTTGATGTCCCTCACAGCCCCCCTAGATATGATATGGCATTTATAACGCGAGACACACAAGTGTCAAGGCGCAACGAGGCAAGGGAAGGGGAACAGAGGGAAGACAGACAACGATCTTACTAGGCAAGGTGTCATTCAGATCGCGCAAGGGGAGGTGGTAGGGGAGAAGTGTGGGGGAAGGGGGAATGGGACAGTGCAGTACAAGGGAAACAGACAAATAAAACAATACAAAAATTAAAAATACAACCAGATGGTGGCAAGTGCAAGGATAAGTGCAGACATCAGGTGTCAAGTGCTGGCAGGGGGAGTGTAGGGAAAGAGAAAACAGTCAACATGTGCAGGGGTTGCCAGGGAGGCAGTGCAGGAGGGCAACTGGAGGGGGAGGTGAACCTGGGCCCGAGATCAGAAGGTGGCCAGGTGACCAGTGCAGTTTCAGTCAGGAATTCAGTAGGGGAGAGGATGAGAAAAAGCAGAAGCAAAGAGGAAGGTTTTGAGGTGCTTCCGGAACCGGATGTGGTTCTCCTCAAGTTTCAGGGAGGCAGGGAGGCTGTTCCAGAGGGAGGCCCCAGCCGAAGAAAGATCTACCACCAACTCGTTGCTTGGAGAAGCAACTGACCCTGAGGGAGTTGGAGACGGATGAGCCAAGAGCTCAAGAAGGAAGATACTTGGGAAGTGAGAGTTGAACGTATTGAGATCCCAGGCCCCAGAAGGCCTTGTGGACAATGCAGAGGTTTTGAACGTAATCCTCACAGCCACTGGGAGCCAGTGCAGACATTTCAGTCCTGGAGAGATACGATACCTGGGCTTGAGGCCAAGGACAAGTCTTGCAGTTCTGTTCTGGATGAGTTGCAGAGGGCGGAGAGTAGAAGCAGGCAGATTAAGAAAGAGGCTGTTGCAATAGTCCAGCCTAGAGAGAACCAGGGCTCTGGAGACAGTGAACTTCTGGCGGAAGGAGAGGAAAGGAAGAATACCTCTGAGGAGGTGTAGCTGGTAGTGCGACTTCTTAGAGATGTCAGATGTGAGGAGAAAAGTAGAGTGTGGAGTCGAAGATGACCCCAATGTTTTTTGCCTCACAGGTGGGAGCAGGAAGAGGGCCAAGAGAGGCCGGCCAGAGAGTGACAGGAAAGGAAGGAGCTGGTGTGCTGATGAGGAGAATCTCAGTCTTGCTGGCATTAAGGCAGAGATCATTGGCAGCACACCACTCCTGGATAGCAGACAGACAGTCAGAGATAAGTGAAGGAGATGAGGTGGCTGAGGGTAGGCTGAAAATGAGCAGAGTGTCATCAGCATAGCATTAGAAGTTGGGTCAGAGGCGGCAATGCAGTGGGCAAGAAGGGGCCAGGTATTGGTTGAACAGCCAGGGAGAGAGGTTAGACCCCCTAGGCAGGGGTCTGCAACCTTTGGCTCTCCAGATGTTTTGGACTACACATCCCATGATCCCTCACCATTAGCTATGCTGGCTAGGACTGATGGGAATTGTAGTCCACAACATCTGGAGAGCCAAAGGTTGCAGACCCCTGGGGGAACTCCACAGGTAGAGATGGAGATAGTGGAAAGAAAGGCCCCAGTTTGGACCTGGGAGGGTCGATCAGAGAGAAAGGAAGTCAGCCACGCCAGGGCCTGACCGGTGATACCAAGGTTATCGCGGAGACGGTTGAGCAGGATGGCATGGTTGACAGTGTTAAAGGCAGAAGAAAGGTCAAGTAAGATGAGGACACAGGGGGTGTTGGAATCAAGGTTGGAGAGCAGGCCTTCACGGATGTTCAGGAGAGCAGTTTCTGTGCTTCTGGCAGCTCTGAAGCCAGACTGATGGTCATGAAGACAACCAACAGACTCAGTGTGTAGATTGAGCTGTGAGATGGCCAGCTTTTCCAGGTGTTTTCCCAGGAAAGGCGTGATGGAGATTGGGCGATAGTTAGCCGGGCAGGAAAGGTCAGGTTTTTTTTGGAAGAGGGTGCACAAGGGAGTGCTTCAGGGGGGTTGGGAAAACTCCAGTGGCAAAGGAGTGGTTGCAGAAGTCGGCCAGAGCCACGCCACTCCGGCTAGAGTGCGTGAAGATCGGTGTTGGGGTGCTCAGAAGCTTGACTGTCATTATGTAGGTGACAGGAGTTCGCCCCAGGAGCACCGGGTACACCTTCTAAATAAGAGTCACGTAGAGGCACCGATATCCCCCAAATCAGTATCTTCGAATTTGTTATTACTTTTGACTTTATTCAACTGACATTAAATAGGTCGGCAGTTTTGAAACTGCCAACTAAAGTGCCTTTGTTATTACACCTCGTTTCAGCAGACATTAAACAGATGGAGTTTTGGAATAATCTGAGATTGGATAAGGTCATTCTCCATTTTGGTTCTCGTCTCTTTTGATCCAGGTTTTATCAGCCATGGCCCAATTGAGATCATGGGGCTTTTCTATTGTTGTCTACTCAGGTAATCGGGCAACATCTACTTTGCCTATTTCTGCAGCTAGACGTGGCACTAATTGTACTGATCAGGTAGCAAAGGTGCTGAAGTACCCTCCCATTTTAACAAGAACATGCTCAAGGGATGACTGTTGGCAGACAAACTACTAGTCATTTAATGGGAAATCTGGAATCTTAGGAAGGCATGGATTGGAATTGGGTAGCGGCATGTTTGAATTCCCGTATTCGTTAGCAACCCAAAGCAAGTAGGGCTTTAGCTATTAAATAATTTAATTATCTTTCATGGAATTCAAGGGGTTATGTTAACCTACTCTGCCCTCGGGTCTAGCCCATATTTGAAGCAGACTTGTTTTGTGTCCAGGAGTGCTGGCTCCTGGAGCTCCCAAGTGTGGATATATGCCATTGCTTGCTGAACCCAGCGTACAAGGGAGACAAAGGGAAACCGGCTTCTGGGCTTTTGTTTGGATTCGAAATGACATTGGAGTAATAGCTACTTCTTATGCAATTCCGAATGCATTTGTACAAGCGGTGGAATTAACTTGGGCTAAGGAGACGTATGTAGAGATGTCTTCGACTCTGATAATTCATCTTTATTGGAACCCCAACATGATTACACAAGACGCCTTATTTGATGCAATTGAAGATTTGATATATGATTGGCAAACAAAAAGAAAATTGTAGCTCAATTTTGTTGTGTAGCGACCTCAATTCATTTTGTTTGCAGCACACTGGATTGAGTACGTCTGGCCATAGTTTGATGGTAAGGAGCAGGTAAGTGCTTGGATGGAGCTTATGAATGCCTGGGAACTGAATATGGTGAATGGTATGGGGACTGGTGACATTCCTCCAAATCCAACATGGCATCAAGGTAGTTTGAGTAGTACTCTGGACTACCTATTTGCCTCGGGTGAAGTTTTACAGAATTTCAACTCTCGGATAATTAAGAAAATTGAACTTGGTGACCACTACCCCATATTATTGGGCTGGAAGGTGGTTAAATTGGAAGAGGGCCTATGACCTCAGATAAAAATAGGGTGTGCTGGAACAGGGCGAGTATGGAGTAGTTCTATGCAGCAATCCTCCAACTTTTCCCTCCAAACTTGAGGTAGCTCTGATAACCGTCCAATATAGGGACATTTTGGGTCAAATCTAGGCACTTATGCCTCGCCGTAGCCACTGAAGAAAAACACTAAGGAATGTCTATGACCCTGTAATTTAGTAGAAAAAGGATTTGAGGCGTGCTTTACGCCTCTGCTCATTTACTGATGCTGAACAACAAAAGGACCTTGAAGCTTAAATATAGACAATGGCTCTGATTTCATAAATATGACATACAGTTGAACTATGCATCTAAGATGTTGCAGCTGGTCAATACTAAGGATGTCAACTCTTTTTGGCAAATGATCAACAATCTTGTGTCTCCGCTTTGTGCTGTGATTAATCCTATTGGGCGAGAGGGGAAAGGTGGATTGATCATTTCACTAAAGTGTATAAGGGGGACCATGGGGAGAATTATCGCCATTAGTAACCTCCATCGGGTTTGTCACGCTTGGCTTGCTCAGAGGGGCATATTGCCTCAATAATTCTTCCAAGTAGACCTCTCGAGCACTAGAGCCCGTTGGTCTGTCCATCTCAATGTTAAAACTTGACCCTTACCTGTGGGCGCACATCATGGGCACCATGTTTAGTCAAATTACTTCACCAGACAGTATGCCAAAATCGTGGGCACATTCCATCATTGCCCCCATTTACAAAAAGGGTCAAATTCGCTGCCATCTAACTATAGGCCCATAGTACTTTCAGAAGTTCCTGAAAAAATGCATGCTAGCATCGTTTTGAGGGAGCTGACCGACTGGACTTCTGGTGCAGGAAGATTAGATCCAGTGCAGACAGGCTTCAGGAAGGGGACGGGCACCAACGGCAATATTTTCATTCTGGGCATGCTGAAAAAAGAAGCCATGGTGATGTCGAAACCATTATAAATGGAGTTTGACTTCTCCATGGCGTTGACAGCGTAAATGGAACCCGCCTATGGTTCATACTCAGACAGCGGTGGTGCCCAGAACACCTGCTTGGGATCCTTGTAGCTTTACACGCCAATTCTGTTATTAGAGTGCGTCTTAATACCCAGGGTAAACTCATTGTCTATGGTCTCAAGCAGGGTTGTGTCCTGGCCTCGTTACTTTTTAGTCTTTTTCTTTCGGATCTTGCCGAGATCTTTCAGAACATCGGCAGTTCCCCCCCACCCCCCAAGTTTGCTTAATCTTAGCTTGGATTATTTGTTGTATGCAGACAATCTCGTCTTGTTTGATTACACCCAGATAGGCCTACACCATAAGCTGGATGCCGTGGCAGCCTATGCAGAACCAAATCACTTAAGTATCAACATAAAAAAAACATCTCAGATACTTTCATTCAGACCAGGGAGGAAAGTTAATACCTTTTGCTGGAACTTGAGCAGTCTGTCCCCGTAAAGAGTGTTGACATTTTGTTATCAGGGTTGTAGACTGAACTACAAAACAGAACTGAGTCTCAAAGTTTACTATCGCTCTAAAATGCTAATGGCTTGCCACCCAAGCTTGTGCTGTGAATCGCAAATTTGGCCACTTTTCCTTGAGTCCAGTGCTCAAATTCTATAAGATGAAGGTGCTGCCAACTATAATTTATGGGGGTGAGAATTTGGTTCTCCCTATATCCCTGGACTGTGATGTCCTGGAAGGGCTTTTTTGGAGTTAAGTCTTGAAATTGCTTAACAGAGTTCCAGCAGCTATCATCCTCTATGAGCTAGGTCTATCTGTCATGAGCACTGCTCTCGAGAAGCCAAGTCAAGCCCAGCATCCCCGGAAGCAGGCTCACGACCCTCGTTCCCGGCTCCTATTGGGGCCCTTTGGACCATGTCCTGGCGCCTCTGGCGCCAGGCTCATAAGGAACCTCAGTCCCGGCGCCAGGGGCGCCGGGCTCATAATTCTTGCAAAGGTGCTTGGGTGGACCTACCTGTAGCAGACCATGCTGCATACTCACCTTTGCAAATGCTGGCAGGATGAAGTCCCCAGCCTTCTGCTGGGAGGAACTATTCCCTGAACTGGGACTACTTTCTTACCTGGGTGGGGCTGGTGCCACTCCTTTGCTCTGGAACACAGGAACTCTTTTACCTGGGCGAGGCTGAGGAAGAAGACACCCAATCACTCCAACACTATTTAAACCACACCCGATTGGGAAAACGTGCTTCGCGTTATTCTGCATCTGCAGCAGGACGCTCACCGAGTCAGCTCCAGCATTCCAGTGACATCTCCAGCTTCAGCTCAGCAACCTGTGGAAGAAAGACACGAGAACTATACTTACCATCCAAGAATCCACACACCGGCATAACCTGCAAGCAAAAGAAACATAAGGTTAGCAAGTTGCAACACGTTTGCAGCCGCGCTCGCTTACCTGATCCATCTGTGCTTTCACGGATTCTTCGCGGCCTTCTCTTCAGCAGCCCAACGGCACCTGTAAAGACAAAGAACATTATTAAGTAGGAATCGGGTGAAGGCGGCCGCATTTACTTTTCTTACCTGCTTTTGTGCGCGTATTACGATCTCTTCAACCGCAGCAGCCCGGCACCTGAAAACAAGAAAAGACATTATTTAAGTGCCATTAAAGACTGCAAGAAAGCCTAACACTTACGTGTTTCCCCACGTGCATCCGCGACTGGAAAAACGCCCGCAAGGTCCAGACACCTGCAAATAAGAAATGAACATTGTTAGAGGTGCTATAATAAGGCCACAGATCATTATACTCACGTACTTCGCACGTGCAACGGCAACGGACGAACAACGCCCGCAACATCTCAAGACCTGAAAACAGAAAACAAGGGACATTGAGGTGTCATTGAAATTCCCATACCTACGTACTACTGCACGTGTCGCGCTCTCAGTGACCACGCCCTCAGCATCCAGGCACCTGAAAAAGACAATGCAAAGACTTCATTAAAGGTGCCCATCTCTTCAAGACTATAAACTCTTTATACCTACTGGCATCCGCTCGTGCAGTAACGGCGGCATCACCTTTTGGCATCTCAGCACCTGTGCCGCTTCTAAGGCCACAAAAGACTTTGAGGACCTCCAGTGACGTAACTGGAACCCACGCACCCCTGCATAAGTCGCAGGATGGAGAGCCCAGCATTTATACGCCTAAGGTGAGAGCTCACCAGGACATTGGACTTTCGGAGAGTTGGCGATTAGTGAGGAGGAAGTCCAGCCAAACGGTCATTAACCCTTTTTTCTTCCGCCTGCAGAAACCTTACCCTGCAAGTCAGACGGTCAATAAGAGGAAGCCCAGTCCAGAGAGTCATCCGAGCTCTACGCTTCTCAATTGAAGAGACTATAACAGTTCAGCCGGGACCAGTGCCTCCGTGGGAATCAGGTGAGCGTTACACTATCCTCCATTCAATTGTATCTCATTGGAAGAATCGTTCCTTATTGAGGAAAATTTGTTGTGCAAAGGCAGGCTCAATTTGGTGGTTACTACACACTGTTGAATGCAGCATTGAGAATGAGCTCCGAGGGCAAGCTGATGACCCGGACCAACAACTTGGATGAAGCACCCTGGTGTTTGACCAAATCCAACATAATGTACCATGAAGTTGCTGACAACAAGAGTAGGGAAAAAAAAAAAGAAAGAAATCACAGAAATTGATCTGGCGGATCCTGACATCAAGTGAGCGATCTATACGGCACAATGGGGCCCGCCACGCGAGCCCTGAAATGTCTGCGAGCTCCGCATATAGCAGAACGTTCAGATGGCGTGAAACGAACAGGACGACGGGCACCTATCCTACGCCGACACTCAACCCGAGCTGTGTGGTGTGTAACCGGAACGTGAATGGCAGAACCCAGACCTGCGGAAGCAGGAAACCCTCAACACCGAGACCATGGTGCCGCCTCTAGGTGGTGGAACAGGGGAAATCGTTTGAGGACACACAGGCCAGCAGCGCCAGACCTGGATGCTCCCCCACCCCTCACCAGCCTTGCAGTTACCGTCATAGGACCCTGTGAGGTGCAGGGAGTCTCCACCAACAGCACGAGCGAGACATGGAGAGCCGCACCGGCTACCAGAGTGGAGCACGGTAAGCCAGGCAGCTGGGGACAACATATTGATACGCGCGGGTGGTCAAACGGGCTCTCCTGCCATCCGCCATCCAGACTCCCCAGGCTGCGGCAGCTCTCCCCCTGCACACACAGAAACCCGAACGATATCCCCTCCTTTATTCCTGCATAGGCGAGCGGGCGGGATCTCGGCAGGACGACAGCTAGCAGGCTGCACAATAAACTTCGGTGTGGGATGGAAAGGCCGCGCAGCATACGCCACGGATGAGCGTGAATGTTATTGCGGGATACATAACCCCAAAGAATAATAGAGCCTAAAATAACATTGGTGAACCAACCGCATCGGTACCACAGGGCAGCCAGAGGAATTATGCCGGGGATAACTCGCGTAGGCGGCATCCCCATGAGAAAAGGCAACTGTCGACACACACGGGCCAGGGAGGAAACAACAATGTCACTAAAAAGCGAGTGGAACAGAACTCGACTACCCACTGCAGCGTAACTCTACTGTTATGCTCACCTGGTTCCCACGGGGGCGTCGACCGGAACTGGGCCGCTGTTATTTCCACCAGCGTGACGTGTAGCGCCGAGATGACTGACTGGACTGGCCCGCTCAGCCTAGTTTGTCTGGCTCGTAAGAATATTCTTCTGCAAAGGAGAAGAGGAATTAACCACCCGTGGAATTGAGTGTCAACCCACCTTCCCCACTCCCGTTGTCTTCCCACTGAACACTCTTGATGTCCCCTCCTTAGTCTCACCTGATGGTTTGGAAGGATGAGCTCTCCATCCTGCGTCGACCGCAGGGGCGCGTTGCTGACCAGTTACTTCACTGGCGTAGAGGAATTGGGGAGTTCCAGTATTGACTCTAAAGTCCAATTGTTCATAAGAGTTCAAATGTCTGCTCTTCACTCTGTCCGATTCCTTGCAGGTTGCCGATTAATCCACTCGAAGATTTCCAAATGGCACTCGGTAAGATTCAGGAAAGTCTATTGTGTTTTTCCCCTTAGGGGCCGGGGTACGGGGATGAAGCAGAGTTGACTGTGCCGACCCGAAATGAGGTGAGTACCTCCCGTGGTAAATCAGGTAAGTTTTGTGGGGGGTAACTGGTATTGTCCTTGCTTTCGCCCCTTAGGGGCCAGGGTACGGCGATGAAGCAGAGTTGACTGCGCCGACCCGAAATGAGGCGAGTACCTCCCGTGGTAAATCAGGTAAGTCCTTGGGGGTAGCTTGTATGGCCTTAGAGAGTCCCCTTGCTCACCTTGCTGTCTTTGTCTCCTTAGGTGTTGGAGGGCGGCCGCGAGATGGAGAGAGCGTGATGGAATGCTGAAGTACCACCAAGCAGGTGAGTTCAGCGCGGCGCCGTAGGAATGCGAAGCGATGCTTCAAAGACTTCCGTCTTTCAATTCCGTGGCGAAATGGACCAGGATTCAGGTAAGGATTAAAGTTAAAACTCCTGTTCTAACCTTTATCCTTTTTGTCTTCTTGTTTCAGGAGTCTCAGGACGTAAGAGGGCGTGGCTGAAGACTGGAGCTGCTGAAAACACGGTGAGCGTTACGCTGCAGTAAGCAGAATAACGCGAAGCACGTGTGGCTGTCCGGGCGTGGTTTAAATAGCCTTGGAAGAAGATCCAGGTAAGTATTCTTCCACAGCCCCACCCAAGTAACAAAATAGTCCCTTCAGTAAAATAGTCCCTCCTAAGCCTCATTTGGCTCGAGTCTTCATGCAGCATGGTCTGCTTCAGGTAAGTCATCAATAATGAGCCTGGCGCCCATGGCGCCAGGACTGACTATCTTTATGAGCCTGGCGCCATAGGTGCCAGGACTGTATCCAAACAGCCCCTAACTGGGGCTTTTGGGCATGCCCCAAGTGGCATGATGCCTGCTTCCGGGGCTCCTGGGCCTGGTCTGGTCTTCCGGGGGCAGGCATCATGACACATACGACTACAGTTACGTGCAAACCGACCCAGATTCCAGCTGGCTCGTGATCTACAGCAACACAGGGGAGCAACCAATACTGTCATTCGTTGGCAAAAAACATATCAACATAAGATAATTGTATCCCCAGACCCACACCAAAGAGAACATCCTGCACCCCCAGCAAAGGGAGATACTCGGAAGAACATAGTTAATGGTCACCAGACCATGCACCGAAAAGGTGCAACGTAGAGCGCAGCGTGCCCAACGATCATAGCAGCGTGTTAGTTACGCATTTGGGACAAATCACATGCCGCCTACAAGTAACAGAGCCACAAGCTCGGAGCTGCAAGGAGACCGTGGTCATTGACACACAAACTGAGGTACATGGCGAAGAAGAAGTGACCGCAAACCAAGAATACAAAGCCAGACTAGGGGGGGGGGGGGGCTGTTGAGCAGCCCAGAACATGGCTGCTTAGCCCATGAGCTCCGTGGACTGCCAGGCCTAATTCGCAAATATCGGCTTTTACTTTCTGAATCCCTAGCCATCGCCAAAGAGATTGAATATTACTACCCTGTTGTGCACATACCTGCAGTTTTGGGGGAAATCGGTGCCGGGGGAACGAACTGTGGCCGCCAGACGTCAAGCTCGCTGTGCGGCCTGGCCACGTGGAGGAGATCGACCACTGCCCTGCCCGTCCGCTACTGCAGGCGGTCTCCCACCAGAGCACACAATCTCGGCTTTCCGATCCAGCAGGCTGCGGAGCGCACCCTGGCACTGTGCAGCCTGGTGGTACTGCCCGCCCTACCGCCTGCTCCTACCTGGGCAGCGCTGGGCCCCCCCCCCCCTACCTCGGTGACAACCTGCACCCGGAGGTGCCTTGGAGCGCATGGGCCGGCCCGCGCGGCCCCCCTGCTGCTTCAATAACTGGGCTGGCAGATCCGGCGGCCGCGACGCCTCCCCGGGGGCGTGGGGACCTCCCTTCGGCCCCGCGGCGCTGCCGGCTTGCCCCTGACACCAGCTGCTGATTGCTCGACCCCCACTGTCATAGGAGAGGAGACTGGCTCACACCCGCACCTGTGGGAGGCTGGTGTGCGGGAGCATTGCCTACACACGGATGGAGCCGGTGCCTGACGGCTTGCGGCGTGCTCTCCCTCCTGCGCTCCTTGCCATTATCTGCAACCACCTGCTGGGGCCTGAGGATGGAGTTTGAGGGCTGCGGAGTGGCGGGCCGCTCTCTGGGACGTCGTGGTGGGCCGCTCTCTGGGACGTCGTGGTGGGCCGCTCTCTGGGACGTCGTGGTGGGCCGCTCTCTGGGACGCCGTGGTGGGCCGCTCTCTGGGACGCCGTGGTGGGCCGCTCTCTAGGACGCCATGTCCGGGTGCCCCATCGTGACTGGGCGGCCCACTGGACACAGCGTGCGACATGTGTACAGCCGCCCTGAAGGCTGAGAGGTGGGTGCTGGGGGACTGGTTATGAACCGATGCTGGTTGCCTCCTAAGTGTGCCCCCTTGCCATGCTGACTCTGCCGCCTCCATACATAGCTCTCACCACTGGACTTGCGGGTAGCCCACTATTTGTTGATCCTGTGAAAACCCACTTCTGTATTACTACGTCCTACCCCAGGCTGCTGTGCTAGCCTCCAATCCTCAACTGCAGAGGCCCTTTATAATCTGGGGTGCCAGACGCTGTTACATACACAGCCCCCTGCTGAGACTCTACCAACCACGTGCACCCTGCTGGACGGGTGGCGAGGCCGAGGTCGCCCATACTTCTCCTCAGCCAGCTCCCATCTATATTGCCACTGCTGGACCTACATATCACGGCCTTATCAGCAATATAATACTGGAATATTAATCTCATCAGAAGGTGCATAATCAGCGCACCAACTCAATTATCATCACGATACATCTGCACTCCCACAGTGTTGCCTGCTCCTCCATTACCGATGCCTCATCATACCCCTTGGTCTACACCGGTGTAGTAGCTCCGCTACAACACTCGGACACACACCAGCACCGAACACCTCATACCTAACCACTGTCATGTCTAGTAGATCCAGGGGCGCCAATAAAACGGGAGCTATGGATAAGTTTGCCAAAGCAACGCCTAGACCAGATCAAGACCATTCATCTTCCAATCAAGATGGCTCCACCTCACCCCCACCTGCCCTGGCACCTGACCTTGCGTCGATACTGGAATCCATGACCAAGAATTTTGCCTCTTTCCACGAGAAACTCGATGATATTAATGCTAACGTTGCGTCGCTCAAGTCCGAACTGGACCACGCTGGCACCAGGATCGCTGAGGCGGAAACACAAATAAGTGCCAATGAAGACACCATACACTCTCCATGACACTGTTAGCTCCGTGAGTCGGGACATGAAAACGGTTAAGGCCAAATGCGACGACCTGGAATCAAGATTGCACATAAACAACGTACGCATAATTGGGGTTCCTGAAAATGCACTCAAGGGCCGCATGGAGTTGGCGGTTGAGGATCTGTTAAAAGAGCTGCTTGACAACCCTGCTCTGTCCCCCTTCTTCACTGTGGAGCGTGGGCCTGGTCATCGCGCCCCGCTCCCGGAGACTTCCCCAGGCCCATCATTGCTAAAATACTCAATTACAGAGACAGGGACCTTATCCTTCGTTTATCCTGTGAAAAGGGGGAGCTGTGCCTGGGCTCCCAGACGATCAGGATCTTCCCTGACTTCTCTGTGGCGGTACAGCAGGAGAGACGCCAGTTCTTGGGAGACAAGAAGATGTTGCGAGAACGAAGCATCCCCAACGCAATACTGTTTCCGGCACGGTTGAAATGTACCTTTAAGGGGAAACTGTACTTCTTCACAAAGAGGCAGTGAAGCTCATAGAAGCTCAGATACCGCTCCACGTCCCCCCCTGGGGACCGCATGGACTTGGATGACTGATCTGGCCCTCATCTGCCTCCTGAGGCTTTAACAATTTTACAACTTCTACTCGTGCCATTTGATTCGTTATGCTGCACGATCTGACTATGAAGCCGCTTTGCGGCACCTAGCTCAATCATGAGGCGACACTAGCCCATACTCCTATACGTCCTGTCGCTTTCTAGCTGAGATGATTGTAACCTCAGGGACAGAGCTATTCATGCAATATCATCCGCAAGCCCATATGTCCTTTCAGGGAAACCTACGACCTACGGATCTACAGAGCCAAACTAATGGACCCCAGTGGTACCCCAATACTCCTTGTGTTCTACTGGCAACACAGCAACGGCGCACCCCACTGCATTTGCAAACTTATGTTGGAATTTTTGGTTGATGTGGGCCCCCGTTGGGCCAAAAGAGTGGCCGGTCCACATTGGGATCGGCCTGTTGACACCTATTTCTTGAGGGATGTTAGAGGTGGGCAGGTGTGGGAGGGATTGGGCGCCGCGTGTTAGTACTATACGGTGAGGGAGGGGGGGTGGCAGGGTTTGGGGGAGTTATACTGTGACAGGCAGAGGCAGACCAGCGGAACGCGCTATGTTGAAGCGTCTTGAGTGACCACGTAAACTGCAAATGCATGCCATGACAGATGTGCTGGGATGTGCCCTAAATAAGTGAAATGCCCACTACCATAAGGTCCTGGAATGTCCGGGGATTGAGTAACCATACTAAGGCTCACGAGATTATGGCCTATGCCAATAGACATGGCTGCAAAATACTGCTGCTACAAGAAACGCACTCCACAGGCAGCCTGGCAGGGAGCATGGCACTGTTATGGGGCCCTAACAGGTACTTTACTTCTTACTCCACTTAAGCCAGAAGCGTGCTGACAATGAAATACAAATCCATTAAATTTGCACTACACAAGAGCTAATAGATTCCGATGTCCGATATATCAAATTACACTGCACCATAGTAAACAGGCAGTATCTTCTTGTAAACTCCTACGGCCCCAATGTAGATTACCCAGAGTTTGTTGACACTGTGACGACCATACTGCTGGGCTATGTGGGAATTCATGTTATATGGGGTGGGGACATGAATCTCATATTGGACACTGACCTGGAAAGAACCGGGACCGCCGTCCGCTCCCTGTCTGGCGCTGCACGCAGGCTACATGGTCATTGCGCCACACTTAAAATTTGTGACGCCCGCCTGGATGACACTATACCCTCAGATGCGAATATACCCATTACTCCTCTGTCCACGATAGTTCCTCCGGAATTGATCTGTTCCTAGTGTCTAGTGAAGTGTTGGGCAGGGTGGAGGGAGCGCAGATCTTGACTCGCTCATTGTCTGACCACTCTCCGATTACCATATCGATAACTGGGAGCGCCTGTCCCGACATTCAGCACATAGCACTTTAAATCTGCGGGCCCTTAAGGACATCGTGTTCGAGGTGGGCATACTGGCTGACGGAGTACTTCGAACATAAAAACCCAAGGCTACTCTCATTGGCATCAGATGGGACGCCTTCAAAGTATACATTAGGGGGATGTCCATATCCAGAGAAGCGGGAGTGCTAAAAACGATAAGAGCTGACCTCAGTCGCTCTGAAACCAAATTACGGGAGCTCGAACTGGAATGCTACACTGCCGCGGACCCCGCCAAACTCGCCCTAATTAGCGAGGAACTCCTGACATACAACACACTTGCTACTAATTAAGTCCAATACTTTAACCGCCTGCAAGATGCTCGCAAATATGGTGAGAGTGATAGGCCCGGGAAGACACTAGCAACTCTTATGAGAAGGGAATGGCGTCAAGCCCAGATCGCCACCATTAATGACGAACAAGGCATCCCACGGTGGTCGGACCAACAGATCGTAGACATCTTCACTGACTTTTACATGTCCTTATATTCTCAGCCCCCTGAGCACACTGAACATCATATGTGGGAGCTACTTGATCAAATACCCATTACTTGCGTCTCCCCCTCCACCAGAGACCAACTGGTCGCCCTGATCACCCTGGAAGAGATAGTCAAAGCTATCTCAGACTTGCCTAAGGGCAAAGCACCGGGTCCTGACTGATTTACAGCGGAATTCTACCAGGAGCAGCCTGGCAAACCTGACAATGAATGTGGGTCATACAGACCACTCTCTCTTATGAACCTAGATACTAAGATTTTCACCAAGGTGATAGCGAACCGTTTCCTCCCGTTCATGACGCATCGGGTCCATGAAGACCAAGCAGGCTTTGTATCAGGGAGGTCCACCTCCCATAACATCAGGCAGCTATTTAATGTAAAGTCCCGTAATGATCAGGACACGCACGCCGTCGCGGTCACACTAGACGCTCAGAAAGCATTTGATGTGGTCTCATGGAAGTATATGTGGCTGATGTTGGAGACAATGGGTATTGGCCCCAATATGATCGGTTACATCAAATTGTTATACACCTCCCCTGTGGCGAGGGTGCGGACTAACTCAACTCTGTTCACACTCTTCAAGGGCACCTGACAGGGCTGCCCCTTCTCCCCGATCCTCTTTGCTCTAGCAATTGAGCCAATGGCAGACCACATCCGAGCACGCCACTCCCACAGGGGATGAGGCTAAAAAGGTACCCCCGAAATCATATCCCTTATGCAGATTACATACTACTGTACATTAGGGACCCTACCACTAATCTTAACCCCATAATACGAGACATCACACGCATAGGTACCCTCTCAGGTTTCACAATTAATTCTAAGTCTGAGGTGTTCCGCTCACTAGCTCCATCCAACAACCAGCCATCGAATATCCCCTCCGCTGGTCCCCCGGCGGAATCAAATATTTGGGAGTCCGGGTATCTCTAAGCCTACCCTGCTCACAGATAACTACCTGGCCGTAACTCAGCTAGCCGAGATGAAAATGGTGCGGTGGCGCTCCCTCCCATTGCTGCTAGCCGGGAGGCCCTCCCTTGTCAAGATGGTCCTACTTCCCAAGTTGCTCTACACCTTCAGCAACATACCCATATGGCCCGGGGGAAATACTTCACAAGATTACAAAAATCATGTGCACAGTTCCTGTGGTACGCAAGAAATGGGTTAATATGACGCTCCCATACAAAAAAGGGGTTGGGGGGGTTCACTGCTCCTGACCTAATACTCTATTGAACAGTGCCCAGGCACAACACGCCACTCACTGGTACCCCGGCTCTCCGATCCGCCCGCGTGTCAAACTGGAAATCCTGGCAGCAGTCAGAGTCAACATAATGTCCCTCATACTACACCAGCACTATGTACCGGACTCTCGCATCGACCCAATCGGCACCACCCCTTGCATGCCTGGGCTCGACTGATATATCCAACAGCAGAATCCCCTCCATACTATAAATGGCTCCCAGTGTGGGCCTTCCCTGGACTGGACACAACACACGACACTGCTCTAGCTTGACACTGGGGGGCTCTCTGCTACCAGGCATTGGCAGACTTCTATCCCGATGGCAGGTTCATTGACCCTCAGACATGGAAGCGGGACAATCTGGGTCTGCTTTAGAGGGCCTGCAATATTACAGGCTCTGAGCTGCATTCCACGCTACATGACCTTCCTTCCCTAATGAACCCCCTGACACCCTGGTGATCACATATGTTGCCAATTCGGGCGGCGACCGTGGTGTCTCCTCTCTGTATAAGATGTCACAGGGGGATCACCCCGACTCAGACTCCCGGGGCACGCAGCGAATGGGCAGAGGAACTGGGCCTGGAGATCTCTGACCAGGTGTGGGAGAAAATGTGCGTACATAATCAAAAGGTTTCCCTTAACTTCCGCTATCGTGCCATGCAGTATAAACTACTGAACAGGTTGTAGTATACCCCACGTAGGATCTCCAAGTTTGCCCACACCATCACATATTCCTGTCCCTGCTGCAAGGCGGAGAGAGCGGATCATCTGAATATGTTTTGGACTTGCCATAAATTGGGGGAATTTTGGGGTAGAGTCCTAGAGACACTTGCCGAGATAACTGACGCTACAATTGACCCTGACCCATTGGGGGATCCTGTTCGGGGTGTGGAAAACAGATTATGCCAAATGCATGGCTAAATTCCTCAATATAAGCTGTATGGTGGCCAAGAAATGTATACTTCAAAGCTGGAAAAGCCCTCCCCCCTGTCATTTCAGAACTGGTTAAGCTTGCTTACATGCTCTCGGAATTGCAAAGAAGAATACCTCACTATGCTCCCTGGTCATTCCCGCCCAAGGACATATGGACCGCATTTAATAGTTACCTCAACAGTCGGGAGGAGTGGACACCAGCAAGAAAGACGGTCATTCACGAGGGTTAAAAAGATGCTCTGAGAACGCATGATACCCTACGCAATTTTGTACCCGGCCAGACTGCACATGCAGTACAATAACAAAACATATTAGTTTACATTCCCGGAAGAAGCAGCTACCTTCGTGGAGACAATTATAACAAAACCTGACAAACCGAAGTCTGAAGGCAAGGACGGCGCTGCTAACCAGTCCCTGGTTAGCGTACCAGACATGAGTGGGTAACAATACCATCCACGCGATATTATGCTCACGAAGATCTGATGGATGCTGTACTTGGATGATGTTAACCCTAAGGGGAGCAATCGACACACCGTCAAATCCCTCCATTTCAATATGTGTGATGGTAACGTAATTAAGTTAGAGAACCGTAACGTTGTAGAGATGCGGCACTGGTCCTCAGCGGCCATTGAAGTAGCCCCCACATGCAAGTGCATGAGTTTGTTAAATTGGTGAAAGGGGAAGATAGATGGCGGGAGGGGTGGGAACTGCGTAGTTGAAGTTTGGGGAACTATGAGGGAGGAGGAGGGGAGAGAAGGAGATGTTTGGGGTGTTAAAGCTAAAAATACGCACAAACAGCTAGTTGATACACTGAGAGAATCGCAAGCCGTAGGAGAGTGACAGAACGGAAAGAAGGAAATGTATTATATGGCTGACGAGAACCAAACACAGGTTAAACTATTGAGCTGGAATGTTAGAGGTCTTGGTATGCCAGTGAAGGCGAGGAAAGTGATGGCATATGTAAATATATTGTAGGCACTGATAATATATCTCCAAGAGACGCATTTGTTGGGACACCAAGCTGCTATGATCGCGCCGGGATGGCGCGATACACCGTTTTTATACATCATACTCGACCAGAGCCTGGAGGGTTATGATATTGGTACACAAGGCATTACCATTCACACACTTAGCAACGGAGAGCAACCCCGAGGGCAGATTTACAATAGTGCATGGCAAATTGGATGACAAGTTCTGCTCATCAATATATACGGCCCCAATATCGAACCAGATTGCTACTCTGCAGTATTCCAGAAATGCGCCAAATACCCGACGGTTATAGGTCAAAGGTTCGAATCAAAAGGACTGAAAAAAAGTTCGCATTTTTTTTTTTTTTGGGCGGTTGGGGGCCCCCCCAACCTCTGTTTTTGTGGTAAAAACCACGTTTTTACCTATACGGAAACCCAAAAAAATATATAATTAAAAAAAATTCGAACCTTTGTTTTCGATCCTATTGACGCTCACCTTTTGCATTCAAACTTTTGTATTCGATCCTTTAACTGTACACCATACCGGAAAGCTCACATTATCTGTGGAGGGGATTTTAACATAATACTAGATATAAATATAGATCGCACGACATGCGCCCCCAGACCACTGACCAACGCAGCCCGGGTAATACATACACACATAACTGACCTAGGATTGAGGGATGCCTGGAGGGCACTCCATGGGTGGCGGCGGCAGCAGCAGGCATATACCTTCTATTCATCCATTTATGATATGCACTCCAGGATAGACATATGGTTGGTATCACAGAGGGTCATGAGCTGGGCGACAGTAGCAACGATACTACCCAGAACACTATCAGACCATTCACTGATACCATTATCACTCGCCATCCCTAGAGTCACCTCACAGAGACCCCCATGGCGTTTCAAAGCAGCTGCACTAACAGACACGGTTTACAAAACTGGCTTGACACAACATATAGCAGAATACTTTGAAAATAACGACGGCTCGGTTACTAGCCAGGCAGTTCTGTGGCAAGCATTCAAGGCCTACATTAGGGGCACCACCATGTCCATTTAAATCTGGAGTACTCTGGGACATACACAGGGAACTGGGCAAACACGAGGAAGCAATAGCCAAGCTTCAAGAGCAATATGCAACCGATCCAACAGCCCAGACTAAGTTGGCTATTAAGAAGCAGCTAGAAGAATTCCGGACGCTAGGGGATACACCGTACTCGCCCCCAACGCAGGATGCGACGCTGGCCTCGCACTTGAAAAGGAGGTGTGAATGGCTTCGGGAATCTATTCGTCAATCAATAATTCATAAATTCGGCAAAAAAACGAAGAATATATCATACAACTCACGATACTGACTTATACATTATAAGATAATACAAAGGGTCCACTACACCCCTGCCAAACTCAAGAAACTATACGCCACAACAACCGGGAAGTGCATGAGGTGTGCAAGTGAGGAAGCTGACATATTACATATGCTATGGTCATGTATAAAGTTGGCCGAATACTGGACAGATGTGTGCGGAGTGCTGGATGAGATGTCGGACCAGCCCATAGACTGGGACCCGAGTTCATGTGTATTGGGCATTGTGTGCAGGATGAACCCCAGCTGACGCACATTTCTGAATCCAAGTTTATTGCTGGCAAAACGTGTCATATTAATGCGTTGGAAATGTAAGGAACCACCCGTATTGAGGGACTGTGAAAAGGAAATGATATGGACGAATGATTGCGAGAAGGTGTATGCTGGTATGTTGCCTATGACAAGTCGCCCGAAAGATATATGGGGTAAATACAGAGAATAACTCACTAATAAATGTGAGGAAGAGGAAGTTACAGCCGAACTAGAATATGTAATTACGAGAAACTCCTATAATGTATGACATGGACAATTGTGACAATGCAAATGTTAAACGATAAATGTGATAATGTAATCTGTGCAAGTTAAATAAAAGTTTTAAAAAAAATAAAAGATTGTGCCGATTTTGCTCTTTGCTAGATGAGGTGGAAACATTGGACATTGTTTATTGCACCGCAGGGTTTTAGAGGGGAGGCCTATGTATTACTTTGGTCACCTCCTTCAACATTACGCCCAGGTCCCTACCAAAAGAGTATGGCAACCTATTATGAATGCTTAGGCACCATACAAATGTCCAATAAATAAAATAAATAAAAGGGGCTTTCGTACTCCGGTTCGTTCCAGCTTCCTTAGCGAACTCCTATGCAGTGATTGTGCAGTCATTGACTACTAGTATTGGCTACAATCTGAACATACTGTATTCAAAAGGATACAAAAAAACAACAATGCTATATCCAGCCAACATTTTTTTTTTTTTTTAACAAGACACTTCCCCTTTGGGAGGAGCTCCTCTTGCTGAAACACCTATTTGACACAACAGAGAGAAAGCTAAAACATGGGAACATGCTTTCACTTTCCTATGAAAAAATCTTTCACATTTACAAGCCCCCTAATGCATGCTCATGTTAAACCCACTGCAGTATAACCAGGTTTGCAATTTAAATGCTCAACTTATGAAGACAACTTTACTTTAATACAACAAAATAAAAACATGTAATTAACTAACTCATTTTTTCGATTTACTTGACTCACTATAAAGATAATGGTTTTACTCCGTCATGAAAACTCGAAAACATTCATTGCTATTACCACTATGAGCTAATAGCCTTATAAACCATGGGCATGGTCATCACTGGATAATGACCTTCCAACAAGTTATGGCCCGAGGCAAATAATCTTAAAGGAATGGTTCGCTCAGAAATATTCTTGGCCAAAAAGATGGCCAATAATAAAAACAAATACCTAAAATATACATTTTCTTTTAAGTCTCTATGCAAAGTTTCGAGCAAATGAAGCTCAAACTTTCAAATTGCAAGCACTAGGGGGCACCACTTTGTGAAATGGATGCCGCCTGTGCTTGGGTTTGTGGCACTAATGAAGCAAAAGCCAGCAAGCTGTAGTAAACAAAAGCTACCACTGTGTGGCTTTTGCTTCAATGGTGCCGGACTCGGAGGACGGGGACCGGAGACTACAGACAGGAAAGCTGCAGCTGCATCTCGGTAAGTGCTATTTTTTTTCTTTTTTTAAATAAGCACTAGCTGCGTTTATTTTTCTAAGTTTTCCAGGCTGGAGGAGCCTGGAAAACTTCGAAATAAAACTGCAGCTTTTAAAACGTATTTATGTTTGCGATAGCTTCAGCTTGGAGCCCTCTGGGCTCCAAGCTGAAGCTATCGCAAACATAAATACAACGTTGTTGTGTTTCAAAAACGCTGCGGTTTTTCTTTCTAAGTTTCTCGCGCTCCTCCAAGCCGGATTGTGTTTCTGCCTACAGCAGCTTTCACTTTGCTCCCGGGGGAGCACCCGAGACCCAAAGTGAAAGCCAAGGTGGGCAGAAACACAACGCGGCTGTGTTTCCATGCCGCAGTGTTTCTGCCTACAGCAGCTTTCACTTTGGAGCTCTCTACCCCAAAGTGAAAGCTGCTGTAGGCAGAAACACAACACGGTTGGGTTTCCGTGCTAGTGTTTAGAAATACGTTTTTGTATTTGTAAATGCTGCAGTATTTACAAATCCAAAAACCTTGTTATTCTGAATGCTGCAGCTTTCGCGAAGTCTCCTGGACTCCCTCAGGTTTGGGGGAGCCCAGGAGACTCCCAGCGAAAACAACAACGTTGTTGTATTTGTGATTGCAGTGGTTTTCCAACCACGGCAATCACAAATACAAAGTTATATTTTTAATTGGTGCGCCTCGGCTTTTTGCCTTCATTTTATGTTTTCTGTGCTTCCCTGGGCTTGGGGAGCACAGAAAACGTAAAATGAAAGGGAAGGCAGGCTCCTCAGCTCTGCTTAGGCTGCAGTAAGCAAATGCTCCCAGTCGGGGGCTTTTGCTTGTTTAGTGCCGCAAAGGCAGAGCCGAGGAGGCTGCCTAAAATCACAAAATGGATGCCCCCTAGTGCTTGCAATTTTAAAGTTTGAGCTTCATTTGCTCGAAACTTTGCATAGGGACTTAAAAAATATATATTTTTTAGGTATTTGTTTTATTATTGGCCATCTTTTTGGCCAATAATATTTCTGACCGAACCATTCCTTTAAAGACTTTGGTGGGTGTTAACCATCTAGAGTTTGTATATATATGTAAATACTAAAGGTGGAGGGGTATTGGGAGCCGGCGGGGGTCTCCCCCAGAACTATGTGGTTTAAAGGTTTTTTTAAAAAATCTGTATTTTTCAACTTGAACATTATTTTATTTGCAGTGATAACATACACCAGAGTATATTGCATTCTTTCCATTGCATCTGGTTGTTCCAACGGGGTCAACAAAGGGAAATGTATGAAAAATAGGGAACATTGAAAGAAGAGAAAAATCATTTTGTTTATTAAAAAGGTACAACATCAGCCCTCCAGATAAGTGTTATGCCAGGCCTTTTTTCTTATTAAAACCTTGCAAATAAGACACCATTTATCTTTCTATGCATACATTTACGGACCAGTTGAGAGCCGAGGCCACTGCAAAGGGCAGGTGCTTTGTCAGAAACCAAAAACACGGGTTTTGATCATTGTCTGTGTATATGAAACTGCAAACCATGAAAGAGGGCTTCAGAAATGTTCTCTGAACTGATCAGAAAAAACTCTGATGAGAAATTGTTTCTGTTCAACTGCTGCTGTGTTTTGTGTCTGGAGTGGGGCATTATGCACGCATATTTATTTACCTAGAATTTTAGGATTGTATCAGCAATAAGACGTACAATTGGGAGGCATCCTTTTAACAAACAAATTGGTTTTTCAGTGAATGCATGCTTGCATTGCACAAAAGTGTTTTTCAGAGTTCCTGTGTTGTGTGCATTTATCATAAAGTTGCATCTATGCGATGTGTTAATACACAAAGTGTTAGGGAACATTTTCTACAAATCTAATAATCTGTTTGTAGCCAGACATCTTTGCTACACAACTGTTTTGGTTATGTGTTCTATTCATTTTTATAACGTTCTGGTTGCTTGTCGCAAACTATTTTCACTCATGCAGAGGAAAATTATTACTGTTACAATTTAATTTTGTTAAAACAATTTGTAAAATACTGGATACCAAAATGGCTGCCAGACCAGGTGTGCTGTGATTTTCACACTGGCCACCCGGCATCGAAACATCTGGAAAAAGAAAAACACAACTAAGAGCAACATTCTGGCAATAAGTTACATCAGATCACACCTGTGAAGTGGAGCAGCAGCTGGGGTTCTGCAGCGGGTCGAAGGAGCAAGACGAGAGGCGACCGGAGGAGGAGCCGATGGCCGAGCAGGCTACTGAGAGACCCTGTGCCGTTACATATGGAATGGACCAGAGCGGGAAGTCGGGGGAAGGCCCCAGAGGCTCACCTAAGCGGTCGGTAGCGATATTGCAAAATTAATGGCCAGAATGACACTGTAGTTTCTGTCGGGACGGGAAGGCACGTTTAAAGCAAAGAATATATGCCCCAACGCTGCCCAGGCCAGATAGTGGTAGTCCGTACAATCTGCAAACGGAGCAAAAGTGTACCCAAGGTCAGTGGTGGGAGTGGCCTGAACGAATAGTAGAGGTGCAGGAAGCAGTGGACTAGCGAGAGCACCAGGTGTGAGCCCCTGGAGAACCCTCCCACCCCAAGCAGAGCCCCAAGCACACAGAGACCAGGCCCACAGAGCAGTGCCTGGGGCAAACAGTGGAGGTAACTAAACGGGACAACTGAGCTGGTGGGCTGGCGAGACTACCGCTATTATAATTCCGCTGAGATTCAACCTCAGGGCAAGCCATAGATCTGCTTTTGTCCAAGTGGCATCAAAAAAGGTCCCATTAGCCACGCATGCAGACAAGTTTGCCCATGTAAGAACGACCACAATTGCACGTTAATCTAGGTGACTTGAAGGGCCAGGGGAAGGACTGGCGCTGTACAAATAGAAAGGGTTCTGGGCTTCCGCCACCTCTATGGCACCCTCCTTTTCCTCCTCCGCCCACCTTCGGGCCCCTAAATCACCTCTGCAGGGCGTACTTCAAGCCTGTACCCCTCCACAAAGTTTTTCAAAATGTAGCAACCTGCTCCATATTGCTACTCTGAACTCTTGTTTTTGCTGTCAAACACTCCTATGACGTCTGTCACTTCCTTGAAAAACTCGACCTGGATGTCCTCGCTCTTACCGAGACATGGTTCACGGCCAGTTCCATCACAAGTTTTGACACTCTCCTACCCGAGATCTACAAGATCCTCTCTGAACCTAGAGCCAACCGTCCTGGAGGTGGAGTAGCCATGATCTTTCTGTAGTGTATCCCTGCTTCTGCCATCCCTGTGCAGGCCTACTACTCTTTTGAATGCCTGGTCTGCAGGCTCTCTAGCTCTCCTGGCCTCTGTGGCCACCATTTACATACCACCTGGCCAGGACGCCCTTTTCCTCTCAGAATGGGCTGACCTCACCTGTTCTCTCCTTGCCTCTACCTATCAACTTCTCCCAACTGGAGACTTAAACATCCATTTGGATGCTTCCAATCCCTCCACTGCGACTCGCTCTCTATTCTACCCTCTGGCCCGACACACTCTGCCAAGCACACCTAGGATGTTCTGATCTCTTCAGACATCCCCCTCTCTAACCCTCTCACCACTCCTCTCCTCTCTTGTACTGGCCACTTTCTGCTTTGTTCCAACGAGAAGCTCTTGATCCCCCAGGTGAAGCCGACCCCAGCGCTGCCACAACGTTCTCGGCCATCTGGCCCGTGAAGTGTGAGTTAGTGGAAGTTTTTGCCGCTACTTTCTCTCCTCCTCTTACTCCTGCGGCTGACTCACACTGACACAGCCCTCTCTAGCTTGCATTTTTCTATCACAAAAACTCCTGACGTCCTTGACCTTGTCATGAGAATTCCCCTGAAGCCTTCCTCCAAGTTCAACTCTTGGTAGGACTCCAACCTGGCCACTCTAAAACACAAGTGTAGGGTGGCTGAAATGAACTGGACGGCATCGGGCACATCCTCTGACGAACTGGCCTGTCGCCTGCTCCAAAGGCAATACACACTTCTGTCCTGTCCAAGAAGAGAGCACACATCCAAGCCTGCATTTCTGAGGCCTCTAGCAACACAGCCATATTCTTCAAAATCTGCAGGGAGCTGGCCAATCCTGTTGCAGTCTCCACCTCTCCTGTTCCCTCCCAGGCCTTTGCACGGCTCTGGCTTCTCACTTCACCAAAACTCAGGACATACTGTCCCCTCTCTCTCCTCCTCCCTTTCCTCTACCTCTACCTCTACCTCTACCTCTACTGGACCCCCTCTCCTTCTCCTTTCCACTCTTTCTGTAATCACTCCTAATAACGTTTCTAGACAAGTCCAATCTATGAAAGTGTCCTCCAAGCAAGTGCTCCCCTGCTCCTCCAGAACCATCAAGGACAATCTTGCTCCAGCCTCGGCCGATTTCTGCAATCAGTCTTGTCACTGGGACTTTCCTCCCCCCCCCCCGTCCTTAAAGCACTCCTTTATGCACACCGTCCTGAAGAAATCTTCCGGCGATCCTTCCCGTTTGTAAAACTACGGCCAGATTTCTATCACTCCTTTCCTGTGCAAACTCTCGGAAAAGCTGGCCATCTCCCAGCTTACTCTCCACACTAACTCTGTTGGTTGTCTCCATGGCCATCAGTCTGGCTTCAGAGCAGAGGCACAGAAGCCACTCTCCTGAACACCCGTGAAGACCTGCTCTCCAAACTCGACTCTAGCCTTCCTTCTGTCCTTGTCCTCCTTGAGATCTCCTCTGCTTTTGACACAGCCATTCATGCCACCCTGATCAATTGTATCCGTGAGAATCTGGTCATCATGGATCGGGCACTCGCATGGTTGACCCTCCTCCTGGACCGTCCCCTCTCAGGCCGAAAGGGGGTCCCATCTCTCCACTGCCTCTCACTCCACGTGTGGTGTTTCCCAGGAGTCCAACCTCTCACCATGGCTTTTCAACGTCTATGTGGCCCCTTTGGCCCACCTCATCTCTAACTCTCAGTATAATGTGGATGACACTGAGCTATCCTTCAGGCTCCCCTCTGCCTCCTCACCTCTTCCCGACTATCTGTAATTCAGGAATGGTGCGCCTCAGCGATCTCTACCTCAATGCCAGCAAGACAGAGATCCTCCTCATTGGGACCTCTGCTCCTGCTTTCCCTCCTTCACTCTCCATGCGCCTTCATGTGAAGCAAGAAACCTTGGGGCCAACTTCGACTCCACTCTCTCCTTCTCTACTCACATCACGGACCTCTAAGAAGTCCCACTACCAGCTGAACCTCCTCAGAGGTATTCTTCCTTTTCTCACTTTCCCCCAGAAGCTCAACGTCTGCAGAGGCCTGGTTCTCTCTAGGCTAGATTATTGCAACAGTCTCTTCCTCAAACTGCCTTCCTCTACACTCCGCAACTAATCCAGAACAGTAGCCTGAGCCTTGGCCTCAAGCCCAGGGATCGCATCTCGCCAGCCCTGAAATCTCTCCACTGGCACCCGGTGGCAGGCTGCAAGGATCAAGTTCAAGACCCTCTGCATTGTCAAAAAGGCTTTCTGGGGCCGGCACTACATCCAACTCTCTTCCTAAACATCTTCCTTCTCCAGCCCTTCGCTCAGCTACCTCCAACTCTATGATGGTCAGACCCTTCTCCAGTCAGAGAGCGGGCGGAAGACCTCATCTGCAGTGGCCTCCCTCTGGAATGGCCTCCCTGCTCTTCACCAACTTAAGCAGGACCACCTCATGTTCCAGAAGCAGCTCAAGACTTTCCTATTACCTTCTGCTTTCTCTCCCTTGCTGGCCAACCTGTCAGCTGCGCCGACAGTTTGCCTGGCTACCCTCAGAACTCAATGGGCACCAGGCTCCTCCACGACCTGCAAGCACGTGCCCTGCCTCCAGGCATCCGCACACTTAGGGGCTCTACCTGTCACCCTACAATCCCCTGCCTTCTTGCACTTCCCTGAGCCAGCTGCACTTACTCAGAGCAATGCTGCCCTGACTGCACCCCTTTTCCTCCCCTTGCACTTCTCTCGCCCCCGGCACTTGCACAATCTGAATGACAAGGCCTAGTAAGAGTTTGTTTCGTGCCATGCCTCCCTACCTTGTCTTGTCGCGCCTAGACACACTTGTGTACAGGCACGTTCTAAATGACACGTTCTAAATGACCCCGATTTGCATTTTTGGTTTCTGTGAGAAGCCAAATTGGCTCCTATGCTAAAAGTGCATGCTTTTTGTACCTATTCTTTGCATGGAAGGGAAACTCGCATGGCTAGTGCTCATCGGTTCAATTTGTGATAGGGAGTTTGCTCTACTGCAAACTGCTTTATTTGTTAATTGTGAGAGAAACCTACTTTTTGTCATGATGTGGACTGCTGTGCATTAAGATTGATACAGTTTTAACTCTGGATGAGTCAGCTGGAATCTCACATACCTTCGACTCTCTTGCGGGAGGACAAAACACACGTTTACTCCTTTGAAATCGCATTTACTTTCAAAGTTTAAAAATTGTGAGTAAAATGCTCCCACCTCAATATCTTATTTGGAGCACTGGGTACCATATTAATTTAAAAAGGTAGCATTTGAAAACATTCCAGATTTTATTTAATGGGTCTTTCTATATTTTGTGAAGTGGTCCTATTTGGAAGTACCAAACAAAGTCCAGTAGTGCATTGACCTCCAGGAGAGGGATCTTCTAAACCCCAGAGTGATGATTCACATCCTCTGGAGCGTTCAAGATTACCCAACAGAGATTTAGAAAAACCAGCACTTAAAGGTTGGAGGTTCTGTTAGGCCTCTGAATACTCTCTTCCAAACCCACCTTACTTCTGAAGATGGTCCGTGAATGCTTTTGCAGGGACACTGACCTGAATATTGTGCACTCCATTTCGATTTCCAATCATCTGTTCTATAGACTGGACACAGGAATTGCAGGTCATTCCCTCTACAAGGATTATGGTGGAACTCGCCCCAGTCTCCATGGTGGCCGTACCTCTTCGTCCCTCTTAGAAATCTAAAGGGAAGATAAATATGTATTCAAGTAATGGATTATCGAAGCACACAAACAGTGCCTGTCATGTATCCAACAAACATTTTATGATGAATTTAAATCAGGGGGTATGAAACACAGCTGCTGTAATGTACATTGGAGCAACACCGTTTTGAATAATAATCTGCACACCATACAAACAGCCGGGTTTCATATTTAACTCATCCGAAGACACCAATATCTGTTCACATTCATCACCCTGGGCTTGGTTACATTCAAAGCAAGTGTACTAGGTCATGCAAAAAGACACCAAAGATTATAAGCCAAAGAGGATCTCTTAAAGCTGTTAAGCAAAGATTATTACAAATTGTTTCATAGACAGTGAGGAGAAAAGGAAAAATAGTAATATTTTTTCATTTGCTCCAACACTCTGAAAAAATGCACCTGCCATAGTGTTCTATGAAACAACAAAAACATAGCATGCGAAAAATCGAGCCCAAGCTACCACAACCTTTCACGCTCCACGGTTAGGTATCCAGCAACAGCCCAGACAGGGTATCAATTCCCCCGTCAATATGGTCAGTGATCAAAACAATAAGTTAAAACAGAATTTATTAGTCATAAACACATATTATACAAATCAATCTACCTACAAAACATGTCAATTAAGTAACACATCCCATGTTTGGGGTATTGACCTTGTGCCAACTGTCGTATTTATAAGTACACAACAAAAAAGTGTAGTTCATGTTCAGTGTATATCGCCCATCCGTCAGAGGTCAGCATTCATCAGTTTCTTTGAGTGTCCCCGATTGGAAGCTTAAATTGAATTTTTTGAGCTGGAAACACTAATGAGTCGACCAATACTATGCACTTGATCACATGATTACTAACTACACTTTCTTGTTGTGTACTTATGAATACGAAAATTAGCACAAGGTCAATACCCCGAAGTATGGGATGTGTTAATCTACACGTTTTATAGATATATTGATTTCTGTAATGTGTTTATGACTAATACATTCTGTTTTATTGAATTGTTTTGATCACTGACCATATTGACGGGGGAATTGATACCCTGTCTGGGCTGTTGCTGGATACCCAACCTTGGGGCGTGAAAGGGGGGGGGGGGTAGCTTGGGCTCAATTGTTCGCATGCTATGTTTCTGTTCTCTCATAAATCAGCCTCCCCACCACCCCCCGTTAACAAAAAAGAGGGCTCTACCCAGACTGGACTGTTTTCTGACACTATGCAGCAACAAGCAATATATTCCAACCAAAGGAACAGAAGCAAGCCCTGTGGCAGCTACACGACATCAGATACAGAAAAAAACCAAAATGTGAGACCTGCCAATCCAAATTCATAAAGACACTTAAACATAACCACTGTTATATCAATGTCTGCTCAAACTATAATGCACAACAGGCCCTCTCATACTCCAAGTAAAGGAGAGGCGCACGGGTAAAAACAGAAAAGTGCAAGGAAATGGAGATTACCACCCATTGATCCTTAGTCAGGAAACGCTACAGACTACAATATTTTCAATCCAACCAGTCTCCCCTCCCCGCTCAACCAGACATCCGCAACAGCATTTTGAAGCATCACATTAGTTTTACTTCAAAAAGGTACAACAAAAAGAAGAAAAAAGCGGCAGTAAAAGTTCTGGTGCACAGAGTTAAGTTTTTGCATTATCTGTTTTTAACCTCTGAGGAAGGAGGAAGAGCCTGTGCTCTCTTTCTGGGAGAAGATGTTGCATCAAGCCAAACTTAGTCTGCTAAGGGGATAAGACATCCAAATGTCCTTGAAATCCTAGAGCAGCAAGACACTTCTTTATTCCAGCAGCTCCTCCTTCTGCTGCATCTCACAACAGGGGTCTTCAAAAAGGATCCTTACCTCCCTCTCCATATGCTGATCCACTTCCATCATGTCCGTGAGAGCAAATATAATAGTTCCTCTATTCTCCTAGCTCATCCATCAGCCCTTTACCAATGTCACGGGAAGTGGATCATGACAAGGCTATGGCTGTTGTATGCTCTCCATTGGGGAGCTGGAGGCATTTAATATTGGATGTCTTAGCTTAATTGGATACATCATTGCAGTAGCACATTGTTGAAAGATAGTTTGGGCCTGAACACAATCTGTGATATTCAAAGTGCTTCTCCTACAATCATCCTATGGCCACTACAGCCTTGGTTACTTCGAGGCAGGTCCCTCACTTCTTCATCCACAGATACGGTTTATTTTCTGTGTAGACCACTTATTTCAGGCTCTCAATTAACTGCCGCAGTAGCCTTTCAGATCTGGTAATCTCACTTGCTGAATGTGTGGCTATGTCCCCATTTCTCTCCCTGTGCCTGACGTTAACGTGAATGAAAAATAAAAAAGCTGGGGCTCTCTTTAGGATTGTGGTGCCACTGTGCCTTTGGTTTGCTCGAGTTGCCCATAGCAAATTATATAGTCCAGCAAATGTTCTATTCGTACAAGTGTGCTGCTTACACTCAGAGTCCCTAACCATGCAGCATACACTGTTGGGGTCAGTCCAACTGGTACCTGCACCAGAAGCTCAGGTTCATTACATTCTGATCACCATGTTGCAGTAATCCTAGGGTCTCCAGGTATCAGCCTCAAACTACCAATCATCGGGCCATGCTTTGCACGACTCATGTCCTTCTGTAGGGACTACAGGTCCTTGGCTCCAGTTCTGCCCTGGACCATCTTCACTACGTGACTATTATGGGGCGAGGGGATGGGCACAGGCCACAAGCTCCCAGCTTCACTTACCGGCTGTCTACAGTTCTGGGCATTCACCCAGCAGTCTCCACTGGCTTCCACACACCTTGACTGCTTCAACTAGGGTGGTGTCCGATCCCAATTGCTTCAGAAGCCCTAGACATGGAGAGTAAGCTGAAGTCCACTGCATTTGCTTGGAGCCGTTACTGCATAAGCAAATGTATAGCGTCACAGCAGAAAAGTTTTCCCCAAAAGCCTGTGCCCTTTCGGAATCAAATTTATCTTAAATTCTTTATCTGCTACTGTACAAACGCATTTCACCTTCTGCAGCCTAGCCAATGCCTAAAACGCTAATTCCAAGAAGTAGGTCATAGCTCCGAGTCCTCTTCAAGTATTCCGATTTCTACTTCCTCCAGACACACCAATGTATATATGGTTATGAGGGGGGAGGGGGGGACACCAAAAACTGTGTTTGATGAGGGGCTAGTAAGTGTGAAAAACCACAGAAACACAATTTACTAAATATAGTGGTCCTCCATGAGTAATACACAGTATCAGCAAATTGCAAGATGTTCATTTGATCCCCTACAAATGTGAAAACAAGAATTCAACTTACACCCATATTAAAACGCACTAGGAAAACAACAAGTGGCCAGACAGTTGCTGAGTGCTATTTATGTAGCCATCATTACACAGAGATCTGTTTTTGAAGGCCCTGCTATATTAACACATGAAACAGATGCTGCTCTTCACCAAACAAAAAGGCACTCAAGAGACAAAGCTGAGCACCACTTTGTCATCGGCGGCGCTGCAACTGCCTTAGCAACAACCACTGGCCCACATCTAAAGGGACCAACTGCGGAAAGCTCTAGGCACCCGGCAACTGTCAGTTTGTTATCTTGCCAGAGAGACAATTGTGAAGCATTTCTCCCTATCATCGTTAAAGTTTGTATGCTTCATCTGAGCTGCCAGAGCAATATGTGCATTTGTTTCTTACGGGCTGCATTTCAACATATGAATGTGTACTTACAACTACTCACTTATATTGAATTATTCTCATAGAAATAAAATCTGTCAATACGTTTGGTACCAGCAGAAAACAGAAGAACATTTCAAAAGAAGGGTGTGATGCAGTCAGACAAAATCAACATTCAAGAGCAGGTAGTTTTCTGTGTGCTACACCAATGTTTCCACAACACCCACCAATTCAACTCTTCCCTAAAATGCCATAAGTAAAAGGCTCTTGAAGGTAGCAGGGGCTCACATTATGGTACTCTGGTTGTACTGTCTTCAAAGTTTACCCCTGAATGAGGACAAGGTAGGTTAGGTCAAGTAAAATGTATAAGGCCATTGTTCTGCCCTTGAAGCACTGTGGGATGTCTCAAAAAAAGATAGAATGAAGGCTGAACATTACAATGCAGGAAAATATTGCTTTGAAATTGATGACTAGTACTGTAAAATTATCAATAACAGTTGTGTTGCGTGGGGAGTATTGTGTTTTACTACATCAGTGAATTGGCAATTGCCCGCATGAAACCCAAATTTGGGGCATGGGGCTCTGCCAGCTATTATGTTCACAGTGCGCTAAAAAGGTGGAGCGAGCAAAGTGAGTGATAACATCCATCCCAAAACAACTGACTGTAGTTGTGGCCTCTGTCATCACATAACAAACTGTATAATACACTGCAGACCAAAAACATGAGAAACTATATGCTCTATTCCAAACAATTGAGAGAGGACGAACATAATGCATGGCCAAAGGGAATGCTATGCACTATAATAAAATATTAACAAGAAACTAATAACTAACTTAGGAGCAAACAAAAATAATACAATTAGGATTCCAAGATGGCCGCCGACGTGCGAGGACATGTTCTATGCGCCCCGACGGAGGAAGCAAGAAGCACCTGTGCAAGGTTTTCCGCTTCTATATAACCAGGATTACCACTCCCGAAATCGCCCGAAGAAGCGGAGGGCCCGCGCAACCCTTATAAAGGAGTGTGCAAAAAGGGATGGCCCAGAGAGGGAGGTCGGGAAGCGTTTGACAGCACGGCCCCCTGAGCCTGGAACCTGAGGAGGAGTTCAGCGGCAATCAGAATCTTGTGTGACTTAGCAAGGACCAGCTGAGCCTGGTGCGGCTCCACCGAAGTGAAGGGGAAGTAAATATTCCAAGCATCTGCAAGCTTGTTAAAAGCGGGAGGCTCCCGAACCGAATAGCTGGTGTTGCGGTAGCTGGAGAGTGGGAGGCATCCCGCAGTGCAGTGTGATCAGCGACACCAGCAAATATCCAGTCGCGGTGACCATGTTCCCCCCTCCGCCCCTCCTCTGCACACAAGGAAACGGAAAGGAGAATAAATGCTGCTCCCGAACAGAACCCAGGTACGGTTGTGGGGAGTGGGATTGGCTTGAAGGCTTCCCCCCGCCCCCCAACCACCTCCTCTCCCCCGGGGCAACTAAGAACTAAAAGGGAAGAAGCTCCCACAAGAGGGTGTGGAGGCTGTGTGAAGGGCACTCACTGACTCTAGGTGTGTGAAAGGTTCGTGGAGTGTATAATAATCTGAGGCTGAGTGCTCTCTACCCTCGTCCCCCCCCAGGGAACTGTAGCCATCTTCCAAACCAAGGGGCACCGACCAAAGTCCCTCCCCCCTGATAGGACTGCCTTGCTTGCATGGACCCTCTTCTGGGGCGCCCGTCACCCCAGGGCGCTGCAGACATCGGACCTCATGTCCTATAAGGGGAAACAAATTACTGGCAGTTGCGGGGTGGGGGAGGAGGTCCTGGAAAGGCCTCTACGAGGAGGGTGCAACAGGCAAACAGTTGTCAGGGCCTAAAGTAAGAAGTGCGCCGGCCAAGTCAAAAAGGGCCACTCGACCCCCAAGGGCGCCAATTGAAACGCTGTTGGAAACATCAGAAGACCCTCAAGGGACAGCCCCCGAAAAGTAATCTGCTAGGGGAAAGTAAAGCAGGAAGCCAGCACACCATGGCACAGAGTAAAGAGGAGCTGCAGGAGTGCCTCAAGGGTGTGGATGACAGGATGATGGGCTAGTTTCAAGACCAATTTTGTAAACTGAAAGAAGAACTACAGGGATTCACTCCAGCAGGTCAGGAGGGAAATCACTGACCTAGGAGCTAGGATCGACACAACAGAACATGGCTTGTTGGAGATGTCGGAGGAGGTCAGGCAGAACATTATCTTACTGGAGCAGGTAGCTAGGTCCACTCGCAAAATTCAAGCAAGCTGAGGACCTTGAAAAAAATAAAAAAATAAAATCGCTCCCGGAGGTTCCAACATAAGACTGAAAGGCCTGAGTGAAGCTCTCCTGGACGTAGACCCGAAAGTTAACATGCAGTAGCGTTTTGGAAGCCATCTGAAAGGTACTCAACCGCAAGAAGTGAAAATAGAGCGAATACATAGAGTGGGCCCAATGAAACGTGACTCGGGAGCAAGGCCCAGGGATGTTCTTGTTGCCCTGTCTTCTTACAAAATGAAAGACGACATTCTCCAAGATGCTCGCACTCATCCAAACCCGAATATTAATGGCGCACAAGTTCACGTGTATCAGGATCTGGCGTTGTCTACACTGCAAAAGAGGAGACGCAGCCAGTGACCAAAGTGCTGATAGCAAAGAACATTGCATACAAATGGACGTTTCCCAGGTTTACGTGGGAAGGCAAACAGCATGCCACCACACTCTAGGAGGGACTGTCGATATTGAACATGGAAGAGGAAGAGGCACAACCGACGCATACACCAAGTGCTACCAGCCCCCTCCCTCCACCCCACCAGAGATGGTAGCAGACCTGGGAGTGGTCGGGTGGAAGGGGAGGAGAGGCAACAGACATAAACAGAGGGGCCCCCATGCTAAATGAAACAGGAGATTATTAGTGCAAAACTAAGATCACATTGTGGGCCTAGTAGCCCAAATAAATAGAATCCATGTTAGAGGTATAAGGGAAAGGTTTCGAGGTATGTAGACCTCGGGGTCATGAAAGTAGAGCTCGGGCGGAGAGTCGGAGTTGATTTTGGTATCCAGTTTGGGGTGTAGTGCACCCCTAAGAGGAAAATCCCTGTGGTTTTACGAGAGCCATTGCCCCAGATCAGTGTCTGGGGTGGTTCAACAGAACTTCGATCCTGACATGGATTTGGGAGGGGGGGTGGAGGGGTTTGTGGAAGGGGCGAGTGGGTTGGGTCGTTTTTGGAGGGGGTGGGTAAGGAGTTGAGGAGTGCATGCAAAAGACTGCAGGTCTGGGTGTAACTTTGACAACAGCAGTGGTCAAAACAATGTGTTACTATGAATACAATGGCAGTTAAGATTACTTCATACAACATATGGGGTTTGAATTCTTCTGCTAAGAAAGGTGCAAGGGTTACTTAATCACACCTCGCCGGGACATCCTTATGCTTCAGGAGACCCGCATTAAACAAAGAAATCTGAAAGCGGTCCCCTGCTTTCAACACTTTACACAATTTTATCAGGCAAAGGAGGGTGTGGCTTAGCAGCCAATTAAAACAGTTGCTCTAATCGGAGCTCCTGCGTAATCCAGAAAGATCCTTATGAATATAGCGGATCCTGCAAGATATATGACCTAGGAGTGAGGTGTACCGTAGAACACTGTGGGACCGCAGAGGAGCAGTTTTGTCGCGTCGGAAGGCAGCAGTGCAGGAAACGCGCCCTCTGAAGTGAACACGAACAAGCCCGCAGACAAAAGCAAGATGGCGGTGGAAATGTACAACAAATTGCCCCAGACAGCCCGAGGCAGCTAGGCTGGGCGGACGCCACAGTCGTGGTGCTACGGTACGGAATAAACGAGGCAGCACGAGAATGTGCCGCGGTTAGGCATGGTGCAATAGAAGGTGTGAGCATTGGGACGGAGACAAGCACACAGACGATTAGCTGTCTGCGGGGGGGCAGTGGGCAATGCCGCAGCTGCAGCTCCTTACGTGGCCAGAGCAGGCACATGGAGTGCACTGTGCCCGGGATGCAGCTGCGGACTTCAAAGTAAGCGGAGAATAGAAAACGTACAGCGTTTACACAGCAACGCAGAGAATAACAGTGTAGGTGCAGGGCAGATACCCCCCTATAAAAGGGTTGGAGCCATCTAGCTAGCCGCTACACCAAATACAAGTGGTGCACAATCGCACATGCCCCGAGGGGGAGGATCAGGTAGGGGCTAAATCGGCTCAGGCCCACTCGTTATCTCACAGGGTGGTTCGCGAGAGAGCCAACTGCTCTAGAGAGCACCCTTACAACCCCTACAAAAGGAAGCAAAATCTCTACACTGTACCGTCTCCTGGACAGGGTTGGCCCCACGAAAAAAGAAAGATACATGATCGAGTGGGAGAGGGACCTGGGACGGGAAATAAATGTTGAGGAATGGGCAAAAATCTGGGCCAGGCTGCGTAAGAGCTCACAATGCATTATTAACAGGGAGGGTGGCTATACATTTTGATATAGATATTATGTGACACCGGTCCAAATCAACAGAGCTAATCCAAATCTCTCTGACCACTGCTGGCGGGGCTGCGCCACCCCCGGTTCACTGTTTCACATGGCATGGACAGGCCCAAAGCCGGAGACATACTGGAGGGAGGTGATTAAACACATCAAGGACATTACTGGACTCACTATTCCTTGGGATCCGGGGATCGTTCTCCTAGGGGAAACAGGGGGCTGTGCATTACCAATTTCAGGTCACATACCTCATTTGTGTACGCACTTACTCCTCGCAGCAAAAATTGCCATGGCCCGGCTGTGGAAACATGAGGAAGGACCCTCAATAGCATTATGGTGGTCCAAATGTTGGACATTGCAGTAGCAGAAAAGGTGACCGCGATCGGAAACAATTCACTCACCAAAACCATAACATCTGGGATACTTTCATGGACTATGCACCGAGATTCCCGGCCCTGTCCAGAAGGCCACCACTCACCAGATGGCTACAAAGCAGCCCCCTCTACTGACAAACCCATAATCTTCGATCACAGTCACCTTGCCTATAACTGCTGACAACTCCGCTAAGCCCAAATAAAATATCGGACATTAGAGCTCTGCTTATCACCAACTAATTTCTTATCCTCCCTATGAACTTGTATTTCTGAATATTGTGATTATTGAACAACATGCTGTTGATGTCTTGCCGATTTGTACATCCTAATAAAATGTTATGAGAGGGGGGGGGGGGGGGAAAAATCGGCTCAGGCCCGCTGAAGAGCACTGACCAGAGTGATACGGCTGAAGCCTGGACAGTGTGATCAAGCACTAGCGGTTCCTTGGCCAATTTCAAGCACATGCAACAATAATATATTGATACAGAGGAGCACAAATTACACAACCCAAGGAACATAAATGGCGTCGAAAGCCGCTAAAAACAAATCTAAGCAACCTACGCTTGACACATTTACCAAGCCCACAAACATAAGCGCTAGGACCCTGCCATCAGATCCAGGGCAACAGGGGGAGCCAGAGCAGGCGAGAGATTAGCAAGTCCTGGCAGCCATCGCAGCCCTGAAAATTGCACTTGAAGCCAAAACGGATGCCATTAGCATTGACGTTAGCCTACTGCGCCAGGAAGTTAGATCTCTAGTCGAACGAACAGCAGTGCTAGAAAAACAGGTCACAAAAAATAGGGTGGGCCTGAAGAAATCCACAGCGGATATCACAATATTGCAACAACAAATGAAGAACTTGGAAGGAAGAATAGAAGACGCAGAGGGTAGGGCAAAGAGGAACAATGTTAGAATTACTGGCCTTCCTGAAGGTGAGGGGATGAATCCTAGGATCTTCATTGAAAATATGTTCCTGCAAGAAATTGGACCCGGCTCCCTCTCCCAAGGGTTAACAGTGGAACGGGCACATAGATAACTGGCCAGGAAACCTCCATCAGGAGCCCCAGCCCCCCCCCCCCACGTCCAATAATAGCCTGCATATTGAATTATAAAGAGAGAAGATTCTGGAACATTTCAGGAAGGGTGGCACAATACGGAAGGCTTCCGCAACAATCACAGCGTACCCGGACTATACTTTGCAAAAGCAACAGATGCACTTCACTTCGGTCAAAAAAGAGACTCTGCAACGCCAATCTCAAATACATGCTGCTGTATCCTGTAAAACAGAAGATAAGGAACGGCAGAGCAGCCGTTTTTGAGACCCTGGAAGAAGCGCATTAATTGTTAGACGCGGAAAACCTTCGGACAGAAATAGAAGAGCAAACTACAGACACAAGAGAAGCATGAATGAGTACAGTATACGCCCGGAAAAGGTATGCACAGATTAGAGATAACGGAGCACTAGGCGAACACTTCACACAAGAAGAGCTGCTTAACGCCATTGATAATGAGCAGGAAGGATGAACCAGCAACAACACAGCCTCCTAGAAGCGAGGTGTACACTGCAAGAGCGACCTTCACCAGAGTTAGGTGTTCGTTCACGGATACTAGCCGTTACGTATCGGCCTGCAGCGGTTCATTCACCAGCGGCAGGACAACTGGGAACTAAGCAAGAAACGGGTATGCCTGAGCACAAGGTACAGAGCTGGGCAACTGTTTGGAGGGGCTCGGGGGGGGGGGGTGGGCCTATGTCGCCACACGTCACAGATGTGCCAGTCCTGTGAAGACAATAAGTACATGTATTAAATGGTACATACGCCTGAGGAGTTTAAAATAGCCTCCTGGAACATCAGGGGGCTTAACAGCTACATCAAAAGGAACAGAATAATGCAGTACTTGAGACACCAAAAAGCGGATATAGCAAGAGACACCTCACTGAGGAGAAGCAGTTATCCCTAGCTAGCAGGTGGAGCGATACCACACTGGGTTCCCCGTACTCTGCATACGCCAGTGGGGTGCTGGTGTGGTTAGCATCAAATGTCCCTTTTCGAGCTCTCAAAACAGTCGGAGAGAGAAAGGGTAGGATGATCATAATACACGTGTACCTGGAGACGAGAGAGGTATGTGTAGTTATGATTTGATTGTGTATAGGCGCTATTTAAATAAACTATGTGTTTCAAAGTACTTCACGGCAAGGGAGGGAACAAGGGGAAAATACAATTACATTCTTACAGGCCATGAACAACAAGAATGTGAAATTATCCATCGTACTTGGCCAGAGCCAAGACACAGATAGGGAGGAGATGGGAAACAGACAGGCGACTACCGTACTAGGCCTGATGACATTTCAGATAGTGCTGGGGAGGCGACTACCGTACTAGGCCTGATGACATTTCAGATAGTGCTGGGGGGCGGGGGGAACAAGTACGGGAAGGTGGGAGGAGACAAGCATTTGTTGCTATCATACTAGTTCCAGAGACAGTTCTGATAGAGTAAGTGCATAGAAAAAGTAAGGGAGCGCAGGAGGAGAAAGGGAGAAGGCAGAGAGAACAGAATAAAACGGAAAAGAGCAGAAACGCAGGGGGTGAGAGCAAATACAGGTGCAGAGGTCAGTAAAACACAATGTTGCAGGGAACAGAAAATGTAGGCAAGGAATCGGGAAGGCGAAGGCCACAGCATGATACAGGGCCACCCCGAGTATGAGATCCTGGGGAGGTCCAGCATGAGAATTGAGAAGGTGAGGTGCCAAACTCAATGTGTTCAAAGTCAAATCCAAGCGCTGGCAACAGGTTGGTGGTGGTGAAACCCATAGTTCATCAAGACAACTCATGCAGTGAATAGGTGTGCGGAGGGGGTGGAAGAAGGGATAAGGGGGAAGCAGGAAGAAGAGCACTAGCAAAGCAGGGGGACATAATGAGGGGCCAGAGGAGTGGGCAGGGCATCACACGGGGTGGGGGGGGGAGGGGGCAACAGCGACATCACGGGGGACCAGGGAGGTGGGGCAGGGAGGGGGGTTGGGGGGGGGGATTGGGGTCGGTGTAACAGCGACATCATGGGGGATGTTAACACCTATGCCACGAACCATGATAGTGCAGCCTATTCCCGAGCCTTATGCCCGAAGGTAGGACCATATTGGAATGGCACACTCATATGGGGAGGGGAATTTAACCCAAGCTTGACAGATCACACGCACCCAACCCCTGCTGCTAAAGCCCTAAAATACCATGTTGCAGGCGTTTCACTTCGAAGACATATGGAGTACTCTCCACCCACGGGCATGCAGGTACTCGCACTACACAACCCCCCCAAGATTTACTTACTAGGCTAGATTCTGTTTTTACGTGAGCAGAAACTCTCCGCAAATTTACGACAGCTAATTACAAGGCACAAATACTATCGTATGATGCATCGTTAATAGTCAAATTGTAGGTAGTCCCATCTCCCTCCAAGCCCCCCCCCCCCCTTCCAGAACATGCATTCGGACCTGGAAGCTTAGAAGCAAATCCCTTAAAGATGAGGTTTTCCGCGAGCACTTGAGAACAGGCATTAGAAACTACTTCACACAACACGGGAGTGTGATATCAGCGTGAACATTATGGGAAGCTTTTGAGGTGGTAATCAGGGTGATAGCAATTGCAGAAGTGGGAGGTATACAGGCAACAATAAGAAAGGACATAGCCAAAGCAGAAACTGTGCTGGAAGAAATAGACAGGATAGAAGTATCAGCAGGCGATGGGCCCATGAGACCACCAATCTGCATCAAGAATGCCTAAAACATTGAGATGGGCTAGGCACATTAAATTACGCAACATATGTTAAGACAGCATGCCGGAAGCGACAAACCGGGACGGCTGCTGGCCTGGTTATACAAAAGCAAAGCAAAATGTGACACGATAAATTAAATCACAAATGCAGAAGGGGAACTGTGTGAGGTGCAAGTAGGTATAAACAAATGCTTCCTAGATTATAATAAAAATCTGTAAGCAGGGTCAGCAAATACACAACCCTCAGTGATCGAAGAGGTCCTAGCGCAAATAGACCTTCCCAAACTAGACCCAGAGATTGCTGAGCGTCTTGAGGCCCCAATAACCTTAGAGGAATTAAAAGACGGTCAGTGAGCTCCCAACCGGTAAAAACACCAGGCACAGATGGGTTGCCCAGTGAATTTTACAAGGAATTTAGGGCAGATATCCTACCTCCGCCACTGGCAATGCTAAATGCGGCATTTGATATAGGAACCTTGCTAGTAATGCTGAGAGAATCGATTATCATCCCTCTGCTCAAGCCAAACAAACCCGATTCGGACTGTGGGTCATATAGACCACTGTCACTATTAAATCAAGACAGGAAAATACTAACAACCCTACTAGCTAACAGGCTTAAACCGATAGACAGGCTCATACATCCGGATCAGACCCGTTATGTGCTGAATAGAAATATCACATGTAACCAGCGCAGGTTGCACCACATAATCGACCAAACAAACAGTACGAAGCCATACGCAATAGCGTTGGCTGGATGCAATCAAGGCGTTTGACTCAGTTAGATGGCCTTGGTTCATTGCCACGCTAAAGAGAAGTGGCACGGGTCCTGCATATATTACGTGGGTGCAGATATTATACAGAACACCAGCTGCAAGTGTGAAAACAGGCTGCCAAATCTCCGAACAGTGTGTATTAGAAAAAGGCACTAGGCAAGGGTGTCCATGGTCTCCTATGTGGTTTATCTTAGCACTAGAACCCTTGGCAGTATACCTCTGTAAAGAATACCAGCAAGCAGAAATCATATTTGTTCCCCTTGGCAGGATACAGACACTACGGAATACCCCACATTGAGCAAACACGTAACACACATGAAGCGGTCGACAAAGTGAGAAAGTCCATGGAGTTAGGGGCTAAACTACCCTTTTAATTGATGGGCAGGGCAGCATTCTTGAAGATGGTGGTTCTCTCTAGGCTCCTACACCATTTCACGAATATCCAGTACAACATTCCACGTAACATTTTTAGGAAACTAGACACTACGTGCTGAGAGTTCCTATGGCGCAATTCCAGATGCAGACTAGCGTTAGCGAAGCTGCAGAAAGCACATGATCGGGGGGGGGGGGGGGGTGCATTAAACTACCCAACTTTGAAATGTACTTTACGGCGTGTCAATTGCAGTTTGTCACAGGGTGGCTGTCAGATGAGCAGACTCAGGACACTCCCTTGTTAGGACCAGCAGGCGCCCCCTTTTTTATGAATGAGGTGATATTGATACCAGAGACACAATTCGATAAGCCTCCACTCCTACTGACATTGGGGAAGAAGATCTGTCAAAAAGCCTGATGGCTATTAAAGTGCGAGACACTGTACTTGTTACAAATCCCGCAGATTGCGCTGGCGGGGCGGGGGGGCAGTGCAAAACATGCTGAAGCTTAGGAAGTATTGGGAGCCTAGTGGGGTGGCAACGATAGGAGACCCGTTACAGGATGGGAAGCCAGTAGACTAACACTCACAGCTCAAACGGGGTTACACAGAGGGCAGTATTTCTTACAAGCTGCCTTGCTCAAGAAGCTGAGGCAGATATGGCCAGGGGGAATCGGGAGAATTGATACAAAACAGTGTTGGGAACACTATATATCAGAGGGGAGGGGGGGAGGGACATGCAGTATCGAGACTGTATGAAATATTTACAACACAGCCTGGGAAGGAGTTGGAGCTGACCCAACAATTTTGGGAAGAGGACCTACAAACACCAGTCATGGACTACGAATGGAGCAGAGCGATAGTCATCATAAACCGGTATCTAGGAATGCGAGACTTCAACTATATGTGATGCACAGCGCATACCTAACCCCTCTGCCATTCACACACTTTCATAAGGAAGTGTAACAAAAATGCCCAAAATGTGGGCAGGTGAATGCAGATATGGTCCAAATGTTTTGGGCCTGCAGGAACATACAGAGATACTGGGACAACATAGCACAAATGTTAGCCTAAACAGACATAACAATGGACAGAAGTTCCCCCAAGGCCTGCCTGCTTGGCATCTTCCCGCAACCCAAACAAGCAAGGCATGTCAGCAAACTGAAAGACCAGGCACATATCCTTGCTAAACGCAGGATTGCGATGAACTGGAAGACACTTAGAAGCCCGGAGGCATGATGATGGTGGTGGTTTGATCTTCAGAAATGTACGCAGGCGGAAACCTCGGTTTGGCAAGTAGCAGCTTGTCGTGGACAAGGAGAGAAAAACACAGACTTCAATGCTTGGAAGGTAATGCTACAAGAACTACGGGCATCAACACAAGACATACGCGCACAGGTGACTCAAAGCTGATGACCTCAGGGAGATAAGGACCAAACCGCGATGAAGGGCATGGTCACAAGACTGCATACAGGTGGGGTAAGCGGACAGGGAAGGGGTGGGGGGAGTGGGGGGAGGGACGAGAGATGCAGACACAATATTTGCTTGTATTAAAGATGAAGAAATGTCTAAGTTATATGAAATGTTAATAAAGATTTTTTTTTTGGAAGTGCATCAGACGAATGGCGATGGGAAAGACGGCAGGGGTACTGATGGCTATTAGAACTTCTCTCCAGGCAAAGGTTATACAAACCATGGAGGATAAATCTGGAAGATATTGTGCAAATACAAGTGGGACACAGAACCTAGACTTCGGGGTCTATATATGCACTGAATACTAACCAGGTCAGCTTTCTCCAGGGCATACTCCTGAAACTGGAAAAGTTTGCAATAGGAGAGATTATTCTCTCAGGCAACTTCAACCTGCCTGGGACGCCAACAAAGACATGAGCTCAGGTAGTGCTCAAGGGGGTAGCTTACCACCTAGAAGAATGGGGGAAGCCTTTGACAATTTAGCCCTCGAGCAAGGAAAGGGGAGGAAAGTGGATTTACCTGTTTTTCACACGTTCACCAGACACTCTTTAGGATTGACTAAATTTGGGTCTCGGCTACTCTTTTGGGGGAGGCGGAGGATATGAACCTAGGAGCAATCTCACTTTCCGACCATGCACTACTGACTATCACTATACAAAGATGGGAGCCGCACAGGGGACTATGGGCCTGGTCGTTCCCCAGGGAGATTCTGTCGGATCACAGAGCAATGGGCACATTGGGAGAAAAGATAGACGACTACTTTGCAAAGAACGAGAACTGTGGGGCGTCGCAAGAGAGGATCTGGGAGGCCTTTAAGGTAGTACTGCGGGGGGAAAATCATAGCGCTGCAATCCCAGAATGGAAAGCAGAGAGAACTGGCGGAACGGAATATTGAGGCCCAGACACAGGGAACGATGCAATTACTAACAGCTATTAAGAAACGGTCCACATATAGAAAACTAAAAGACCTCAACTCACAGCTGGAATTACTCAGTTTGCGTAAAGCAGAGAGGTCATTATTGTATACCAAACAGCATTATTATGCAATTGCTAATAAATCACAGACTCGTGGCTAGGCAATTACGGCAAGCCGAAGCAAAGCGAACCATAACGGCCCTGAGAATGAGTGATGGTACGATTTCAATGGAAACTGAGAAAATGGCGTTCGCTTTTGAACAATTCTGTGGCGTCCTGTACAGAACCGAAAACCCCGACCAACAGGAGGTGAAAAACTATGTAAACTGGGTCTCAATGGCGAAAATTGCAGATTCTGATAATGTCGCTTTCTAGAAGGGCCCTACCAGTGAGGAAGTGGAGGCCGTGATTAAAGGTCTACCAAGGAACAAAACTCTCGGCCCAGATGGCTACCCGGCTGTTTTTTTCCCAAATGTTCTGCAATAAACTGAGTCCTATTTTAGCAGAAGCTTTTCAACACATCTGCCAATAGTGGCCGGGTGACCCCCACAATGTCACAGGCCAAGGTCATAGTGCTGGCTAAACCCAAAAAGGACCCTGAGGCTATGTGGAGCCTATCGTCTTATAGTGTCACTAAATTTGGACACCAAGATCTAGATGGGGTGTCGGAGGCAAGTTTAGTGCCACTTTTACCGGACCTGGTGGTTACAGGTCAAGCTGGGTTCATAAAATGCAAACATACGTGGGGCAATACTAGGAAGGTGGCACATCTGACTGAGAAGGTCGAGCGTCGAGGGGTCCCAGCAGCACTAATATCTCGATACTGCCCATGTGTATAGCTGCTGTAGACTGTCATGGCCCGAACAATTTGCAGGTTATGGAGCAGGGAGTGGCGAGGGGAGAATAGGCGTGGTGGAGGAATTGGGGGCAGTTGGTGTTTAAGGAATTTGTTACTATAGCTTGTTGATAGTGTGTACATTTTGAAATGCCAATATAAAGAAATACAAAATAATAATAATATCAATCAACGAACAAAACAACCTTAACCATCCAATAGGAAATTTGTATTATGGACAAAGGAAAAAAGGTTTGCTTTGAAGGGGCCTAAGGCTGTCGGTGTTGATGTGAAAACACACAAGAAAAAGATCACTTTTCAATATTTGTATTGTACACAGTGCCTAAGTCAGGTTCCAGCCTGCACTAAAAACCATATGCAAGCTAGGTTAAGTGTGGAGCTACAAAAAACGTTTTCCTTTGGGCTAAATCTTTCTTACAGAGCAAGGCTTTCTCAAGTGGGATCTTGTCTTGTCACAGGCTAAAGCCATTGAAGCCTGGAGGTCCTTGGATCGGCTGCTAAGTGTTCACATATAAGGAACTGTTCCAGGAGTTAGTACGTGCTGCTGGCAATAGGCAGGTGTGGAGGTCTCCGTATCAGCTTAAGAGTGTCTCCTAATAACTTCTTTTAACAATGTCTTTGTGGGGCGAAGTTCTTAAAGAGGGACATGACAGAAGCAATTTCTGTCGAAGTCCTGATCCGTCAGACCAGTGGAAGCGAGCAGTTCTGCCAGAGTGTAGTAATATGCTAGTCCCTCAGATTGATCAAGTGGGTGCTCTCGGTGCAAGATACGGCAGAGACCAACTCAAATCTTGTGTTCTGGTGACCTAGATTGCAAGGAGATGTGCACCTATGCATAAAAGCCAATTCTGTGCACCTCAGATACAACTAGACACAAAACTCGTAGATATTTTACAACTACTGCTCATTCCATCACAAATCTATAGAGTTTCAGTTATCTTCTGTCAGCCCCTAGGTTTTAGGATTTTTAGGTAGTTATTGATGCTTTCACTAAAACAGGTTATTTAACAACTTGCCCAGGAGTATGGTTTGCTTGCCAAGAACAAATGTGTTTTTCCAAGCACAACTTTAGATCGGATGATGTGACAACGTTGTCCGTGAGCCAAAAGTGGTCTCTGCTCTGGTAGGCCGGCATTACTTGGATGCAAACGAGCCAGAACTGTTAGCTGCCTGGTGACAGTACAGGGTGTGACCGCCACAGACCCCTGCCTCCCAGTACATGTCCTAAATTGTGACAGGATTTCAGACTTTGAAAAGAGTGTTATATGGCTGATATCCCAGTGTGTATAGTGCAAGGAACTCATGGTGGCAACAGTACAGACAGACAAGTGATCACAGTTCAAGAGTGTTTATTGAACAATGAATGCCGGGTGGAAAAACGCTGAAGCTAAACCTAAATCTAAGATGTGAGCAAGCATCGACCATCAAATGAAATATAAGGCAGTCCTAGTGGGGTTGTGTCAAAATAAAAAGGCCTATACTAAAGAAAAACCTGTTGCCAATTCCTTATAACTAACTATGGAATGAGTGTGAGATAGGGTTTCAATAAAGAAAGGAAGTGTTCCAAATAATAAGTCAGGATGTGATTGCCGGGGCTCTCCCTTCCCCACGTTTTGAGCATGGGACCAAGTGGATCTCCTGAGCACAGCACACGCTCAAACATTTCCAGCACCAGCTGACAGTTCCGTACCAGTTATCAGGTTCCTCGATGGTTAAGTCTCTTTTCAATAAAAAAAAAAAAAATTGCCTTCGAGGCCCAATGCATCCAACAAACACAAAGTTCAGTTCCACGTATACTTTGAGTGATGGCTTCACCCCTGGGTCCCCCCTCTTCCAGCACTGACCCATCACAAATTGTTTTCAACAAATCAACCAAACAGTTCCTTTTCCAATGAACTTCGGGTGATACATTTTCACCCCTGGAGCTTCCTCTTTCGGGCTCAGACTCCTTTACGACCTCAGCCTCCCTCCTCCAAGTTCACTGTGGCTTTTCTTACTTTCGCGGGTTTAAGTCGTTTTAAACAGTTCTTCAGGTTTTGCCCCTTTTTGTCGGTTTCCCTGTGCCAGGTTCACTCTCGCCAACCTTTACAACACACTGTTCATGCGCTCATTTCACCAAGCGGGATTCATTCCCTTAGCTTTACAATCATCTGTCGGTCAAAGACTTTTGACGGTACAGAGGATTTCGCAAGACCCCTGTATGACCACTTTTACCTCTTTTCAACTCTTCCCAAGGGCTTCTGGTTAAAGTAGTTTCTACCATCGGGTAATCGTTCAGAGGTTCCTGCTTGAGCACCCACATGGTGTCGGCCTACTCCATTTCTGGTTTTCCCTCTCTTTCCTCAATCGTATCTTTAGTTCTTTCAAAGTTCAAATTAGCCGTTGTCTACTTTTTGTTCACCACAGTTCAGTTTCTTATCGACTCTCACTTTGACTCACCGGCTGTGATGAACTGCTTGTTGGTTCCACCGAGACCAGCACCCTTCCCCGGCTTGGTCATCAGCAGAGGAAGGTCTTCTGTACCACAGACATCTGCTGCAACACACGCTGGCTATTGTTTTTCGGTCTTATGATTCCTTCTGTGGAGGATTCACAGGACTTGGTTGGCAAGGTTGCTTCTTTCAGTGTCACCCTCTCAGTCTGCGCCGTATTTCTCCTCCTCTTGAACTGCTGTGCTGAGTTAGCTTTCACATTGTGCAGTCTGCCCTGCTCATTCTGTGCTCTTGTGCTCCACCTTTTATCCCTGTGGGGGAAGGGGAAAGGGCAGTCAGGTGTGTGTGTGTGATTCTGCGCAATTGACTGACTTTGCTTGATCCTTGTATTGGGACATGTCAGGTAAACTGCTCTGGTGTTAGTCTGTTGTCTTTCGTGCTGTGCGAAAGTGTTCGTGAGGGAAAAGGGGGGAGGTTGTGTTTTGGAATATCCTACGTGGTAGGATTGGGAAAAGGTGTTGAAAGAAGGGTGATGCTGCGGCTCATCCGTCGGTGTCCCACTCCCAGGCCTTTCATTACTTCAGAGCGCTGTGGACCTGCAGTACAGGAGGCAAATACATTAGACAGAAGGCTTGTCCAATGAAAAAGCCCAAGAATTACTAGCATCATGGCGAGCCAATCAGAGTGGGAAAGACGGAGAAGCCTTTAAGGAGAGCTTCATAATGCTGGAGGACTGCAGTAGAAATGGTGGGAGTTGCTGGAGCGCTACGAGCAAATTATGGAGATGAGAAGCCATGAAAAGGAGGTCCGGAATGAAAGAATGGCAGGTGAGAGTTCCAAAGAGATGCTGAAGAGGGGCCATTGAACCTTGAAGTAACCACTTGGCAAGTGAACCCTACAGGAGATGTAGGAAGGGACCAAATTACTGTGGTTCAAGCTCATGGATGGTCTCAGGAGGGCCCCACCCAAAACCAGGGGATCCTTGCATGGGCTACAAAGCTTGCCAAAGTGAATACATGTCGACTCCCTTGCTAGTTGTGGAAGGTAAATAATTTGTTGGTGTACAAATATAGGTATCCAGTACATTTCATCTGTACTGTTCTGAATAATTATTGTGCCAAAAGTAGATAAAGTCAGCTGATCTACAGAATTTGTAAGCCAAATGTATATCTCTAATTCCCGACTCCACAAACAGCATTAGCCATCTTCGTCTTAAGCTATTGCATTGGGTGACATGGAAAATAAAAATAAACGCAGAATAGTCTACTGATGGCCAGGATCACAATTGTAAAGCATTTCCCCCTACGGATTCCTATTTTTTCCACTGGCCCGGTGTGGCTAAAACTGGGATAGCATATAAACAAAACTTAAAATCGTAAGGCCTTCAGTTGGGTTGGATAGATCTGGCAGAGAATTCCCTTGAAGCCCCAACCCATTGTATTTTCAAGTAACCCAATGAGGATGTACTTGCAAAAGAGTTGTGAATTTTAAGGCCATCTATCATACCTGGAAGCTTTTACTACCTTTGATTTCCCTGAAGCATTTACACTATCTGAGCCATCCCACAATGGTCTTAAACCGACCTGTGCCAAGACAAATAAAAATATGTGTTCAAACTATGGAGGTTGCCTCCAGTTTGCAAATTTCCTAGAGCAGTATACGATAACTGTTCTTTATGCCCAAGTTCATATTCAGGGAATGACTGCCTTAAGAGTGACATTTCTCACGCCTTGGATGCCTCCTGACTACTTGCAGTGGAAGGGTTGGGGTCATCACTGACAAAGCTTTCAATAACTTTTTCACTACTTACGAGAGTGTCTGAATTAGCGTACTCCCAGCCAGCTGACCCATATGCTACCGTCAAAGGTTCTTTTTGCATTATAGACTGCGATGACACACTGCACTTCACCAATTTAGTCTGTAGCTTTTGAATGTAATTAAGGTTTCCCCGTTTTCAGTGTTTGTTTTTCCAAGGTTTACATTTTTTACCCAAATCAGTGCTCATCAGTGCGTGCCGTTTAGTCTTTTTTTAGTGAAACAAAATCGCAGTCAACTGAGTTTTTCCAATGTTAACATACATATCTTTTTTTGCTCTTTGTATATTATGCAAACCATTTTAAACAAAAAAATAAATAAATAAAAGGAGTGTGCCGACAACAGGCTCTTGTTACCATCATGTCCTTTGACACATAGTCCTTAATTTATAATGGAAATGGCAATATACTCATACGGAAATGCAAATAATCAAATAAGGACCTAATGAGATCCACTGCCCAATAGGGGTCAACGCTAAACATGCACTACCAAAAGATCAAATATATCATGGTGAACAGGAGATGAAGAGCAAGGCTCATGGGGACAGAGGACCGTATATATATTCATATATTTTTTTTTTATTTAGATGTATTGGCTAATTCATCAACCTTTTACATCCTAAAATTCATCAATACACATATATAAATAAAGGGCGATACAAAATCTCAAAATTACAATTCTTGACATGAAGAATCTTGATGTATACACTTTAAATATAGTCACTCGTACTCAGCCTTACCCAACGTTCACTAATAAATCAGACAACCTAGTTCAAATGAAAACTGTTTTCTAATGTATCCAAATATAATATGCTGCTGCCTTAAGAAGAACAAGTTACTTTTCTTATCTGGTAGCGTTCTTTCGATGAGATGTTCCTCCGACGTATTCCACATCTATGGCAGGTAATGACCACAACTGTGCTGCTTAGGAAAATCTTTTGGTGTAGGCGATGATGTTGACACGTTGTCCGTCGAGGGTCGACGTCATCAGATGTTATATCTAGGACGCACGGCACTCGTAGCCTCAGTTGTAGTTTTTTCCCCAGAACGTGTGACACCAATCTCCTGCCAGTTTGCAGCTTACGTTTCCGCAAGGCTTTCTACAGTCAATCACATAAGAAATTCTGTAGAGGGGCAAGATGGGAGGGTACGATGTGAAATACGTCGGAGGAACATCCCATCGAACGAACGTTATCAGATAAGGTAAGTAACTTGTTCTTCGAGGGGATTGTGTCCTCCCACGTATTCCACATCTATGGCAGACTCCCAAAGCAGTAGCAACGTATGGAGGTGGGAAAAGAATTTACAAATTTAGAATATTAGACTGTCCAATCAAATTGCTGACTAGAGGAATGCCTTACCAAATGCCAAATCCTAGCCATGGATGGAGTACAAGGAATAGTGTCTCACAAAAGAATGGACAGAGGCCCATGTGGCTGCTTCGCAAATATTGCGAATTGGAACTCCCCTCTGTAGAGCAGTGGAGGCAGCCACATCCCTAGTAGAGTGAGCCCGTAAGCCTACTGGAGGGTCCTTTCCCACCAAATGGTAACACTCAGATCATCAAAATGATCCATCTGGACAAGGTCTACTTGGAAACCGCCTGACCTAAACGCCTTCCAGCATAACCAACAAAGAGCTGATCGTCCACTCTGACCAGGGACATCCGTGAGAGATAGAAACTCAAAGCTCTCCTAGGATCCAACCTATGGAGCCTCTCCTCTTCCTTACCAGGATGTGGAGGAGGATAAAATGCCTTAAGAATTACCTTCTGGCCCAAATGGAATTCCGACACAACCTTTGGAAAAAAAGAAGGCCGCACCCTAAGGACAACACAGTGAAGGGTGGCTTTGCGGAAAGGGCCTGCAACTCCCTCACTCTGCGGGTGGAAGTAACCATAACTAAAAATACAGTTTTAAAGGGTAACAGTCGCAACTGACAAGAATGTAAGGGCTCAAACGGAGCTCCCATCAGGAACTTTAAAACCAAAATTCAAATCCCATCCCGGCACCTGGAAAGGTGACGGTGGAAACACATTAGTTAGCCCTTTTAGAAACTGTGAAATCAAAAGGAATCTTAAAATAAGAACATTACTCAGATGAGCGCTTAAATATAGACAGCGCCGCCAGGTAACCCTTAATGGTATCCACTTGCAGGCCCTTGTGGGCTAAGGAAAGCAAAAAAGACAAAACCAAAGGAATGGAAAACTGGAAAGGATCCACATTCTGTGCCCTGCACCAGTCGCAGGTCTTTCTCCAACGGCACAGGGATTTCGTTGCGGGCAGTCTGGCCAAAAGAAACACCTCCTTCACGTCTTTGGGGTGGTGCCAATCCTTATACCTAAACCTTTAAGATACCAAGCATGAAGGCTGAAAGACTTGACCTCTGGATGGAGAACCAGACCCCCCCCCCCTCCTGTGAGAGCAGATCATCTCGGTAGGGAAGACGGCATGGAGGGCAGATGGACATGTCTAGACAGTCCGGGTACCAAGCTCTCCTGGCCCATGCCAGAGCAAAGAGGATCATTCGGGAGCCAAACCTCCGTAACCTCCTCAACACTTGCGGAATGACGGGGGACTGGAGGAAACTCATACAGCAGTGGGAAGGACCCTCCACTACGAACGCGTCCCCCAAGGCTCCTCTTGGAGGAAATTCCTGCAAGCAGAATCTTCCGCATTCCGGTTGACACTGGTGGCGAAGAGATCCACTTGTGGGGTTCCCCAAAGGGTGAAGATCTCCAACAGAACTTCCTGAGCCAGCTCCCACTCGTGAGACGTGCTCTACCTGCTCAGAGCGTCCGCCGCCGCGTTTGTCTCCAGCCAGGTGAACTGCTGAGATCGAAATGTCCTGCTGGATAACCTAGAACCAGAGCTTCATTGGCTCCCTGCACAATGGGAGTGACCTTGCCCCCACTTTTTTGTTGAGGTAGTGCATGGCCACTGTATTGTCTGTCATAATCAGGACATTCTTCCCCCGCACAGACGGCAGAAAAGCCTTCAGTGCTAGCCAACTCTAACATATTGATGTGGAGTCTGGACTCCGGAGACCAACGGCCCATGGCTATCAACTCGTTGGTATGAGCTCCCCAACCCGTGAGGCATGCGTTCATCACAATCGTCACCTCCTGCCACGGTTACCAAAGCGGAGCTCCCTTCATTAGATTCGACGGCCCACCACAGAAGATCCTGGGCGACCGAGGGCAGAATCTGAACGGGATACGACATTCTGCTGGAGAACTGTGACCACTGCATCTTGAGAGCCCACTACAGAGATCTCATCCGCAGCCTGGCCTCTGGCACTAGGAAAATGCAGTATGCCATGAGGCTGAGCAACCTCAAGAACTCGAACGCCGGGAGACTCTGGGCACCTTGAAATTGGTCTACCATCTGCAGAATGTGAGGAGCCCTCACCTGGGGAGGCGAACACAGCCCCAGGGATGCGTCGAGCACAGCTCCGATGTATTGGAGCTGCTGGGTAGGTGTCAAATGGGACTTCTTTAAATTGAGGGAGAAGCCCAGCTTGTGAAGGGAGTGGCAGGTGACGGACAGATGATCCAGGGCTTGCCCGGGAGAGCACGCCCTGATCAACCAATCGTCCAGGAAGGGGTAGACGTGAATCTCCCCTTTCCTGAGATACGCTGCCACCAGCAGCAGCAGCAGCAGCAGCAGCTTGGTGAAGACCATGGGGCAAAGGTCAATCCGAACGGCAGGACCCGAAACAGAAAATGTGAGTCACCAACCGTGAACCTCCGGTACTTCCTGTGCTTGGGATGAATCGGCACATGAAAGTAAGCATCCTTGAGGTCCAGAGACACCAACCAAGCAAGTTGAAGGGCCTGGAGGACTTGAGAAAGAGGGACCATCTTGAACTTGTCCTTCCTGAGGAGTTTGTTCAATCCAGAGTCCTTTTTCGGGATCAAAAAATAAGGGGAATACCATCCCTGGTTCCTTTCCGCTTAAGGCACCAGTTCTACAGTGCCTTTCTCCAGCAGGGATAGGATTTCCTGCGCAAGGAGCAGATCCGGACACTTCAAAGAGAGCTTCCCCGGTGGATTGTCGTGAGGCCTCTGCCGTAAGGGAAGACAGTAGCCGTGGGCTATGATCTCCAGAACCCACACGTGAAGTAGAAGCCGAGCAGGGAAGGCCGTGAGGAAAGGCCTCCCATGCTCTTATCAGCTCTGCTGCGAGGACCAACGCGATCGCATCAGCTGGGAGCCGAACGAATCGTAGTCGGAACAACCATGTGTTCCACACACACAGCGCCATTCGCTGCGTGTCTCACGGCTCCGGAATCACTCGAAATGGCGTCCATGGTTGCCATGGACGCCATCCCAACAAAGAAGCCACTCGACATCACCGCCGTGGGCCCGAGCGCCTATTTGCTGCCTCTCTCTGCCTGCCCCTCCCCTCCTGCTTTAAATGGAGGGGGAGAGGGCCGAGAGGCGAAGCCGAGCAGGGAAGGCCGTGAGGAAAGGCCTCCCATGCTCTTATCAGCTCTGCTGCGAGGACCAACGCGATCGCATCAGCTAGGAGCCGAACGAATCGTAGTCTGAACAACCATGTGTTCCACACACACAGCGCCATTCGCCTCGTGTCTCACGGCTCCGGAATCACTCGAAATGGCGTCCATGGTTGCCATGGACGCCATCCCAACAAAGAAGCCAGCCGACATCACCGCCGTGGGCCCGAGCGCCCATTTGCTGCCTCTCTCTGCCTGCCCCTCCCCTCCTGCTTTAAATGGAGGGGGAGAGGGCCGAGAGGCGAAGCCGAGCAGGGAAGGCCGTGAGGAAAGGCCTCCCATGCTCTTATCAGCTCTGCTGCGAGGACCAACGCGATCGCATCAGCTGGGAGCCGAACGAATCGTAGTCTGAACAACCATGTGTTCCACACACACAGCGCCATTCGCTGCGTGTCTCACGGCTCCGGAATCACTCGAAATGGCGTCCATGGTTGCCATGGACGCCATCCCAACAAAGAAGCCACTCGACATCACCGCCGTGGGCCCGAGCGCCTATTTGCTGCCTCTCTCTGCCTGCCCCTCCCCTCCTGCTTTAAATGGACGGGGAGAGGGCCGAGAGGCGAAGCCGAGCAGGGAAGGCCGTGAGGAAAGGCCTCCCATGCTCTTATCAGCTCTTTGCTGCTCGTCTGCCGTCTGCAAGAAATCTATGCCGCACTCCGGAGGTAAGAGCCAGAACCACCATTCATCTCGCTCATACCCATGCCTGCATAGTAGATTCATCACATTACGCACCCGCACGCTGCAGGCCACTCTACTCCCTTCCCCTACCCACGAACACCCGCAATGCCCGGCTAAGCTCGCGCACCTCACCGCCCTCGCCATATTTGATCACTGCAAGACTCATCCGCCCAAAGCATACAGCGTTGATGAATACAGACAATAAAGCAGATAATAAAGTACTGTACCACATCCACAGGTGTGCCACAACCGTACAAAACTTGTCACCACTTGTGCCCACTTCTACTGAAAGTGAGCCCCCCCCCAGTGTAAAATCTGTGGTTAGCAATTCTTCTACCACCATTTTGAATGCTACTGTGCCAAATGTTTTACAACCTGTGTCCACCACTTCTGAAACTAGGCCCCCCAGTGTAAAATCTGTGGTTTGAAATTCTTCTACCACCATTTTGAATGCTACTGTGCCAAATGTTTTACAACCTGTGTCCACCACTTCTGAAACTAGGCCCCCCAGTGTAAAATCTGTGGTTTGAAATTCTTCTACCACCATTTTGAATGCTACTGTGCCAAATGTTTTACAACCTGTGTCCACCACTTCTGAAACTAGGCCCCCCAGTGTAAAATCTGTGGTTTGAAATTCTTCTACCACCATTTTGAATGCTACTGTGCCAAATGTTTTACAACCTGTGTCCACCACTACTGAAACTAGGCCCCCCAGTGTAAAATCTGTGGTTTGCAATTCTTCTACCACCATTTTGAATGCTACTGTGCCAAATGTTTTACCACCTATGTCCACCCACTCCCCAGCCACTACCGAACCCCATCTTAAATGCGCCATGATTAACGCTAGATCCATCAATGCCCACGCTTTAGACATCCACGACCTCCTAACCACCCATGACCTCGATCTACTCATGATTTCTGAAACATGGCTACACGATGCATCTGGCCCGGCACTCACCCTCGCACTACCGCCTGGATATTCCATCACCAGACAAGATCGGCTATCCAAAGGGGGAGGTGTAGCAATTATTGCCAAAGATTACTTTTCTATCAGGAAGGTAGAGAAATCCCTGCACAACAGTGACTACCTCCAAGTCAAAATTAACCTATCTCCCCAATGTACCATTGCTGTCCACATTGTCTACCGCCCCCAGGCCCAACAGGTGACTTCCAAGCCTCTCTCATCCACCTCCTCTCTGACAACCTCAAGAAACAATCTCAAGCCATTCTCCTGGGGGATGTTAACCTAGGTCTCCTGGACAGGAAGGACCCAGCAGCCAAATCTCTTGACGCAGCCCTCAAGGCTCTGGGCTACAACACCACCATCTTTAGCCCAACCCACGCCCAGGGCAGAACCCTTGACTGGATTGCGCAACATAACTGCCCATTCATCATCACTGGAAACCTTCCCACCCCATGGTCAGACCACCACATCATCACTTTCAGCATCCTCACCACCTGCTCCACCACCCCCCCACCCCAACCACTGCCACCCTGCCTCGCCAGAAGCTCCCGCCAACTCACTAAGGAAAGGCTACTGCCTTTCCTCTAAGGCCCAGCCTTCAGACCCCCTTTCTCCACAGACCCAGAAACACTCGCAACAGCCTACAAAGCTGCCATCAAAGCAGCCATTAACTCCATTGCCCCCCTTAAACCCCGTAAAGCCAAACCCACCACCCATTCCAACTCCTGGTTCACCCCAGACCTCCTCGCACTCCGCACTGAAAAAAAGGATGCCCTCACTCAGTGGCAAATATCTCATTCTGACAAAGACAAGATACCCAACACACACCCCTGTCCCACCACCAGCCCCGGACCCCCCCCCCCCCCAACCCTTTTCATTCAAACCCATTCTAGAAAAAGACATCACCAACATAATGAGGAACATCAAACCCTCCAATTGCAAAGGTGATGTATGCCCAGCCACCATTATCAAAGACTGCGCCAAAACACTAGCTCCCTTCCTTACAGCCTTTGTAAACGCCTCCTTTGCTACAGGGAAAGTCCCTGCCTCCCTCAAGGAAGCCTGGGTCCGCCCTCTCCTAAAAAAACCTACCCTCGACCCCACCTCCCCCAACAACTATAGACCCATCACCACTGTCCCCTTCCTCCTCAAAATACTGGACAAAGCAGCATACCTGCAGGTTCAACATTTCATTGAAGAGAACAAACTCCTAGGACTCCGACAATCAGGCTTCCGCCCCAGACACGGGACCGAAACCGCCCTACTTGACCTGAAAAACCAAATGGACGATGCCAGAGACATGGGCAAACCAGCACTTCTCCTTCTTGACCTATTCGCGGCTTTCGACCTCGTGGATCATGACGTCCTATGCCACCACCTCTCCTCTACGGCCAAATTTTCCCCTGAAGCCACAGCATGGATCACTTCCTTCTTACAAGACAGAACCATGCAAGTATTCTCGGACCTAGCATCCGCCTCACCTACTATCATACCCTGTGGTGTGCCCCAAGGCTCCTGCCTCTCACCCACCCTCTACAACATCTTCACACGACCCCTTTTTCTCATCCTTGACGCCATGGGCATTTCATACACCAACTACGCTGATGACACACAGATCCTCCTCACCCTCACTGGCAACTACGACACTGACTCCATGACCCTCAACAACCTCTACAACACCATCCAAGCCTGGATGGCAGACAATGGACTATGCCTCAACTCAGACAAGACTGAACTCCTCCTGGCAGGCTCACCCAACACGCTGAAAAATCTAGACTCCCAGTTCAGTCATTTCACCATAGACTCCATCAAAATACCTGTCTCAGAATCAGTCAAAAACTTGGCGTCTACTTCGATTCCAACCTTTCCATGGATAAACAAGTCAATGACATAGCCTCTGCAGCTGCATATCATGCCAAACTAATCAACGCAGTCAGGCCCTTTCTCTCCAAAGAGAACTGCACTAACATAGCCAGAGCCATCACTGGATCTAGGCTTGACTATTGTAATGTACTCTTCCTAGGTACATCCAACAAAAACCTAGAGAGGTTACAAATCGTGCAGAATAGCGCTCTCAGGGCAGCCCAAGGCATTGCCAAAAGAGAACACATCTCTGAAGCCAGAAAACGAGCACACTGGCTCCCAATAAAAGAAAGGATCATCTTCAAAACACTGACACTGACTCACAAGTGCTTTCACCATACTGCCCCCCGACTACCTCTCCCAAAAGATCCACCCCGTCTCTTCTACGAGGCCAACCAGATCACCATATACTAACATGCTTTCTGTGCCATTAGTAAAAAAAGCCAGAGCTGGCGGTTCCAGCTTCCCATATCTCGCACCCACTCACTGGAACGCCCTACCTCCTATAATCCGAGGTGAGGCTTCCCTTTGCACCTTCCGCAAATCCATAAAAACCATCTTATTCACATAAGATTCCTCGCACCAGTTGAATACATCTCCTATGTTCCAGTGCATAAACTGTTTTTAATGACCAACTGTACCAACCATAACAGCAGCTCTATGCCTGTTGAATACATAATGTACTGATGAATGCCTCTTTGCCTGTAACTAAGCTCTTGCAAGTAACAGCGCCTCAATGCCCATGGGTTACTTGCGCGCTATATAAATTTAAATAAATAAATAAATAAATAAATAAATAAATAAATGTAATGGCTCACCATTCTCCAAGATGCTGCGCAAGTCTGCCCTCGACCGGCGAACCATGGGGCATGGCCTCATGACTGAATGGCTGCGGCAGTGCCTGAGGGCAAAGAGGCAACTGCCCGAGCGGCTTTTGCACCTCGAGTACCTTGCTTTCCACCTCTGGTACTCCTATGTTGGCCCCTTTGACTGGCAGCTCCTCTCGATCTACCAAAGGTAGAGTAGTACCGAAAGGAACCTCCCCTCCATTGCTGTCCCCTAGGACGAAAAGGCGGAGATTGACGGACTGCAGTGCTCAAAGTCTTCGCTGCAGCTTTGTGGAGGTCTGCAACCTCTCAAGGCTCTCGTCAGCCTTGATGCCAAACAGATGGACACCATCAAAGGGCATGTTGAGAAGCCGGGATTGCACGTCGTGAGCAAACCCCAACTTCTGCAACCACGCAAACCTGCGTATCACAGTGCTCGCAGAGATGGACCGGCTGACACAGTCTGCCATGTCCAGACCCGACTGAACGGATTCACACATGGCATCCTTGTCGTCTTGCACGAGGGCTAGAAAAACTATCCCGTTCTTCCCCTTCGGGAATATGCTCAGCCGACAAAGATGCACAATTCCACAGAGTGTGAGTGAATCTCACCAAGGCACAAACTGAGTTGGCTGCCTCCAAAGCCATACCCCCAGAAGAAAATACCTTCTTCGCCCAACCATCAAATTGCTTCTCGTCCCCATCAGGAAAGATGGTAGGATACGGAGTCTGATTTGCTGGGGCCGTAGCCGCCTGCACCACCAAACTCTCCGGCGTACGGTGCGTCGACAAGTACTAGGGGTCACTACTGGCTGGGCGGTATTTTTTCGGAAGCGACTTACCAACTGCCGGGAGACTATCCGGAGCAGTTCAAGCCGCCGCCACCCTTCTTTGCAAAGCTATGTGAAATGGCAACACCAGGACAGTGGGTGGACCTTGGTCCAGGATTTCCGTCAGATCATCCTGATCAAAATCAACAGGTGGAGCAGACCACCCCAAGTATTCAGTCACCCTGGACATGAGACGCCTGTAGAAGGATTCGGCATGTGTACCCGGCTCAGGCCTGCCAAACTCCACCTCCAGAGATGTGTCAAGACCACTGGCATCATGCAAGGACTGACGGAGTTCTTTCATCTGACTGGGACCAGACAACAGGTCATCAGGGACATCAGGAGGCACAACCATCTCCCCATCAGACCCTTCATCCACCTCTGAAATAAAATCCAAAAGGTTGGAACAAATCCAATCTGGGTGGAGGAACAGAGAAGGGCTCAAAAACAGGCCTCACTGACTTACTGAGAGCCTTCCTCAGAGGTTCCAGGGCACCTCCGGCAAATCCTCCACACAAACGGAGTCGAGGGAAGTAGCGTCGACTGAGGCGCCGACGGTGTCGACAATCTCTTCAAGGGCGGGGCCCCGAGAGTGTCCCTCGACGGACACGGCGCTGATGGCATCAAGGCCTTCCTCGAAGGCTTCACAGGATCCGCCGGTCTCAATGGGTTGAGGACCGGAACCTGGATCTGGCACGGCTACGGCGATCTTCCTTGTCCGAGCGGGACCGCGATGGCTCCAGATAATCACGCCGCCCGCCCGAGCCCGAAGGCATGCGAGTGGTGGACCGAGCCCATTCCTTGGCAGCTTCTCTCGAAGGCGCGGACGGAACAGTGCCTTGCGATTTGAAAATCGCCATCATCTGCTGGAGGAATGCATCCCATTCGGCCGGCGACGAAGACTTGGTGGGACAAGTCAACCGCCTTCTGGCGGAGACCTCCGACTAGGACTGGGAAGGCGACCGCTGACAGCAAACTTCCGAGAATGCCTCGAAGAGGCAGAGGAATGGTGGGAACCACTCCGAGACCGAGACCCCCTGGACTTCGCTGACACAGAGAGTCGCCCCTCGAGTCGTCGGTCGAAAGCCCAGCGGATTTTGATTTATGGGGCTTAGACACCCTACCTACCTTTAATTTCTTCTTCTGTTCCCACAAGGCCTGCGACGTCTGGGACTGGCAGTCATCACAGTCGGTGGTGGTGTGGCTTGCGCCGAGGCACCAGAGGCAGATGTCGTGCGGGTCCGTGATGGACATTTTCGAACCGCAGTCCCGATATTTTTTAAAGCCAGACTTTGGGGTAGAAGAAGAAGACATCGCTTTTGAAGTAGAAGAAACGAGCGCGCCGAAATTCCAAAACAAACACGTTTGCGGAAAAAACAGAACTGAGGCTACGGGCGCCGTGCGTCCTATATATAATATCCGGTGACGTTGACCCTCGACGGAGGCCCTTGATGTAGGATGCCGAAAAATGTTCCGAAGCAGCACAGCTGTGGTCATTACCGGTCATAGATGTGGAATACGTCGGAGGACACAATCCCCTCGAATTGTGTTTTCTCCTGAGTAAATAAAAGACCAGAATTGCTCTCTTTGTATAATTTCAAAGTTATTTACAAATTTCTCATAGCCTTTCTTATAGTATACTTAGGGCAGACAAGAGGTAAAAAGATGGTTTCTAATTAAGCACCACATAATTGAAGCACTCAGTTGGTATTGTAAATTTGCTCAAGTTCCTAATCGTGGTTAAGTAGAAAGTTGATCAAAACGTAGTTGTATGATAAATAGCCTTAAAATTGAATTTCTCATTCGAATGATATAGTTAAAAGGATTATCATTATATTCAAGTATTCAGTAAACGTTATTTCAAAAAGCACTTGTGTGAGACTAAGCTTCTAATCAGAAAACAGAACGGCCTCCAACTGATTGGTTCGATATTAATAAATTATAACTGAGTGGCCGACGGGTGCCTGTTTTCATGATCTTTGTTATTTTCAGAATTTATGCTGATATTAATGGCGAGAAAACTTCTCAAAGGCTATGGTCAACATCCACCAAAGCTGATGAGCTTCATTAAAAAAAAAAATCTAAACAGCACCACAGCCAATACACATCCTTTTCTCAATCCCATCGTACTGGGGAAACTAGACATTATGCCTATAGCAAAGGAGGGACGATTTGCCTGTATGTAGTATTCTTATCACTATCTTTAAAAACACCTTCCACGATTGGTCTCCATTTATCGAATCCTAGGCAACCCTTACATCTATAAAACTATTAAAAAAAGTGCCTCGAATTATTGTAACATTTTTGACCGAATTAAAAAAAAAGAGCTTAAATAGTTGGTCTGTGGTGCTGCGCTCCCTGCGGAACAATCCATTGTAGGCTGCTCGCAATGGGTTGCCTCCTTTCTTGGACCACACAATGCTAGAAAAGCCACCAGCGAGGTCTGTTCCAGATGAGCACATATTACATGTGCCGTCCCTCAGGGATCCTGTATCTCGCCCTCTTTGATTAACGTCTATATTATCCATTTTTGAGACTTCTAGACGGCCTGCATGTCCATTATATTAATTACACTGACGACACTCCGGTAGTCATGAAAGTCTCAGGCCTGTATGACCGGGACTAACTGAATCTCAACAACATTTATTCTGCTATCCACGACTGGATGGCAATTAACTTCTTGGCCCTCAACACTAAAAAGACTGAACTACCGATTGTAGCCTCTGGCCCTAAAATGAAAACCCTACATCTGGAGTATAGCAGTTTTACCATCTTTAATACTGTTAGCCCTGGGGCCAAGAAAGTGAAGACCCTCTGTGTCGCACTGTATGCCGAATTGACAATGAACCAGCATGTCTCCCAGATTCCATCCTCTTGCAGCCTCATCAATAAGCTGCTTTGCAATAATCTACCATTTTTGTGTCGCACAATAATGCGTCCGTCTTGGCCTCTACCCTTGTCAATTCCCGCCTCGACTATTTTAACAGTCTCCTGAGCGGATGTTCCTAGTCCAACTTCTCTGCACTGCAGTTCGCTCAGAATGGAGCTGTTCGCGCCATTTCTGGACTATCCAAACGTGCCCACATAGCAGTTTACAGACGGGATCTGCACTGGCTCCCCATGAAACAGACTCACACATAAGATTCTAACACTCACTCACAAATAAAAGTGTTCGCAATACATCCCCAAAATATCTAATGGACCGCTTAAAGCCCTATGTACCTTCACGCACTCTTGAATCCAACAATCAATTCAGACTTGTGTAGCCTAGGTTTAGGCTGATAAAGGCTGGGGGCTGCAGCTTTGATGTTCCACGGCTCACGGCCTGGAATGCCCTCCCCAACGTCCTCAGAACCACAGAAACGGCAACTGTGTTTAAGAAGAGGCTGAAGACCTACCTTTTTAACCTCCCCCTGACTGAGGCAAGTGTTTAAAATCGATCCACCTCCTCCCCGACTGACCTGAATTCTAATGCCCTTTTCCAACCTGTCTCGTATGTTTGGTCTGTCCATCTCTATGTGTGCTCTGAGGCCCTTGGGCATGTGGCGCGTTACAAAAGTTTATTTAAACAAAAAATAATAATAAATAGGTTCGCATTTGTGGTGTAGTTTTTCCAATGCAGCCAAGTGGTTGGTGTCCCTTAAAACGACAATGCATTACACATTCTTGGAAGGAAATACTAGGTATCTTTGGTTAGATGATGTGTGTCCCTCTTCAGTGAATCACAACGTGTCCGCATGCGTTAATTCCAGAATTGAGATAAAACTAACAGAAGCAGGCCCACTTCACTGTAAACACCTAGTGACTTGGGGGGGGGGGGGATAAAGAATGCACCGACGGGCCGCATCCTGCTTGTAGACCATACATGTTGTGCATCATATTGCACACAAAAAATCTGCAAAAGAAAATATGCTTCCATCATATAAAACAGATGTATGGACTAGAATATATTTGCGTTACATGCATCAGATCTGTGTTTTACACACAAAGAGTACTCACAAACGAGAGCAACATCGCAGAGCTGACACAAGCAATTTATAGTAACCTTGACAGACTATCCTGCCATGAAAGAAACTCCCTCTGAAAATACTTCTTTCGGGAAGATGCAATGCCCTCTTCCGCACCACAGAGAGGACAATAGTTTATGTATTGGAGCCTCACTGTTATACTTTTAACTGTAGCGTAATGCAGTACAAAAGTGTGAGGGGGGGGGAGAGACACACAACATATAAAGTAGCATGGCGACCAAAACACAGAGCTCTTAAGAAAAACAGCTCTCCCCTGCCGTGCACTGTTGCACTTGCACCTGGACCAACAGTATAAAAGAGCGTTCACCAGGATGCACTGTTGCTTCTTAACAGAGCACCTGAATGACTCCATATGGTGTTGCAAGAGAAATACAGCAGAGAGCTCAAGCGTTTTCAAGCCGAGCCTAAACAGGACAACGAAACAAATAAATCAACCAGCAATGTGCTACAAACGCTGTATAAAGTAGTTCAGTCCCAAAAAGAAACACTAAATACACAATACCAGGCCTTAATATAACTGTATGAAGCAAAACAGAGGTAGCGCACACAGTTTCATTTAACTTGGTGCATTTAAACAGACAACGTATCCAAGTAGTTCATTTAGACAAAGGATGCTGAAATGATTTTGTCAGCAAACTGTAGTCCATTGCACCAAACGAGGAAAATTGTCGGTGAGCTCTAAATCCCGTTGGAACTGTGCGGTGACTGAGCAAGGGACCAAGTTATTTTAGCCAGTCAGTGGATCTGCCGTAGAAAGCATGAAGCATACACAGACGGCCGATTCATTCACATGACTTGCACTCCTGAAGCCTCTCAGTAAAGCCAGAAGAAAACGCTGCAAATCGACACATTGAGATATTAAACGTTTCGCAATAAGTAATCCCTGATGGGTACTTGAAGCCTTTTTTTTAATTTATTTTTTTTAAACCACATTCCGCTGCTGTGGGAGAGAAAAAAAGGAGGCCATGTGTCGAATCATCTTCCAACCACATGCACAATGAAGATTCACTATAACGCAAATAATTATTTGGAATTAGAGTAAACACCAGTAACCCTGGCATTGATGACACAGCAATGTATGGGGTGATCGGAGACCAGGCTGGTGCATTCGAGTTATTTCTGACAGGCTGCGTAGGACCTTCAGATGCAAAGATTAAGATACACATAGAATTATTACCACCAACGATTTAGCGCACAAAACCAACTGAACCATTTCTTGGCACTTGATAATAGATGATATTACCCAACTCAATAGACCTCACTTTTTTAACATCAGAAGGAAGAAGGGCTGAGTCGCCCCTCGCAGGATTAAAAACTACAAATTTCACTGGGAGGTCAGAAGACAGCACGTACCTGACAGTGCTATTTTATTCTTTTGAAGATAAGCAGCATGTCTAGGTGGACCTGGTGAGCTTGGTCTGCCGCCAGTTACTATGAACAACTGTAAACCAAGAAGGCATCAGAGTTTCCCCCAGCATTAACACACTGACTTTAAGCCTCCAATGCAAACTCAGCACACGAGTGTTGTGTCAGATTTCGCTTCTTGGTAACTTCAGGATTCAAAATTGCTAGGAACTCTTTAGCTCCCATTTGTAGCCCAGAAGAGCTTGGCTAGCTTACACAAACAGCTACGTTTCACTCCCAGGCCACCAAGAGCTATAGAAACATAAATATGCAATCTAAATTGCATACGTGTATGAAGGAAAAAAAAAAAAAAAATCACACATTTGGAGAACATTTAAAATATAAGGGATCATACATAAGTGTCTGCATGTCATGTGGAAGTTAGATTTGCAGTGCGTTAAGTACTAGCTTCCGATACCCCAGAGGCAACTAGTCCCTAGCAGATGAAGCCAGATACCCATGGCTGGTTTTACCATCTGCTCACCAGATGGTAATTTTAAACTCTGTAACTGCAAGAGTACTGTGTCTCAGAGCATTCACATTGGCTGAACGGTATTGGTATGCATAGCATATAAAGTAAAACTTTACTCCATTTCACCCCATACTCTCCATATTTACTTCCATCTCTCACCCAATACTGTTCTCTCAATTTCTTGTTCACGCCCCATCCTTCCACTCTCCCATCTTTACTTCCTTCACATCCCTTACCCTCCTTTCCACCTCTTATTATTGTCCGCTTTCAATTATTTCCCCAACCATCTTTACTCCCAGGTCTCCTGATGAACCAGCTTCCCTTTCTCTCCTCATCATTAATTCCATTCCTCTTCTCCTTACCCTTACCTCATAAGTACTTCTCCTCCATCCCTGCTCGTCTGCCTTCTTGTCGTGCCATGCATGTTTGGATCCACTCCCCCATCTTTAATTACATTACAATGGGTGCACACTTCTCTCCCTCTCCTCATCTTTGCCACTAAGCCTACCAGTTTCTCCACCTCCCACCGGCTCCTTCAGATACATATTACTATCCCCCTATATTGTTTTATTCCAGAATAGTTTTAGTTTTGCACAAGTTATGAAAGCAAAAGCAGGTGGGAAAGTGATTTTATTTTTAAATAGTTTTTATTGATTTTCAAACATGGTCACCATACAGTATAGTTACAATTATGCAGGTCAAGTCACATGTATAGCCTAAAGCTGTATTTTCTCCCCCTCCCCAACCTCCTCTTCCCAGTCTAGTCTCGTCTGGATTACGTCACCCCCTTAGAAATCAGTATCTGATATATCCAGGAGACCTCGTGGCCTCCATTTGATACATCATAAAATGTTTCTATGACTTCCTCGGGCTGACTAGCCAAGACCTCTTCGGGCCACATACTGTTTATTATCTTCACCAACCCAGCATATGTGACATCCTGCCCTTGGCGTAATCCTGTGTCTCCCACCAGTGTATCAAACTCTTTCAGCTTCCCATCCTGCCACACATCCCCATGGTCACTATGCCCACCGGTTCCCACTGACTCCTGATACTACTATTCGTTTGCACATCTACTCCTTCCGACGCCACCAGTGGTATCTGCGGGGAACACGGGAACGAGTTCCCCATTAACTGGCATGCTCAACGCCACATCTACCCCCCGCCCCAATCCCCAGGTCCAGTAATCCACTGCTCCCCTCCCACTGCGATATAGGCAGCCACAACCATTCATTCAAGAAATAAGGGGCGCATTCGGCCCCCAACCGTTTAGACTCAGGTGTAGGGTCCTCTGATGGCCACCTCACCACATATCGGAGTTGGCTAGCCAGGTAGTAGGCTTCAAAGTTGGGCAGTCTAATACCTCCCACTTCGTATGGGTTTTGTAGCTTCCACAACGCTATTCTGTTCCTGGAGTTCTGCCATATGAACCCCCCTACATATGTTATGTTATGTTATGTTATTTTGCACTTATATAGCGCCTTATATACCATTGGTATGGTCTGAAGGCGCTTGTAGGTTGAACGCCCTTGGGAACCGAAGTTCAGATCAGTAGAGAGAGTAGGGAGAGTCAAAAGGTGCGTCTGAGCACCGGGTATGTGTGCAGCTCGTGCGGTACTTTGGCGAAGAACCGTTTGGGTATCTCATATGGTATGTTCGCAAAAAAGTGTGATAATCTAGGCAGTACCACCATCTTTAACAATGCTGCTCTGCCCATCATGGTCAATGGTAGCTTGGTCCAAAACGCCATGCTCTTTTTCAATTCTAGACACTGCCTCTTCTGTATTGTGCTTATGCTCCGCTTCAGTATTGATATACATCTATTCCCAAATATCTGAACGTCTGTTTCTCACCTTATCGATAGGACCGGCAGTCTATGTCGTGACATTCCTATGCATCTACCCAGGGGAAATATACTGGACTTTTTCGGGTTGACTGTTATGCCAGACAGCTACACGTATCGGTCCATAACCTCTAGAACATACTGTAAGTTCTCTTCGGGGTACCTCAGGTACAGCAACATGTCATCTGCATACATCAATATTAAAGGTTGCCCCCCCTCCCCTTAGTACAGATTCCCACTTCTCCATATTGCTGCCTCAGGAACGCCGCCAGGGGTTCTAACGCTAAAATAAAAAGCATCAGGGACCACGGACATCCCTGCCTGGTGCCTCTGCTCAGTTGCCACTTTTCTGATATGGTCGCTCCCATCCGGACTCTAGCCTGTGGTTGGTTGTATAGCAATTGAACCCATTTTATATATACGGCCCAATATCATTTTCTTTCAAAACCGCCAGTAGCCAAGGCCATTTGACGGAGTCAAAGGCTTTCACCGCATCTAGTGAGATTATTGCTGCCTCCAGTGAGCTGCCCCGTGCCTGCTCTATAACATGAAGAAGTCTTCTTAGGTTGTCCGATATGCTCCTGTGTGGGACATATCCAGTTTGGTCTGAACGTATGAGTTTATTTATAAACTTGTCTTAACCTATTCACCATCACTGCCATGAGTATTTTGCTGTCGTGATTGAGCATCGAGAGCGGCCTGTAGGACACATGCTGTGTCCGGTTTGTTGGGTTTAAGAAGCAGAATAACGATTGCTTGCTGATGCTAAACGCTTCATTTAACATTGCTAGCAGCAGGAGGGGGGGGGCAGTAATTCCATCTTATACGCTTTGTACAACTCACTCGGGAGTCTGTCTGCCCACAGGGCCTTATTAGTAGGTAGTGACTTAACCTCTTGTTCTAGCTCTTCTAGCGTTATTGGTAATTCTAGGTTCTCTTTCAACCTCATCAAGCTTGGAGAGAGTAATCTCAGTCAATGCTCCCTGCACATCTATTTTCTCGCGCTCTATATTGTTGGCATATAGTGCCTTATAGGATTCAAAAAAACATTTGTTTACTCCTTCCTGGGTATCCCGTATCTGCTTGTCTATCCCTCGCATTACCCTGATGGTTTGTTTGGGGGTCTCACTTTTATACAAACCAGTCTAATAGCCGGCCTGGCTTGTCTCCTTCTGCATGCTGTCTCTCTACATTTTTTTTTATAGTTTAGGTTACATAGCCTGGTTACATAGCCTCTGCCATTGATTCTGGCATTCATTCTGCAATTGATTTATGGTCTCGACCTCCCTATCGTTTCTAACGTCATTTCGGCGTTGTGCAATTCCCGTACTATGCCTCCTTGCAGCACTTTCGATTTTGATATTGCCGCCCCCCCCCCCCTCGCTACTACCTTAAAAGCCTCCCACAACGTCCCGGCAGAGTCTAGACTGCCGGTATTATGTTAAAAAAACGTATTTCTTTCCTCAGGTCTTCTCTGACCACTTTCTTTTATTGCCTCAGCTCTGAGTCACCATGTCGGGACTCTCTCCCTGGGAGGGAAGTACTGCCATGTTACTATTAGCGGTGCATGGTCCAAGAGGACTTCGCCTTATATTCTGTTCGCGTCACTTCATTTGACAGATCCAATCCCGTAAATATATAATCCAATCTGGTATACAGGTTTTGTGGAGCAGAACAGTACGAGTATTCCTCACCCTGCCGGTGGTGCATTCTCCACACATCCACCAGCTGTAAAATACTGCAACAGGGCACCCAGGGCCTTTGCTGCTGGGGCAGGTATTCTGACCTTCTCATCCGATCTATCTAGCCTCGGGTCCAAGGTACAGTTAAAGTCCCCTCACAATAGGACTGTCCCCTCCATGTATGGGCCCATCTTGGCATATAGATGCCTAAAATAGACTGTAGTGTCTTGGTTGAGGGCATACACATTGATGTTGCTTACTTCATTATTTTCCACCATCCCCCTAACCAGCACCATTCTCCCATCTACGTGGACTGTAATATCCTGAACGGGACATGTGGCGCTATCCATGTTATGAAACCTCTGGCATACGCAGGGTATGTTGCCCCCAGGGTTGTCCCTTTCCACTTCCTTGTTACCTCTTCCCGTTTCTCCCTGGTTAGATGTGTTTCCTGTAGTAGTGCAATGTCTATTTTCTGCCTCCTCAAATACATCATGACCTAGTTCCATTTAATGTAGTTGTTCAGTCCCATTACATTCCAAGTCGCTATTTTCAGGTCCCCCATCCTACCCGTTTCCTACTCCCCCCCCCCCAACCTCTGCCCCCACCTTCCTCATTTTACTTTGTGGCTTGTGACTGTAGGCTTGCCCCTCATTAACTCCCCAAACTCCCTTCCTTCCCCCCTGCTCCTAACACCTCAACTTCCCCCTCTTCCCACCAGCCCGCCCCATCCGTCCCAAACTGTTGCCCAGCTGCTTCCTTGGATCTCAGGCTACCCCGCATCTTGTCCTTTTCACCGACTCAGCCGATACTCGGAACTCCGCAGGGGGATACCGCTCTACTAGTATCCCTACTAAACTAACTACTGGGGGGGGTGGGGGTGATAATGTGTTGACCCCAACCCCCCCACCGAGTCTCCTGCATATGTCTCGCAGTTTACTATACACCCATACATCATAAGCTCTTCTGAGCACCTATGACCTTAAACTCCCTGTTATACGTTTTCTTTATTCTAGTCCAAAGTCCGTGTCACAGCTGTATATAAACATCATCACAACCCCTGCTAGATTCAAAGTACGTCTAGGAGAGACCCTGCTTCACTTAGCCAATCTGCTCTCCGTCTGGTCGTCTGCTCCTGCAGGGGAGTTCCACACGTCCAACCACTCCATCCAGCTTCTCGTAGCCTCATCTTGAAGGACACCAAGTTCAGTCGCTGTCTCTGCAGGTGTAGTCTGGGTATGCAGTGATGGTTGCTGATACTCTACTTATGGTTCCTCCTTTGCAGACATGCTCCAGTATCTTTTCTCTGTCTTTATAGTTCAGTATCTTGGCGATGAGTGGCTGAGGGCGGGCTCCTGGAAGCAGCTGCCTGGCCTGGGCCCTGTGCGCCCTTTCTATGGTGAATCGCTGGGCGAGTGTCCCACCATCTATCTCCTGTAGCAGTATAGTCTTGACATAGTCGGTTCCGAGCCTTCCTCTCCCTCCAGGAGCCCCACAATGCATATATTATTTCTACGCGCTCACCCTTCCGCCTCCTCAGCCCTGTTTTCCAGGTTGCGCACTTGTTGTAGTAAGGTAACCTCCTTGGCATTCGTGGTGCAGGTACCCACGTTGACCTTCACATCCTTTTCTAGCGCATCTGTGCGCTCCACCAGGATTCTAACATCTTGCCGTAGAAGGATGACATTTACCCTGACAGCGTCAATTGTTTGTTCTTGCGAGGTCCTCAATTCTGCAATTGCTGTGTCTATTTTACTTCCCATGATGTTTTCAACTCTGCTATGGCATCTAGGATTTGTTGATCATTCCGTGTCGGGGGTCGCATCTCCCTGCAGGTCTTGCCTCTTGGGTCTTACAACTTCCATAGCTTGCGTTAATTTAGCAAAATCCTCAATTGTTGGTTGCTTCCCTTTAGCTTTGCTCCCCTTAGACGCCATTTCCGCCTCCAAGGGATCTCCCACCCTCCCGACTGTAGCCGAGCCGGCCAGCGCCCCTATTTTGGGCACCTTGTCCCCTTTTGTGGCGCCGCCCCTTCTTGTTCACTGCTGCGCCTGCACCTCCACCACTGCGACCTCTCTTGCCCGCTGCGTCCTGGGTCTGGGTCGCCCATCTTCTTACCCAACCTGCTCTGGGCATCAGTATCAGGGTGCGGTCTCCATCCAGTGATACTTCTGCTTATGGATCCTGTTTAGCATGTGTCTGTTCGCTCACAGAGCACTGCTAATCCCCGAACCGGACTGTCCATGATAACTGCTTGTGTTGCCAGAGTGTTGTGTCGTGGACCCCAAACTCTCCTGCAGTCCGACCACGTTGTGGCTAGGATAGGCCTGTCCTGAAGGCTCCCGCCTAGCAGCTGAAAATCCTTTCCCAGTCTTGTGCCACAGGGATGCTGTTGCACACCTGTAGCCTCTCTGGTCCTGCTGTGCGCCCGTGCAGCTCTGGTGTGTTAAGGTATGCTATGCCCACAGCAGCTAGCACAGGAAGCTGACCGGTGGGCGCGAGTTGGAGTCTGTCCAATTCCCCGGCTGCACATCACCTATGGCTGTGCTGCCAATTCTGGACATGCATGCCACATTAATAGTGCTATGCGACCATGACGCTAATAAGGCAGCTCCCACGTTTCTTCTTTCCAGGTGCCGTTCACAATCACTCAGAGCTCACCTTGCTAACAGCTGCATGCCGTCTGCTGGCCGTCTCGTGTTTCTGCCTTGGGTCCTCTCTTCGTTCGGAGTCTCACAGCCCACAGACTCCCCCATGCACGTACTTGTGCCTTACATGTACCAATCCAACTAATGCGGGCAGCCGTTGTATAAGTTCCCGACGCGCTATTATTCTCAGTGCAGCTTCGGTTGTTACTTTTAATCCTCCGCTGCTAAATTATATCCAGAGGTGTTGCACTGCCATTGGCCAGGCTGCTCAGTAGCCGCTTCTGTGTCCTGCTTTTCAGTTCCCAGGGAGGGGAGCGCTTGGTCCTGCGCCCATGAGTCATTCCTATCCTCGCTCTCCTAGTCGGGGTCCGACCTCAGCCTCCTTCTCAGATCAAGTCTGTGCTATGCCAGCTTGATCACGGTAGATACCAGGACAGCCTCATTCATATTTCACCCATCCTTTGAAGTCCCTGCTTCCTCGCTTCGTGGCGGAGCCTGCTCCCCTCGTCGCGCTGTCCTCCGTGCTTCGGACCGCAGCGGTCCGGACTCCTACAATTGTGTTAGTTTCGAGTCCCTTCAGTGGGACGCCATCTTGGGTCCTTTGTCCACGACCCCCGGCAATCTCTTCCAGGCTCAGTACTTGCTAGCCACGTTGAGTCTCAGCACAGAACACACACCCAGCTGTGCCCCGCAGTTTCCCGTGCTTGTACCCCTGATTGCAGTACATTCCAGCTGTATGAGTGTACAGTTATAGTCTGATCACGGCAGGATCATCGGGAACTCCTCTAAAAACATACTCCTACATGGCATCGTAGCTACGCCCGTGTTTCCATCTCAATCCTTTGTTGAATTTGCTGATAAGCGAGTACAGCACAATTTCATTTGGGTTTCTGACTGGTCCTCCTACGGCCGTAGTCTCAAGCATTGAGGATTCCAAGGTCACCACTAACCCATTAGATTATCTTGCCAAAGTCATCTTGGCGGTGTGAGCCTTCTGTCTGGGTGCAGCAGGGAAGTCTTTATTTGAAAACGACAATTTCGATTGTCTCTTGTTGCCCTTGGCCACGAGAAAGACTAGGCCCGGTGGCTCTAAAGACCTACATAGAGTTAAGCTCTGTTGAACTCTTCTGGTGTTACCCTTAGGGCAGGAGCATTTTAAAATGAGACCACAAATGCACAACAATCCCAGCCACTTTGCATATAGGGGAGCGCTTAACTAGTTGGGAATAGTGATGGGAGCAGTTCTGGCCATGGTGTGGCACCCCAACTGGACGTTGATTGCACAGAAGGGATTGTTAGGAATTCCGAGATTCAGTCATTTCTCCAAAGGGGGAGCCTTTCCCTGTGAGGCTAAGGAAGCGAGTCTGCTACGTGATACCCTCCCTAGAGGTAGAGGCAAGCAGGACCTCACCAGGAGAGACTCTCCCCTTGGGGACAAGAACTCTCATTCCGCCAAGGAACTCCCCTCTCACTCTGGGACCATCAACAGCCTCAAGGCTTAAGACGGGCCAAGAAGATCAAACCACTGTTTGTTATTGTGACCTAAGGTTTATGAATTAAACTTGAGAAACAAATGGTATTGGTACTGTGAAGAAGAATGAAGGAGTAATGTCGATCACTCCACTATCTAGAATGGACAATACTGTGAAGAGGAAGAAGGCGCCAGTGATGACGATCACTCAGTGGAAAGAGGACTATAATCCTCTGCTGGGGAGACGAACACCTGAGTTAGTTTCCTGTTAGGTAAGGATAACACCTAGTTTAGGGATAGCGAGGAGTTATTTTATTTTCCTTTTAATTTAAATAAGTCATTAAAATGCCTGAATTAAGTCTGTCCTTCTTCCGACTCGCCACAAGATCCTCAAAGTAAATCAAACAGAGATTCACCTGCAAGTTTAAAACCATAATGGAGCGTTACTGTTCGATGCCATCCACCTTACTTCTCTCCTGAATCTCACCAGCATGACCATGTGTCCCCAGAGGAACATCTTCATGGATCTTGACTTCCAAGAAATTAACGCAGTGGGGCAGTACTACTGAGGGTAAACCACTATGTCGATTGTAGCCAGCCCCAGCTCACCAGGTGATTGAAGGGGTGAATCGTTCCACCATTTATGATCCTGTGGTTCCCACGCTAATGCGCGCCACAGCGCTCGGTCTCCCTGCGAAAAGGTCTACTGTGGTCTGCGCTCCTAGACAATAGGAGGGTGCTGATGAAGAACAGTAGGTCCCTTCCAGCGGACCCACCAGGCTCACATCAGGGGATGAGCGGGACATCCGGTGTACTCCGAGTGGTCTCCAAGGTAGGAGAAAGTGTTCCCGCATTTGTAGTCTTGGGGGACAGCCAGGCCTTCTTGCACAGTGCTGTGGTTCCTGCACCAATATCTGCGGTTTCGGCCAAATCCACCCATGGCCACAGCAAGTATGAGCAGGAATGAGGTGGTCAGCGCAGAGTAGTGGAACAGGTCACCGTCCACAGCCTTCCCAGGGTCATCAACCATTCAAGGTTAATGATCGGGCCTCTGGTGTATGCCGCATGGTTTCAGGTTTCTGTGTCACTGTTGACACGAAAAACTGAATCAGGGGAATCTTCCCGGTCCTGACTAGCAGTTCCTCCAATTCTGAGTAACCGGGACTCGGTAGGCCATGCCAATGGACTCCATCCTTACACCCCCTCATTCAGATCCAAGAGTTAAGCAAACATCTTGAACGCATGCTTGTAGGCACCCCTACATCCGCGTATTGTAATGACAAGTTACAGTTTATGAAACGCTTTATAAGGCTCACATTAGCCTCGCATTTTAAGAAAAGTGACAGCCTAGTTTATGAAACGCTTCGTAAGGCTTCAAAGTTGCAGTTCATGGAACACTTCCCAAGGCTCGCACTTGATGCAGCTGAGCACCGACCTGCGCTCCATTGTGGTAATCGATAAAAGGACCTTTGATTGAGAGAAATGCGGATAGTGGCCGTCTCATTTTAATGAAAAGTTGCAGTTTATGAAATGCTTCAAAAGGCTCATATTTGCCTTTCTTTTTCCACCCTGTAGGTCTAACTGGAAAGCCCCAAGCACTTTCCAAAACTGGAATTCATGTCCCATGTACAATTTCAAAGAAAACTCTTAATGTGCACAATTGTTTTCAGAGGGATTGCTCTCACCAGCGGCAGGCATTCGCACAGCAAGCCAAACATTCCCTGGTAGCACACTGCTTAAACTGACTGCTTACAAGAGTATAGACAAAGTGAATTCATTTACTTTAATGACAAATCAGCAGTTGATGTCTGAAAGTCATTAGCATTCATATTTCAAAGGAGGACTACTGAGAGGCTGTGCAGAGGCCTGGGACCTGCGGGATGCGGCACTAGCCCCTGACCTCCCCGACACGCTGGAGTGTTGAGAAACCACACTTGCAACCCCCCTACCCCCATGAGCCCCCGGAGGGATTGTTGGTGAGAAAGACTCCTCATGCGGTCTATGTCATTTTTCACTACCCCGCCAAGGTCTCCTTCATTCAGGTACACAGGGACTAGCCCGTCCCCTGGGGTCTCCTCCCCAGTCGCCATCACGTCTACTCGAGGTTGGAGGTTGGTCAGCAACTCCGGTTTATTAACCCTGGTGCTGTGGGAAGGCCCCTCTCTTGACATAGGACACACAGGACATCCTTGCTCATGCCATTCACAGTTTCCATTTTTATCGTTTAGTGACTAAGCAGTGCGCAAGGCTCCCACTAGATTCGACCATCTGCCACCAATGTGATGAATCAACTTCCGAGGCACCAGTGGTGAATATCGGTTTCTAAACCATCAATCAGCCCCACACCTCTGGTACACCAGAAGGGACCGAACAGATGAACAAGCAAAGTATAAACTTCCTTGTCCAATTAACGTGGACGGAACAGCACGCTTATCTCGAAAAAGTAGTGGATCGTTGCTTAGTTGCAACACAGCAAGAATACAATTATTACCCAATGATAAAAAGGTCAAGGTTGTATCAAAAATATCTACTCTATATCACAACAGACAGTTCTTGCAACACTGCGAAATACATCCATCCTATAAAAGAATGCAGAACCCAGACAGTTTCAATGAAGGAAAAGGGATGCACTCTGGATACTGACAGGCAGCTAATAATCACAACAGTTTAGGATTACTTGGCTGCAGCACAAAGGGAGCAATGGGTCTTAATATATCTCTAGAGTCCTTCCGGGAAGGACCAGGGGAACAGAACCAACATTTACCTTGTGCTGTAGGTGTTCTTGGTGCTCAACAAAGTGCCCTGAAGTTAGCTTCAGGGCACTTTGCAGACTTCTGTGAGGGATCTTGCTTCCCTCTTTGGAAATCCTTGTCTTCCTTCACTGCCGGAAGATGCAAGGCAGACTGTACCTTCAGCCTGGGTCCAAGGTTGAGGTCTTTTTTGTTACTTCTGGTGAAGACATCAGATAATCTGCCAAAAGAGGGGCTCTGCCCTCTTTTAAAGCCAAGTGGGCCACAGTGATTGGTGTAGGCTATGCCTACCTTAATGAACTAATCTTGGGATCCCTACCAACAATCTCCTCTATGCATGAGGTCATAATCCGAGTGCTTAGCAAAAGGAAACGTAAAGGGGTGAAAACCTGCGATACTAAGTTCCACCCATCTTCCTATCTGTTGTTGATCAAAGAGTCTCTCTGATTAATGGATCTCTCTGTGGTTCCAGATTAAAGCGGCAGGTCCCCCTTGACGCTGCAGCGAGACCAGACTCTCTGGCTCCTGCAAACCACATTCTCATACCTTATAAATGGGGTGCCCCCTACCGGGGTAGCCTACTGTAGACACACAGTCCCAGACATGACAGCTCACTGATACCGAGTGCAGGAGCTGGCTTCAGGTTGACACAATTACATTTGAAAGGTTGTTGGGTTTCCGGTACCTTTTGTTAACCTCTGCAGCCAGGCCGCATGTGGAACTGTTTGAAGAACCCTCTAATTGGTATGTTACTTGCTGCCACCATTTGCGGGGCCCAACAAAAAGAGCTGGGCGGATCCATAGAGCCTTTGTTAGTTAATCAGGCTGGACATGGCAGAGGTTAGCTTGGTCCACCTCCCGCCCCCTTCCTAGATATGACTGTACTCCTGGCTGACAACTTCCAACTAAACATAACAGGACGGGCAGTGCCTGCAGGCTGTGTTCTCCAAGAGTACACATGTCTATGCGTTTGTCATGGTGTAAGCATAAGAAAATGTACGTGGATTAGACCCACACATTTTCCAGGAGGTTGGTCTGCCATCATTCCATTTAATTAAACATTTCAAAAAGTCCAGGCGAGCGCAGGCCCACCACGCGGATGTTCGAATTCCTCACAACTCCCAAGCATAAGACACATTTCTCTTAGATTAAATAAAGAAACAAAAACAGCCCTTGAAAGCCAGATTCTCATTAATTAGGGTTTAATATTGGAAGAAACCTAGCTCCAGTGGACAGGAAGAGTAAGGACACCCATATTAATGGGGGCTAAAATCCTAGTAAAAGCAGAGTAGAATAATTCAAAACATGGTCTCGCACGCGACCTACAATTGGAGGACAATAGCTATTCGTTAACTCAAGGTACAGATAGGCTTAGGCCTCCACTCTCCTCAGATTCTCAGAACAAAGACGCCAGACAAAGCCAGTTCAAAGCTAAAAGTCCTTGCTTGTGGCCTAGAGAATCAGAGATGGTATCCTCATTGGGAAAAGCAGCACCTTAAGCCGCTCCACCTGCCACCACTGTTGCTCATGTGCGGATTACCTGCCAAATAGTCAAGGTTGGTGAAGCCAATGCCAACCAATCACTGTTCACAAATAATGCCATCTTACAACTGTTGCAGTAGTGAATAGTCTGTTTTGATGAGGTTTCTCCCTCTGTAGCCAATTCAGAGCTGGTCCGAGGTGTGGCCAGTAGGTATGTAGCGGCCACAAACTAACACACACTTGCACATTGTATACATAGAAGATTCCCTTAACCAATCCCACGTTCCCGTAGGTTTTTGTAGCCAAGAGTGTAATGCGACGTCATCAGTGACGCATTTGTTATTCTTAAGCTGTTAATGAGCCTGAGGAGGACAAGAGCACAAGGGTGTTTATTGGCGTCCCCATTTTATCTGGATTGTTAATAAAACTGGCCTTTGTCAATTACCTTTAATTTTCCATTATTGGGCACTGGACTTCCCAGGCCTATTTGTCCTGCTCAGTGCTGGGGATTACCAGACCATTACTACAATTCATCTACGTATTGGGTTAACATTGGCATGCCAAGTGTTCGGTAAGGCCCCGAGGAAGGTGGTAATTAGATTTGGTTGTCAGAACTAGTGTGTGAACCATTGGAGCCTCTTTCACTCTGTATTTACCTTTCAGCACTTTGTTCCAGCAAAACACATGAGTCATTATGGCTTAGGAACATGCATTACTACTGTGAATATTCTAAATTGATAAACCTGTATTAGAGATCTACAGCTTGGTCTCAAGTGTATAAATGTAAATGTTCTGTATCATTATATGTGACTATTAGTAAACTAGTTGGCCTACCTGGTGCTTGACGACTGGGTGGATCAGCGCCATTGTTTGATCGCGCCTCCACCCTGAGCATGCTTGCGATTTCTTTTTTATACATGGTTGAATTTTTGTCCCATTAACAATTTGTTGAATAAATATGCCTGCGTTTCATGTGACCGCGCACATTCTTTTGAAAGGGGACCGATTTGCCCTTACATGTTGCTTTATAAAATTGTACAAAAAAGGTAGCAGGCGCCCCTTTCCATTAAGAACATTGTATGATGACCTGTTCTGTGGTTTTTTCCCCCGCACTGAGAGTCTGCAGACATCGCTTTTTGCTCACTGTACTTTTCACAAAGGAGGAATATTCATTTGCATACCAGTCCAGCACCGAAATTCCAGGCAAACCTCCTATGAACAAGAGTACCAACAGCAACCACAGACACGGGTTGGGCGTGCCTCTCTGTGCACAGTGACCAACCCCAAGTTCCTTGCAAAAATACAAAAAAACGTAGCAGGCGCCCCTCTCTAGAAATAACATGGCACGATTACCTGTTTTGTGTTATTTTCCCCCCCACTTTGAGAGTCTGCAGCCATCGCTTTTTGCTCAGTGTATTTTTCAAAGGAGGAATATCGATTTTCAGTCTTGTTGGGCCTCATCAGTGAGGGGGAGCTCTGCCAGACGTGGACCGCTTGCTCACTGTGCTCAGTGAAGCACAGATCCACCTCTCTGATGAGGCTCAACAAGGCTGAAACACATGCCTGGCATTTCGCTGTTGGACTGTCTTTGTGGGCGGGACAAAGACTGATATGCAAATGGAAAATTCCTCCTTTGTAAAAAGTACAGTGAGCAAAAAGCATGCAGACTCTCAAAGTGGGTAAAAACCACTGAACAGGTTACCATGTCATGTTCTTTCTAGAGAAAGACACCTGGTACCTTCTTTGTGGTTTATAATTATGTACATTTTACTTTTACCTATGAAGTTGTGTGTAGGATTAGTTTTTCCTGAACTTCATAGGGGCTTCAGTATCCCTGATTGAGCCGCCGCCTCCTCCTCCTCCTCCTCCTCCTCCTCTTACTCGGTGGCCCCAGCGTCTTGTCTGTGCCCTCCAAAACACCACTGGTATACTAGCCACTGGCCTATCGTGGCAGGTACAGCACGGAGGAGGGGGTGAGGGGGCTGACCACACCCCATACCCAACCCAGTCTTTCAGCCGGCAGCACTGCACAGCCCCATCGTCCACCCATGACCAGCATTCGGGACATGGATGCACACGTAGGTATAGAGCAATGACGACACTTGGGGAGCAGCAGCAGCTCAATAAGTTGAGGCTGCTGCATGAGAGCATCTAGTCCAGCAGCTCAGGACAGCACGGCCACAAGGCCATACCACCGCTGCACTAGTCATTCAGGCCCAAAGGGTCTGCAAGTGAAATGAGGGGATCTCAGCCATTTCTGAGTCCCTCTCACACACCCAGCAAGTCACGAGTGCTTACAGGACTAGGGGTCTGACCCACCATCAACCACCACTTCCCCCAAGAGCTGGCAGCAGGCCAGCCCATGGCCAGCGAAGAGCCCCGTTCTGAAGAGGCAGCGCAAATTACACTTTCTGGGGATACCAAATCCAACAGGTGATATAGCGTTGTAATATTTGCTAACCCCCTTTTTTTTTAGGCCTATTGTGTAATATAATATCAATTGAATTGACAATGCATTTCGGAGGGGAGTTCTGCAAAATGTCTGCATTATATTGTCTTTCTTGGAGTCCTCCCATCCATTTCTGTTGGGATACCAACTATAATAGCTAATTGACTGATTTAATATTTGTTATCTCGTTGGTTTTCGAGAGCTCTCCTTTAACAAAACACTGCTTTTGCAGGCCTTGTATTTGGTAGGTTAGCAGAGTAAGCGACTGCACTAGATTATCCCCCTTGGAGTCATTCTAGATTATTTTGTATGTGGATGCTAATTACAGCAATTGATTCAGTGCTGTAGTATTCGGGATCCCTTTGATTTCAACACAATGCCACTCTAATGGCCTTCAATTATATAGGTGCATAGACTATTGGTCTACGCCATATTATCCTTCTATGAATCCTTCCACCCTGTTTTTTGGGTAATGGCAACTTGAAAAGACCATTATGTGATGTAATATTTTGTATCCCTTTAACTTCGAGGGCTTATATAACAAAACACTGCTTGGATCTATGCCTTGTATCGTCTGAGTACATCATTTGTCTATGAAGTAGTCCCATCTTTGTTTCTGGGAATACCAAATATAATCGCAGATAGTGTTATAATATTTGGTATCCCCTTGATTTCAATGGTTAACATTGAGCCCATTATTTAAGTACAATATGACCTCTTCTGTAAGGCCTTGCATCCTTTTTTCTGAGGATGCCAAATTTAAAAGCTGATAGTCATAATATTTGGTATCCCCCTTGATTTTGAGGCCTATTGTGTAATAATTGAATTGACACTGCATTGGGGATGGGAGTTCTGTAAGTGTTGCACTGTATTGTCCTACTTGGAGTCCTCTCATCCATTTTTGTTGGGATACTAACTGTAGTAGCTAATATAATGATGTAATATTTGGTATCCCATTGATTTTGAGGACTCTCCTTTAACAAAAGACTGCTTCTGCAGGCCTTCTATTTGGTAGGTTAGCAGAATATGTGCCTGCACTATATTCTCCTTCTTGGAGTCCTCCCATCATTCTTTTATATGTGGATGCTAAATACAGCAGTTGATCAGTACTGAAGTATTCGGAATCCCGTGGATTTCGAGGGTTAACTTAACACAATGCCACTTTAATTGGCCTTGAATTATAGTGGTACGTAGGGTATTAGAAAACACCATATTATCCTTACTGGAGTCCTTCGATATGTTTTTTTCTTTTGGTAATGCCAACTTAAAAGCCCATTATGTACTGTAATATTTTGTATCCCCTTTACTTCGATAGTTAACATTTATTATATTCGCCTTCTTGAGGTTCTCCCATCCATTTTTGTGTGGATGCCAACTTTAATGGCTAATACGGTGGTGTAATATTTGGTATGCCTTTGATTCAGAAGGCCAACAGTTAACAAAACGCTGCTTATATATGCCTGGTGTTGGAGGTGAGTAGAGTATGTGGCTACATGGGTAGTATAGCTCAGTGGCAATGCGCTGGTCTTAGAAGCAAGACAGCACAGAGAAACACAGGTCTGAACTCGGGTCTGCGTTTAGAAATCTCTTCGGTATGAAGCGCGTTATAAAAAAGAAATTATAATTTCCACTAAATTCCTCCTCCTTTTAGTCCTCCCATAGTGTTTTAATTGGGGATGCCAAATAGAATAGCTGATGCAGTATTATAATCAGTATCCCCTTGGCTTTGAGCAGCGATCCAAATGGAGGATGCCCTGCTCTTGGACTTGTCTAGGCAAGAGCTGCAAAGATTGTCCTTTGAAAAAAGTGGTAATCACGGCCTGCAAATCTTCAGGACTATGCCCATTATAGAATCTGACATGGACATGGATATGTTGGGCCCTCAGGCGTCTCTACCAGTTGATCCCCTCTTCTGCCCGATCCCCACACAGGAGGTCCTGCATCGTTCCCTGGAAGAAAACAAAATGAAAGGGTGGAGAGGAGAAACACAATTGCAGTTGTAAACAAACTTCTTCATGATATAACACAGATTAACACTGCCCACAACTTGAAAAAAGAAATGAAGGGTCAACCAAAATAGCAAAGACCCTGGTGGTGGTAACTGCGCAGCAATCAACTTCAAAACTTGATAGCCCTACTGAGACTAGATGGCAAAGCGGTGTCTTAAAACGGAGAAGGATTGATGACCGTGGCTCATCCAGAATCGACTGTTCTCAGCAAAGACCATCTAAGACTAGGAATTTAAACGAGTCAACACGAGCTACGTTGTGTCCGTATCTGGACGTAGATGCACCGAAACCTGCAAAAGTAGCCCATATACGCTCACAGGAGTGCCAGTCACAGTCAAGTGGATCCTCGTCTGATGATTACTCTACTGAATCCTCCATGCCTCAAAATACGAAGAGTTCACCATAGTACTAACTTCAGGCGTAATGCCCAAATTTGTCAACAGGATGAAATGGCCCAAAAACATTATCCAAGAATTACAACCTATCCCGATGTCAACAATGTCAATGCATGACGACTCCCACATCTACACTGCCATCCGCTTCGTGAAACCATTGAATAATAACCCTACAGCCATGCGCTACACGACGTAGCCCTCTATATATATTTGCTCGTTATCTCGGAGCATTTTACTTGCCTGCTTCATTTCTGTCCCTCCATGCAACCCACGAGGGTGCACCATTGCATTTTAGAAGTTCCAAATGAACAGGATCATAAAAGACACTCGCCCCAGCTCGAAGAGCTTGCCAGATGTGAGCCACAACACAACCCATGGCACCCTAGGTGGTAACATCTCTAGAGCAGGTGCTGAAGATCGAGTAGCCACCAGGACTACAAAATCTACTGAAAGATCTAAAAGTGACCAACAGGAACACAACAAAATCTCCCAGTTGATTAGGACTGGTGAACAGATTAGAATTACTATTAATTGTGATGACACATCAACTGAGGGAAACTGGGATCTTGAGGTGACAACGAACGCATGTCAGGAACCAGATGACTGGTAGTGGATCGCCAAAGCATTAGCCGGTGAAAATAGGAGTTAATGCCAAAAGTTAAAAAACAAAGACCTTATCTACCTTTGGCTCCTGAACACCCGAGGGTTTTCACACTCGTTTCAATGTAATTGGCTTGACGGTCTGGACATTGCATGTATTCAAGAATCCTGGCTTAGTGATTGTCCCATTTGCGAGAAATTTGAAATTGCTATAAATCCTGCAATCAGAAAAGAAATGGGCAGACCTATGGCGGGTCTTCTAACCTTTGCAAGGAAAAGTTCTGGCTTTAAAATTTCTGAATCAAGGAATAACTCAGCATACATCAAAATGAAACGCCTGACATCAGATGGTGGAACAGATGCTGGAAATAATGCTATTTACATTATCAATGTATACTGGCATCACAAAGCTGCAGGTACATCGATCAGGTTACTTGCAGCTTTAATTGACAAAATTTATGAGGGAGAAATCTCACCAGAAATTCTGCTGTGTGGCGATCTAAATACTAACTGCTTGAATGTAAAAACAACCCTTGTGAATGGCAAAATAGACGACATGAACACAACTGTGCCCAAATGGAATCTAGAAATATGTTCATGTAAAATGGGATCACAATAGGTCACTTTCCAGCTAAACCCACATGGAAGAGATTGCAGCAAGAATCAACGCTGGACTATTTCTTTGTTTCTGAGGATATACATGTATGTATGTATGTATGTATGTATTTAATTTTTATATAGCGCCGATAGCCCGCGGGCATCAGTACGGGCATCATGTGCGCGTACTATCCCTCCAAGGGATCCACAAAACAGAGAGCGATCATAATTTAGTGAAGACATGTGTTGACATAATTGCAAAAGATTCTACTAGTCGATGGAACCATGGAGTAGTCGTGGAATCCAGTAGGATCAGATTGAGGCTCCATAACGAGGTGAAGAGGATCAAATTAGATTACCACAAAAAACAATGCCAACATCTCCTGATGCAGTTTACCGGGAAAAAAAAAAAAAGGATTTCGAAATATTGCGTTCAAGTCTAGACACACTTTGACTTGGAAGTGTTGAAACGCAAACGGAAAATGAGAGCGGAAATCAGACTCTGCCTAAATACAGATATAGCCCAACACATAAACATATAAAAACTGGTTGAAAGTACCTAAGGCTGTGATGATACAACGCAATGCTGAGACAATGATGTCAAAATTAACAAATAACACAAGATTTCTGGGGAATTATCAACTAATGCAGCGGAACCCAAAATGCCCTTCAATTTAACATGGTGTTGAGCGAAGAATGGATGAGACACTATACTCAACTGTATAGTAAAAAAGGTAACATAGAAGATCCTCCGCTCATCCTCAGATTTCAAGGGCTAGTTGTCAACCAAATGGTGCTTGAATATGCTTTTGCTATGGTAGGTGAGCAGAGTAAGTGCCTACACTATATTCTAATGCTTGCCATCCCTCAATCATTTCTCATTGGGATGCCAAATATAGCAGTCGAGTCAGTGCTGCAATGTTTGGTATCCCTTGGATTTTAACAGTTAACATTTAAGACAAGGCCACGTAAGTTGACCCTGTATTGGATCGGTACATAGAGTATTAGTGGCACTATATTCTCTTTCTTGGCATCCGCCCATCTGGTTTCTTTGAGGAAATTGCATCTTGAAAAGCGAGATGCCATCTTGAAGGAAATCGAGATGACCACGATATGCTGATCGCTACATTGTCTCGAGGAGTTGTGAAGGCTCCATCCGTTTACCTGGGTGAGGTTTCAGCAATTCTGCTGGTAATAGTTTAAGAAAATTTAAACAGAGGGGGGTGGGAGGGAGCCGTTGATTCTAGTTGACAATTTGAGTAACTGAGTTGATCAGTTGTCGAATGGTCAGCTCTCTTTATGTTGTAAGCCAGCTAGGTTTCAGCCTTTCCTGTGGGAGTTAAGTCCCCAATCCTTTACTGACCAAAAATAAATAAATAAATAAATTAAAAAAAAAGGGCCTCAATAAAGAGCGTTTGAAAGAACATCTTAGGGCTCTGAACAATGTGTTTAGGAATTGTGTTCGCTCACACAGGCACCTAATATACCAACAAGTTGGTGAAAAGATGTTGAGTGGTCTAGCCCCAAGAAATTCAAGACATTTTTGGGTTTTAGTAGGTTCTCTGAATAGTAAATCGCTAGATGGTCAGGAAACGATACTATAGGAGGAGGGGTGGGTCAGGCATTTCTCTGAGATCTATGGACACTCAGAAACCATAGTTCCCAAGACTGTGGCGAGAGGTGCCTGGTCCTGATCCTTTTCCTACGAGTCCATTGAAGAGCTGATTAAAAAATCATCCACCTCCAGAGCAGCCATTCCAAATGGGCTGAGCAACTCCATCTTAAAGAAATCTGGGCGCGATTACTAAAACTTCTATTCGACAATATATTGCAGTCCAAGGAACTCCCAGAATCTTGGAGATCGTCGGTGGTTATACCGATACATAAAGGGGGGGGGGGGACAGGTTAGCAGCCTCAAACTATCGTCCCATATCTCTTTTAGACGCAGATAGCAAGATTTTTGTGGGTTTGATTTTGGCAGAGATGGAAGCTTGGGCCAACTTGAAATGCCTCATCCCTCAACAAAACGGGATTCAGAAGGGGTCTATCGACCTCCCTCAATTGACTAGTTTTGAGTTGTTTTAGTGCATAGGCCCTGGGGAAGGGCAGCTCTCCTCTGTTTGGAGCATGGATTGATCTCTCCCAGGCGTTCTATACTATTAATAGAAATCTTCTTCTGGAAGAAATTGAACGCCTGGGAGGCTCTTCCCAACCCATCTATTGTATCGAACTTCACCATAATTCAACTATGTGTGTCAGCTTATCAAGAGCAGGCGCTCTGTCAGCTCCAATTAAGATCAAACGAGGAGTCCGGCATGGGTGCCCGATTGCCCCCTTTCCCTTTATTCTTTTCATATCGAATTTAAGCCTATGGCTGCATGACAAGGGCCTCATCTCTCCAAAAATTGGAGATATTAAAACCAATTTGTTGGCTTATGCTGATGATGAGGTGGTCTTTGACCCCTCACAAGTCGGGCTCCAACAATTACTCTCAGCATTAGCAGAGTATGCTAAATCTAACAATTTAAAAATCAACCCCAATAAATCTAAAACCTTGTTTTTTAAACATCCAAAATAGATTCTTAAGATGTAGATCTGGGACCTGGAGAGGTATTTACCGAGATTACTTAACTGGGGGCGAGGATACGAGCATACCCGACCATGGGCCATGTTCTTGCAGAGTTTGACTTCAAGGTACTCAATATGGGGGCGCATTTTAAGAGAATTAATTAAATAAAAAGTAGTAAATTCTCCATTCAGCCCCTTCTGAGGTTCTATATAGGCTAAGTAGCTCCAACGTAGCTCCAATTATCTTGTTTGGCCTGGACACTAATCCCTGGTCTATGAATATTGATTGGGACAGAATAGAGGCCAAACTGTGGAAGAGGCCCTTAAACCTGCCCAATTGTGTGCCTATCAGATGTTTAAGATAGGAAGTAGGATTGTCCTCGCTTAGAGCAATGATGGAGTGGAAATGGGTCGCCATTTTGAGACTAATTCTAGATCCGCCCAAAGGCTCCTTATATGAAGATGTGGCTTTGTTGAGACAAAAAGGAGTGAACATCTTTCTCAATAATCTCAATATAAGAGGTCAAGATGTATTGCTCAACTCAGATTGTTCAGTGGAATTGCTTATTCAAAATCCTATGAAGGACAAAACTCGTATGTTACGAGCGGATTGGATTAGGACAATCGACAAAATGAGGCAAGCAAAGTTATCAGCATCACATAACAAAACTAATAAATCGAGATCCTTTTTGCCGCAATACTTAAATAGATCTGATTCATCTATCAGATCTATCTTTCTGAGATTTAAATTAAATGTACTTCTCACGTAGGAAACTGCGTCGATAAGAAATAATGAGGAGTATTCGAAAGTGTGACGACAAGGTAACTCAGTCCCAATATCATCTACTCTCAAAATGCCCAGGTACATGGGCATTGAGTGTGTCAAGACTTCAGAGATTTCTACATGATGTGCGGTGGCTGAACTCAGAGGCTTTCTGGGAAAGACTATCATGTTGTAATAATCTTTTTTTAAAAGAGTTAGGTTTAGGGAGCACAGATTTAAAATGAGGAAACAACTTGATCTCACTAACTGGTTGATTTTAGGATAGAACACCTGCCTATTAGTGGGTAGGCTCTCAGTTTATGATATTTAATTTTACTTTGTTGCTTCAATCTTTACTTTCCCTCTTTATTCATCTTTTTTCTTTTACTTTTTTACTCCCTTTAGAATATTAGTTGCTTTTTATGGTTTTTAACTCATTTAATTCAATAGTACATGGGTATTTTCATTATGTATATATTTTTTAAATGTTTTCCTCTATTTCTTATCTCTTTTGTTCTTCTCTTTGCTGTCTTTTACTGATTGGTTCATGATATCGATTGTATGATATTTAAAGTCATTAACTGTTTATATTTGCTTTTCCTTTTCTGTATATGGCTATAACATTATAATAATTTTTTAAAAAAGCCTGTTAGTTACTGTAATATTTAGTAACTCCATTGTGAGGGCTAACTGGACAAAACACCACTTAAATTATTCATGTAGTCAGTAGGCAAGTAGACTATTCTCTTCCTAGGGGTCATCCCATTCATTGGATTTTCAAGTAGAATATCCTAATTCAGTGCTGTATTATTTGGCATTCCCTTAATTCCGATGGTTAACACTTTCCAAATGCCATTTGATTTGATCTTATATTGAGGAGGTGAGTAAGATATGTGCCTGCATTATATTCCCCTTTTACAGTCCTACCATGCTTTTTTCTGGCCTTCGGGTTGCTAATATACAAATAATATTACCTTTATTATTGGAACATAGTGGTCTATTTAACCAAATATTAATTAGGTATTTTTGGTGTAATGCATGCTTCACTAAACGACATGTGTGTGTGATCCCAATTTTGGACGTCAATGAAAATATGACCCATTTGAGAGAAATGATTTGCCCAAGATTACATAGGAGCTAATTTTCCACTGAGCTGTAACGTAAATGGATGACATAAAAGCCTTGCTCAAGGCTTGTACGGTATATATTCACATCATGGTTCGTTTTTGTCCATTAGTCTGGCAGAGAGGACGGGCAGAATGCAACTTGCGCTTTCGCCGCCTCACTTTCTTCCTTCATGTATTAACACTGCCTGCCATGCATTCATGCCAGGCAGCGTTTACTTCATTTGCATGTCTCAGTACATAAGTGCAGGGCAAAATACAGTATAACACGCGTGTATGCTTGCCCTGCACCTATGCACTCCATTGTGCAAATTCCCAAAATTTGGAAGCAGGGACCCACCTAGGTGTATAGCTACTGTAAGGGTGTAGAAGAAGGAGTCTGACAAGGAGGGTTTGTGTGTTTTGACATGAACTTTTATTAAAACACTAAAACCTAACTATCCCTCTATGAGGGGTTTCCCTGCCTCACCCAAGTAACCTAAGGACATTTCAGAATGTCAGTCAAATGATAAAGTTCTTGCCGTAAGTGGCTTTCGTGGTTTAAGGAAAGGGATAATAGATTATCTTAGACAGAGAAAGAATTCCCTTCTCGTAGGAGTCAATAAGCGCTCAGGAGCTGGGGGGCAAGCTCGTCTATGTATTCTTTGTAGAACTCACCAGGCAAGCCATCCAAACCTGGGGTTTTGCCTGTAGGCAATCCCCTAATAGTGCATCCAATTTCTTACAGTGTGATGGGCTCTTCCGAACTGAAAATCGCCTCTTGGCTTAGGTAAGGCAGGTCTATCCCGTACAACACCTCACTTATGTGTGCCTGTGATATCTGTGGCCCCTCTTGTTAGAGGGTACTGTAAAAGTCTTTAAAGGCCGCATTCATTGACACTTGTGTATGGCTTAGTAAACCATTCTGCATTTGTATTGTATGAATTGGACTCCGATTCTCCTCCCTTTTGTACAACCAGGCCAGCAACCTGCCTTGTTTATCCCCCTCCTTATGTTGTCTCTCAATATACTTAGCATAGTTATGTTTCCCCAGTCTTTCCCAACACTCTACACACTTATTTCTGTACATCACTGCCTCCGCACCCTCTCCGTTCCGACCCTCATGGGACATCTCTGCCTTCTGTAGCTGATCCTTTGTGAAGGTTAACTCTCTTCCCACCCTGGCTTGAACGTTGTTAGATTCTGCAATGGCGCCACCCCTAATGACAACCTTAAGGGCCTCCCATAGGGTGCCAGCAGTTGGGACACTGCACAGATTGTGTTTGACAGACTCATCAATGCTTTTCTTGATGTGGTCACAAAATGGGATATCATGTAAAGATTCTCTTCTAAGCCTCCACATGGGTATTGGGGCTCTAGGGGGCACATACTGCCATTGCAGTCGGAGAGGCGCATGATCTGACAGAACCCTGCCTCTGTACTCCGCAACTGTGAAACCGTCTGCAATCTCCTGAACAATGGAAAAGTAGCCTATCCTGGTGTGGAGTGGAGAAGTGGGAAAAGTGCTTACCGTCTGGGTGCAGTATCCTCCAGATGTCTATTAGGCCAAATGCTGTCAAGAGCGTCTGCAGGGATCTGGGGCAGGTTTGCAGTGCCTAGTGTCAGATCTATCCAATGCCGGGTTTAAAGTGCAATTAAAGTCACCTCCCCATATAATGTTGCTGTTCCTATAGGGACAAAGCTTTGAATGCAACGTCTGGAAAAACCCTGCAGCATTATGGTTGGGGGCATACTTGTTAATCAGGCATATCTCTAAATGTTCCAGGAGCCCTTGTACTAAAAACATTCTGCCTTCATCATCAGTTTTATCCTGTGTGACCTTAAAAAGGTACTGAGGGAGATATCCAGATCAGAAACGCTTTACATACTTTGGAAAAGCCCCACCCACAGACCCAACAGGCACAGTGTGTCTACACAGAACAGCGACCGAAGGTTTTACCCTTTACCAAAGTTCACTTCGGCCATTCATACAGGCAAACCTTTCCCCCTGGTAACTTCCCCAACTCCCCTCCCCAAAAACAATTGCCCCACATAATCAGACATGCTCGAGCTTCTCCACTTCTCGCGGCCACCAATGGCTTATAAACCAGTGGCTTGTGCACAGCGGGGGGGCTAAAAAAAACAAGTGCCCGAAAACATAGCAAAGAAAAGCAAGGACGACAGTGTCGGCTCTGCAGCATGCTCTGTGGAATCTCCTTCCTCCTTCACTTTCCCCATTGTCGGGCTCCATTGCACACTTCGAAACCATCCAGAGTGTCACAAGTCAGTCACCGCCGCTGCGCATGGCCCCACTCAGTTGGCATTCCCTCTCCTCGTCGCTTCTTGGATTTCACCATGTCCTGCTGCTAGCTAGGCCAGAGCCGGTCGCCATCTTGCCTTCTTCATGCCCACAGTCTTATTCCACGCCTACTTGTTAGGTTGCTGTACAAACGGGGAGAGTGCAAATGTTTACAATTGGAGAGTGGAATTGGGCAATATGGATTAGGTCAAAGTGGCTACTCTCAATGTAAAGGGGCTTAACTCAACCCAGAAAAAGGTCCTTACTATGTGGCGCACTTTGTCTCTCGATTCTTAATGCACAAGAGACTCACTTTAAGCAGGGGGTGGAGACAAGGCTGGGTGGTAGGGACATTGGACAAACATTTTGGACCTACCATAAAGAGAAGAACAAGGGTGGGGTGGGTATCATTTTAGCTATAGCTGTGCAGATGACTTAGGAAAGTCCTTGATGTAAGGCTTCTTATGGTCAAGAGATACTTGGGCGATGTAAGTGTCACTCTGGCTACCCTCTATGCCCCCAATACGAGCCAAATTGAATTTTTAAAGTTGGCTTACAATATGTTGGAACACTGGGGTGAGAGACTTCTGACAGTAAGGGGGTAATACGATTGCCCCAGTGTGGAATGGAAGATGGGTAGAGGTGAAGACCATAGGGAGCGGAAAAAAGATAGTGTGGAAGCTCACCTCCTAAGGAATATCTTTTGGTCAGATGCATGGTTGACCAAACATGGCCAGCCGGGAGATGGGCGGGTCAATTGCACATAAACGAGGATAGATCGCCTTTTGGTACATCAAGAGAAACAGCAGTATATAGGTCCCCTGAAGGTAGAAATAATTGCATGGTCAGACCATTAGATGGTCACAGCCATATGGAGATTAGGTATACAGCAGAAGGCATTTTCACTGGCGGTGGAACAATGTTCTTCCTAGCGACCTCGTCTTTAGGGAATTCTTAGAAAAGGAAATTGAGAGTTATTTTGAGATTAATGACACTGGAGAGGGAGTCATGGGATATGTATGGGATTCTGTCAAAGCAAGTCAGGGGGCTCATCACTGGAGAAGGAGTGATGAACAAAAAAAAAGGGACAAGGGCCTTAGAGGAGAGGCTGAATGAGGAAATGAGAAGTTGGAGATCCCGGCTATTGGATGAAGGGGGGATACAGAGAAGGTCATAAGCACCATGAGAGAAAAAAGGGAGACACTGCACTCATTCCTTCTGGATGAAGTACTAAAGAAAACTAGATATACTAAGCAAAGGTATTATGAAAAGGGGGGGAGGAGGAGTCAGGTTGGGACAAGCTTGGCCAATAGGATACATGTAGTGAGGGAGGAAGGGAGGGTAGATTAGGTTTGTGGTTAAGGAAGGGAGGGTAGAAGCAACCCTAGAGAGGATCCACCAGAGATTTGCAGAGTTTTATGTAGATTTGTATAGCAGGGAGGATGGGGCCGACGATGCTGAGGTGGAGGGATACTTGTGAAAGATTCTCCTGCCGTTATTAACCGCATCAGAAAGGGATCAGCTTGAAGTTGAGATTACTTCTAGGAGGTAGTGAAGTCTATTGGACATATCAAACCAGGGAAAGTGGCAGCCAAAGATGGTTTTACCTCAGGCTTATACACAGTTTCAGGACATTATGGTCTTCAGTTCGGCTGAAGTGTTTAATGCCATCAAGGACTCAGGAGAGGTCTCACCTTCCTTCCTGGCCACCCAAATAACAGTGATCCCCAAGCCAAGTAAAGACCTGACACTTTGCTCGGCCTATAGACTAATATCACTGCTCAATGTAGATGCTTAGCTGTTTGCGCGACTCCTGGCTTCCAGACTGGAGCTCGTCCTCACGAAACTGGTTTATCCAGATCAGGCAGGGTTAGTGCAAACCAGACAGGGCTCTGATAACCTTAGAAAGACTTTGAAAAGTTACACAGGAGGGGGCCCTAATCTTATCCCTGGACACCGTAAAGGCATTTGGCAGGGTTAGCTAGTCCTTCGTGAAGTCCTTACAAAAATGGGTATGGGCGCAATATGGATGAGATGGATGGGGGCACTATATTACACCCTCACTACTAGAGTCTTGGTAAACGGGGGTGGAGTAGGAGTTTTCACCCTACAGAGAGGGACTATACAGGGCTGCACTTTGCCCCCCCCCCTCCTACATGCATAGGTTTTGGAACCATGGGCAGTAGCGGTCCAGGGCGATCCCAGGATCCAGGGCATATTGGTGTGGGAAAAGGCATACAAGTTAAACCTCTTTGCGGATGGTGTCTTACTGTATGTAGCAACACCAAAGTATTCCATCCCACATTTACTTTAGGGACTGTCCAATTATAGAAGGACGTCTGGGTTTAAAATAGATTTAGATAAATCACTGGCCTTCCCCGCAGGGTCGCTAGAGGCTGAGTACTTCTATCAAAAGGTTACCATTTCTGGTCCGTTAAGAGGGGTTTAGATATCTGGAGATACAAATCCTATTCCGGGGCGCATTGTTTAGGAAAATGCACCCCCCCTCTGTGGGCTAAAGTTAAGTTAGAGGTCGACAGGTGCGAGACGCTACATCGCTCCTGGATGGCCAGATTGAATCAAAATGACTGTACTCCCTAAATTTCTATTTTTGTTCTACAAATGGTGCCTATAGTGGGTTCTTATTTTAGAGTTGAAGAGTGCAATTGAAATTTATTTGGGAAGGAGCAAAAACTTGGGGTTGCCTATAAGACCCTTAACCTCCCCAGAGACGAAGAAGGCGTGGGATTCTCAGACATTTTGTTATTTTGAGGAGAACCATCACCGGTTCTGGACGCACCTCAAGACCTTCCTCTTTGCTTCTGCTTTATCTCCCCCGCTGAACTCCTGACAAAAACTGCACTTTTCACCTGGCTACCCTCTGATCTCGGGCCCAGGTCCCCTCCCCTGCCAGCTGCACACCTGCACTGCCTCCCGGGCACACCCTGCACTTGGAGGCAGTTTCTGTATCCCTACAGTCACCCCAGCTCTGACACTTGATGTCTGCACTTACCCCTAGTTGACTGCATTTTACCTATTGTTTATTAATTTTATTTATTCTTTACATTGATCTTATGTATCGCACTGCCCCCTTCCACTTCTCCCCCACCCCCGCACTTTCCCACCTTCCCTGAGCTTGAGCCATCTCAATGTCACCTGGCCTAGTAAGATCGTTGCCTTCCCTCTGTTCCCCCATCCCTTGCCTTGTCACGCCTTGAAACACTTGTGTATAGGCACGTTATAAATGCCATATCATTATAAAGCAGCACATCTGAGAGCGATGGTTGACCATCTTGACACACAATGTGTTGCATTACATAATAAATCCCTAGCACCAGCAATGCTGGGTGAGCGGCTTTGGGTTGCTCAGGATAGAATCCCTAGAAGAGTGATTGAGCACCCAGTTCTGGGTGTATTGTAGTCCATTTGGAAGGATGCAAGTAACACTAGATGGCTCACATCGTGGCCCTCCCCTCGGGGCTGCATTTGGGCCCAACAACTGAGGGACCTTATTACAGAACCGCTACACTTTCAATCTTGTATGAGGCTGGCTTAGGTAGGGCAGGTCAGCTCTGGGAGGGTGGTTGGTTCATGACCCCGAATCGGCTGGGAGAATGCCTCCAGATTATATTGGATTACTCTGCATATTCCGATATTTACAGTTGAAGGGGGTACTCTCCGACCCAAAGGTGGAGAGACAATCATCGCAGAGTACCATCTTTCGAGATGACTGATTCAGAGGAGGGGTACAAGAGATCTTGTGGCTAGGTTCTACAAGAAGTTGCTATTGGCGGAACTGATTGGCCAAATAACTGCAAGGGATCACTGGGCCAAGGATCTCGATATAGATATTCCCGATGGGCTCTGGGCCATGATCTGTCGTAAGTGGTCACATTCCACAGTATCCTTGCAATATAGACTGCAAGCTGTTAAATTGCTACATAGATGTCATTACTCTCCCAGCAAACTGGCTAGAATGTATCTAGCAAGTGAATTCTCATTTATGGAAATGTGGGCATGAGGAGGGCAATTACTGGCATAGGTGCTAGAAATATGGTCATATGCAAAGGTTTTGGCAGGAGATTGTGTCGTGGGTAGAGGACCTAGCTGGGATCTCTACGGCATTCTCACCCTTATTGATACTATTAGGACGGAGTGATGAAGAATAAGAGGAGTGAGATCTAAATCATAGGTCACATTTTCTATTAATAGATGCCAGGAGCTTTGTGGGACATTTGTGGAAGAGACAACGGTCCTGATGCAAAGAGAATGGCTCCAGAGAGTGAGGGACATATGCAGTATGGAATATCTCAATGACTTGCTTGATGAAACCAAAAGGTAGCAGAGAAGAGATTTGGTGTCCTTGTTTCCTCAAATATAGGAAGTAGCCCCGAAGACAGGTAGTTTGCAATATAGACAACCTGTGTTCCGTTAAGTGTTTTGTCTGCTGTTGGAGTATTTTGTATGGAATGGGAAGGAGTGGGAGGGGGGGTTGGGCCAATACTGGAGAGCAATCAGGAAGCTCTTAAAATGCTGGTTGGGAATGTATATCCCTAGGTTTTACAAGTGCCCCGTTCTCCCTTGGAAAATTGAAAATGTAATACATTTCTATTTTGAAAAGAAATATGAAATAAAACATTTTAAATTGACTCTTTCTTAAACGGTTTGGAACTAAAATAAAGCCCACCACACCACACTACAAATTAACCATTCACACTGCCTACACTAATACTTCACCACACTCACTTTAATTATAGTGCAATAGTGACATAAGCTGCCCAAAGATTAAGTGGGTGTTGTGAAGTAGTGGTATAACCCGGGTTAAGGTTCAATTTGTAGTGTGATTGTATTTGTTAGTCTAACACCCCCACCCCCCATGGTCAAGCTAGGGCCAGCCGCAGTTGGTCTGCGCTGTGCCTGTTCCATGTTTGTCGCTGGAATTTGGGGACTGGGCTACAGGGGGATAACTTTTCTGAACTCCAGGACTGGAGTAGGACACTATTGGTTAAACAAAGACTCAGTCTCAAAAGGAACCACACTTCTGCCACATTGCTTATGTATAAAAACTTTTATTTGATACTATTCAGGAAAATGATGCATCTGCGAATGCGCTTTCCACCTCCAGAGCATGAGGCACATCATTAGCATTTCATTTGGCCGGCTGCCTGAACTGTGGTGAGGAACCTTTCATATTAGGGGTTATGTGGTATGGAGGGATTGACAGCGAGGATTCATTGCTAGGATGTAGTTAAAGGCAGATGACACAACCAATGTCAGTATGCCAGTATCACAGGATTGGACTGTTGGGGCCGACATGTTCTGGTCAAGAAGTGAGCTGCTGCGGCTTTAGGAAAGGGAAAACCTGAGCATGCCCCACGAGTAGGGGTTTCTCCATTGTGGGTGTTCCTGGGACGGAAGAGCGTTAAAGGATCCCCTAACACACAATTGCAAATCTTTCCTGAAATTGTGTGAACCACAGTAGCCGAGAGGGCCACTATCTGTGGTCTAGTATGGGTAGAGTGCCTGGCAGGAGTTAGTGTTGCTGGCTACTGTGAGCTGCGACATGGTGTACTAACAGGCAGGAGAACAGAGCAATAAACGGTCATGATCAGCTTAGTTGGGAGGATCCATTAGCCCATTGAAGCACTATAAATGTTCTCTGTGGGTGAGCGTTCACAAGCCAACCCAATAGTCCCTCATTACGTATGTACAAACAGCACAAGGTGTCCACAAGCTCACAATGCGGTTTATTCTTGCAAGCTCCCCTAAAGGATGACAACGAACAAAGCTTTGTGATTCAGAAAATGTTCCTTGAAGTATTTCTAGAGGCGCTCCCTCCAAAGGTTCCCTCTGCTAGACAAAGTCTCTCTCTCCTGGCCACTCTCTCACCGTGGCTACTATCTACCATCCACCTGGTCAGATCACCTCCTCCCTCTGCAAGTGGGTCGGACCTCTCCTCCTCCCTCCTGGCCTCGATCACTCAACTCCTTCTTGGAGACTTCAACATCCACCTGGATGCTTCCTGTCCCTCCACTGGACTCTTATCGCGACCTCTGCGACTCTCTCTCGCTCTATTCTGCCCTCTGGCCCGACTCACTCTGCAGAGAACACTCTGGATGTTCTGATCTCCTCAGACCGCCCCCTCACCACTCCTCTCTCCTCGAGTGAGCACTTTCTCCTCTCATCTTTCTCTATACCCCTAAGGGTATACACATCCACCCACCTTCTCGGTCATCCGACCCATGAAGCGTGAGTCAGTTGAGGCTTTCGCCACCACTTTTTCTCCCCCACGTGCACCTCTGGCTGACATCCTGATACAGCCATTGCCATGCTCCACTCTGCCATCTCTGATACTCTTGATGTACTTGCCCCGGTCACGAGGATCCGCTTGAGGCCCAAAGCCAAGGGCAACTCCTGGTACAACTCAGATCTCGTCACCCTTGAACGCAAGTGTAGGGCGGCTGAGAGGAAATGGTTGGCATCTTGTGCATCCTCTGACAAACTGGCCTGCCGCTTTTTCCAAAGGCAATACCGTTTCTCGGTCCTCAATAAAAAGAGCTCACATCCACCCCACGTCTCTACTACGGCATCTTAAAGACTCGGCCAAACTCTAAAATCTGCAAGGAGCTGGCCAATCCTGCTGCAGTCTCTACGTCTCGTGTCCCCTCCCAGGCTCTTTGCACAGCCCTGGCTTTCCACTACATCGCAAAAAAACACAGGACATCCTGTACATCCTCTCGTCCTCGTCCTCTTCCCCTTCCCCTTCTCCCTCTACTCTCTCCTCTGCCTCTGGCCTCCCTGCGGCCACTTCTCCTCCTCCCTTTTCTGCCTTTCCTCCGTTCACCCCAACAAGGTTTTTAGACAAGTCAAATCATATCTATGAAAGTCTCGTCAAAACAGGTCCTTCCCTGTTCTTCCAACACCATCAAGGACCGCATTGACATGCTCGCTCCAGCTTTGGCTGACTTCTGCAACCACTCTTTCGCCACTGGAACCTTCTCCTTCCTCTTCCCCCTGCCCCCTGAAGCACTCTCTTGTACATCCTCTTCTTAAGAAACCCTCAACTGACCCCTCTTGTCCGGCTAACTAATCGCCCCATTTCCATCCCTCCTTTCCTGGGCAAACTCTTGGAAAAGCTGGCCATCTCCCAGCTAAATCTTCACACTGAATCTGAAGACCTGCTCTCCAACCTTGATGCCAATCACCCCTCTGTCCTTATCTTACTTGATCTCTCTTCTGCCTTTCACACGGTAAACCATGCCATCCTGCTCAACCAGCTCCATGATAACCTGTGAATAACTGATCAGGCTCTAGCCTGGATGACCCCTTTCCTCTCGGTTCGACCCTGTCAAAAAAAGGTCCAACTTGGGTCCTTTCTATCTCACTCGCTACCTGTGGTGTTCCCCAGGGGTCTAACCTTTCTGCCTGGCTGTTCAACCAATATCTGGCACGGGTATGTTATGGGAGGACCTTCATGACAGATTGGCAGACTTAATTGGTTTCTGGGTCCCCCCTGAATATTTGATAATCCACCACGGTGGGAATGTTTTAACACAATTAGGGAGGAAGCCGTTAGTGGCAGACATGGCTACATCACTCAAAAGTAAAGGTCATTGCTGGCGGGCCACAGATATTTTCCTGTCCGAAATAGTGCCTAGAAGACATTGGAAAGGGGCCAATTGCAACAAAGCATTAGAAATATCTTGAAGAACGCCAACGACGGCCTTGTCAAATTTCTGCAGGGACACCGGCCTATCATTTATCAGACCATGGGATTTAGTGCCGAGCCATCATCCAGATTTATTCCATCAGGATGGGACACATCTGTCAATAGAGGGCATGGAGTGGTTCTCAAGAGAGGTTTTGTGGGTCTTCGCAGAGAAGGGTTGCATTGGAGTTACTTTTGGGGGAACCTGAACAACCGTAGACCCACTCGGGTGTAGCAGCACGGATCAGGGTCGAGGATGGCCACAGCTAGAAATGTGTGCGCCATGGCAAAATATGCTGAAACAAGAACAAATATGGAAGAGGCTGGTGCTAAATTACATCACTACCCCCAACCACGAGATACCCAAAAGCGCACAAATTCCGAATTGTCCATTTTCGCAATTTTATGTTGTACATAATAAAGCCTACGACCAATAATCTTTTTCCACCTCATCATACTCGAGTTTTTTATTACTATTGTGCAGCCCATTATGGCACTACTCTGCTTATCGCAGCCCAGGTGAGAGTTCTTGGGGCCCCACTCTACAGCTGCTGACCTGGGCCACCCAGCACGGTAATGAACGAAAAAATGCACATGGCCCTGGGACTTCAGACCCAAGCACAGGAGCACTACAGAGCACACAGCCGAGGGGGACATCCAGGTAGCTTTGCCAGTCTGCCTAGCCAGTAAGGACACCTTTTGCATAGATCTAAAGTGCCCAGATATACTCTATAGACTGAAACAATATTTTTAAAGACCATTTTATATATCTTTTAAAAATATTTGTAAAGACTATTTTATCTTGAAATATCTTTGCTGCAGGTGTGTGTTCTTACCTATTTTATACAATATAAGAAATTTCAGGTAGAGAAAATAGACTGCATATCAACATCAGCTTGCCACTAGAAAAATAGTTGTCCTATACTTGTATACATTTTACTCTAATGCTTCTTCCTATTGGAGTTTTGTCTTTCCTTGGTTGCTACTTTATCTTCCTGGCCTACCATTCTCCAGGGCAGCACATCTGGGGTGATCTGACCTCAGTGAGAGTGGGGATGACAGACACAGGCAAGGGGGAGGCTAAGGGCATAAAGTGTAGATGTAACTCAAGTAGTCACGTGTTTTTGTTGTGCCCGCCTACATTTGTCTTCCAAGACGTGTGCTACATTTCATCCCTCCTGGTATTAGTGTTTTTGTGTAAGGAGTCAGCAGCGAGAGGCGGACACAAGGTGTTCTTGGTTTTAACCAAAAGACTTATGAAAAGAGGTTGGGTAAATGCCTTTCTAGCCATATTCTGAAGAGGAATTTCCAGAAATTTCCTCGAAAACTAAAGATATGTAAATGTCAAGTAGTCAATAACTTAGAAAGCTGTCCTTGAATCCAAAATGTTCTAAGCTGACCCTCACACTAAAAACAAAATAAACAAAATAAAGGGTGCAAGAAAATGTCCGACTTGATATTTGTAAAAAGTGTTCACAACCATAAATCTAAGGATAACGCCAACAAAAGTGTCTTCCAAGGAAAGTGCCTTGGATCCAGAAAGTGGTTCCCTTGCTATGGATTTTTAGGTAGGATGGCAAAAGTGTCTTTTTATCTGATAGTTTCTTTGTGTCTTTGTTCTGGATTCGCAAAGTTCTTGTTAAAACAATAAGTTCAGTAACAGTCTTTCTTTAGCTCTTCTTATATCCTTGGCGGATTGTTTGGTATACTACTCTGGTAGGAATCCTTCTATGGGCTTTTCAGATCCCCTGGAATACTCCCCTGCCAGATACCCTCCCACAATATCAGTGTCTTTATACAACCTTTGCAGTTTGCCTTGTATACTCCCCTGCCGGGAATCCTTCTTTGGGCTTTTCAGATCCCCTGGTATATTCCTCTGCGAGGTATCTTCCAACAATACCAGCTGCCCGGTGTACCCCTTTGCCAGGACATTTGTTTCACAGTTCTTTTCCACATACCACAGTAGCATATACCCTGAGGTGCTTGCTTGATATAGCTTCCTATGGTAACACTTGCTTTGGCTTTCCCCCCCAAATTGGTATCTCATGCATCTGTACTTGCTTGGGTTTGTTGCTGCACTTTGCCTTGTCTGCATTCCAATTCTCTTTCTCATACCATTCAGTCTCTTGGGAACCACGGGGCATAGCGATATGCATGCAACCAACGACTATGGGCAGACTCACTGGTCGTTCCCAGCGTCTCGACTGTTGGCATGCCTCTGCTTGGAAGCTCTCTCAATTGGCACAGCTTCTTGAGCAGACGTTCCCCCAACATTTCATGCAGCTCTGCATTCACTCGCTGGCTTTCCTCTATGGTCTTAACTGGAGAGCGCTGCCTCTGCCAAACCGTACTTCCAGGAGCTCCTCTGTGGCTCCCAGTGCTTCAACGGTCCTTTGGTTGTGTACCTCAGAGCTCCGCCTTGTCTATGATAGTTTTTAACATTTGCATTCAGCCACTTGTGTGCCTCATCCGCTCCTTCAGCATTAAAAGCTACTCTTATGCTGACGACACGCAGATCCTGATTTGGTTATATCTGGATCAGGCTGAAATGTCATAATTCCTCCTTCAGTGTCTCTCTGCCATGGCAGATTGGATGAACCACAATTGGCAGAAAGAACGGAGACAAGGTGGAGGTACTGGGTGCCACCCCCTGATCCCGCACTTTGGGTGTCTTCCTTCTGGCCATCAACCTCTCTCTGTTTCAGTCACCACTGTCAAGAATGTTGGGGTTATGCTTTCTTCCACCCTTTCAATAGATTAACAGGTCTCGGCCGTTTGTAAGGCGGAGCATTTATCTTGTGGAAAGTGCTCCCCCATATTCCTCCCGAACTCTGGCCACTAGTTGTAGCTGCCCTTGTTTTTAGCTGCTTGGACTATTGCAACACTTTATCTTGCCCAACTCAAAGGTCTTGTTCAGCGACTTCAACGCCTTCAGAATCTTGCTCCCCAAGTTGCCACAAGAGCACCGTATTGAGGGCATCTCTCTCCAGGTCTCCCTGCATTACACTGGCTGTCTATGGCTCAACGTATCAAATTTAAATCCCTCGGTCTGGTCCATCGCGCCCTTGAGGGTCTCTGGGGCTGAATATATGTGCGCAATAAATTCACCAGCTACCTCCGAATGGGGAGTTTCGTTCTGGGTTTGCGCCCCGTTATGTGTGACCTCTTTCCGTCTCACTAGAGTGGGTAGGTGGGCCTTCTCTGTAGCTGCTGCGCAATTGTGGAACTCACTGCTGCCCACACTTAGAAATCTTACAACCATCTGAAATGTAGGCGATCTCTGAAGACCCTTCTCTTTTAGGCCCTAGGTTACGCCTGGTACGCCTTATCCTAGCGCCATGATACCCTCGGCTGAAAGTGCGCGCTACAAGCTCTGTTAACATAACATAACCTGCCAAATATTTAAAGTGAGTGGTAAGGGTGGATTTTAGCGGTACGGACCAAGTGTTTGTAATGGCACACAAGTGTACGGACCAAGTGTTTGTAGTGAACGTTGTTATACCCACTCTTTGTAGACTTTAAATGTTGTTAGAGAACCTGGTCTCTTTATTTAAAAAGGTTGCAGTAAAATGCATCGTTTATGCGGATGACCTAGTTTTGATGGACAGAATACAAATCGGCCTCCAACATGCCTATATGACTATCAGGCCACAAATGAACTCACGATTAATCCAGATAAAACAAAAATTGTGTCCATTGGTGACACCAGCAGCAAGAGGGATAAATCCTTTAGGTGGTCAGTCGGCGGTCAGCGTTTGTCTTCTGTAACATCTATAAGATACTTGGGGGTCTATTTGTGAACATCAGTGGGTGAAAGAACTGAAAGCTTGCATTACAAGGAACAAAAATTAACAAAAATGATGGTACATTTTTTAGATCACTGGTATTGATGTTTTACCTGCAAAAAGTTGTTCCTGTAATAACTTTTGGAGCAGTAGCAGGCTGGAACATAAACGAGCAAACATGGAATATGCTGGAAGGGCGATTTTGGTGACATATGCTCAATCTTCTGCAATCTTTATCGATGACTATATTAAGACATGAACTGTTGTTAAATTCGTTGTATAGTCCGGTCTTATGGGTCGGTAATGCGGAAGATGTCTTTAGACAGCCCGACGCCTGCCTATCATATTTTCATAACTGAAGGCGATTATAAATGTCCAAATTTATTAAATCAATGGTGGTGCAGAGTACTAGCGTTTGTGGATGTAGCGGACAACAAACAGGATCTTTTAACTCGTCCACAACATGCCAAAAGAAAATTTGAGTCCTGCCGATGGATAGTCAATATAGAAAAACGAGATAAGATGCATTCTACATACCGGTTGGGTGCTGAACAAAAAAAACTAAATAGCCAGTCGCGTTACTTGCTGCACTGCCCAGCTCGCTATTATCAGGATCCATTTTTGAGATTTCGAACAAACATATTGAAAACAAAAGAAATACTGTGGCAATGAAAAGAAAGTGATAAGCAATAACCTTTGCCGCTTTTGCCGAGTGTCTGTCAAATCATTAAAACATCTTGTAACTGAGTGCGAAGAAACCCATAATCAACGTTCTATACATCTTGGGCAGTTTGGACCTATTGATGAGGATATGCCAGAATGGTGGTTGAGAATTACTTCTGGAAATAATGTGAAACAAGTCTGCGCAGTTGTAAACTATATAGATATGCTCCTAAAAATTGCTCCTTGAGCAGAGCATGGTATGAGGACATGTAAATTGAAGTAATGTGGGATTGTGTTACCCGATTTATTTCACTTATTTGAAACTTTGTTTTAGCCTGATGTGTTTTTTTGAAATTGATGAAGTAATGTTTAATGTGTAGGATGAAGTTGAAACAAAGGTTTTTACGTTAAGTTGAAACTAGCTTTTTCAATTTAAAAAAAAGGTTTTATTTGTCTAAATTCAGTGGGTTATTCCTGAGGTGATTATAATGGTGCATAGCGCATGAATGTATGTTGTTTAAGTGTATGCCGTATGAGTTTATCAGTCTATGAGCCATAAGATTTACATGCTTGTGATTTACACCTCGTATACATCTTATACAATGTGACAAATCATGGGAATTCATTCTACCCAAAGGGGAAGCCACTCCCTTTGGATCTAGGGAGGTGATCCAGCTACACTGTACACTCCATAGTGGACAGGGTAAGCATGATCTCACTGGGAGTGTACCCACCTCCAACCCCATTAGGGAACAAAGAAGCCCCAAGTAAGACTGTGCCTACACCTCCCTACGAGATAGAATCACCACTGTTTTTTGGTTATATGAGGATTGAACCACGTTATGATGTAGAGGATGTTATTGTGAATGGCTTGGTTGCTGACCTAACTGATGACCTCTGTTCCAGAGACGCGGAACCAATTCCATTTCCTCTCATTTTCCAGAGAGGAGCGTAAAAGGAGTATAAGCTGTACCTGTGTGGAGAGAGTCAATCAGAGCCAGCCCCTGTACAGTGGAAGCCTGCACTGTACCACTGGGCGGATTGATCTTGGAGGCAGGACCACGTCAGATGTGTGTTGGGCAGAGGAATCTCAGAGCCAGCAGAACATTGCTGAACCCAAGAGGGCGGAGAGCCCAAAGATCCCCGGCAGCAGGAGCCGGAACTAATGCAGACGCGATGTACTGAATCCAAGAATCAACAACGCCCAGTCGAGGAACCACTGCGAGAGAGCCAAAGACCATGGAAGAGCGGATCCGCAGCCACCGCCTCTTCTTACTCGTAACGCTGCTTGAGTCCAGGTGCGTGGCTGGCCCAATGGATAGTAAGGAGGGCGGTGAAGTTCCAAAGCAGGTGAGGACATTGTGCCATGTATACGAGCAGTGTACAACTAATGAAGCCAGATCGTTCTAGGCTTACAGAAAAACTACAAAGCTAGGCACACCCTTGGAGGGGTGAACCAGAAGCCAAAAACCCAGTAGAGGGTAAGGGTCCCAAGAATGTCAAACGGTTCAAACCAGAGAGGGCGAAGTCGTCGAGCGATACAGGGAGGGTTGAGTATCCTAATCATTCACATATGGCAATAGACCCAGAAGGTCTGGGTTTGATCAAGAAACCTAATCAATTATGGAATACCAAGGTACCCTGGAGGGTTGAGCAAGATAGAGCAGCTAAACAGAAGCTTGGGTTGAGTTGTTCCACATAAGTAACTGAACTACAATGACAAGTATCACAGCTGAAGTATGCACTTTTTGAATACAACAAATTATTGGTGGGGGGGGGGTCAGAAGTGCCCTTCTACAGATACACTGAATTTGTTTTGAACTATACCAGCATGCTGAGGCCTGGGTTAAAAAGGAGATACAATTGGGTGGGTGTCACGTACCAGTCAGCCCAACCCAAAAAGGGAGTCGAGTACTTCTGTAGGCTAATTTATGTTTCTTTGTTATTAGTGGTAGGGTCAGACAATAGGGTAGAATAGGTTTGGGACAGTGGACAAATGTTATTTTGCAAGACATCTTTACGAGCAAACCTTTATTATTTTGAACCATCATCTCAGAGATGGGGCTAGGACAGGCATTTATTTAATTTAATAAACCTGCCACAATTGAGAGAAACATCTTTTGTCCATCTCCTATGTCTGACTTACCACAATACACATGAAAGTCAGTCCTCATTTTGATGAAAGTTTTTATACGTGTAGAAGTATAGGTGTACATTTCATAACCGTACATGTCCAGTTTGTATAGAAAATGTACATTAATTTAGCATGTCTTCTAGCCCTCCAGACGTAGCGACTGTGAAGCATAAGTGCTTGTGGTAACGGGGGGGAGGGAGGGAAGGTTGATGAAAGTTGTTTGGTGTGTAAGTATCTGGCATGCAGGCATGAGGTCGAAGTAGTGAAGTAGTATAGGAGTGTTTGCTATCAAATCAATTAGTGTACATGTTCTATACTCATTAAATCGAAACTAAAGTGAGGTTTGACTTTGTTGTGGGTTTTTAATACTCCTAGGATGCGTACAAGAATTGCCCATTTCCTACATGTATGCAATTTAAATCTCCTATACATCCAACATGCATATGAAAATTGACATCAAAGTCAAACCCAACTTTGATATTGAGTTTTCATATGTACATCAGAGTACAAAATAAACATCTCCTAAATGTAATGTGCATTTAGTTTGTATAGAAAATGTTAACTCATTCTGCCTACGCATATGAAAGCTCACATTAAGGTGAGGTGTCATTTTGATGTGAATTTTCAATACGTATAAGAGGCATATAGCAGTTTTACATTGTGCACATGTACACACTTTGCATTGTCTATATATCTCATACATTTGTACATACAAATATACCGGATGCAAGCCCTCCCCCCCCACCCCCCGGATTTATTTTATTTCTCCTTAACAGTACAAAACACCTTTTTTTTCTTTTTTAAATATCAAGGCGTCCATGAAAAATACTGAAGTTGTGCATGCAGCGGCCTCGATATTTGACTGTGAATTATTTCATAGAAGGGTTCAAGAGTTATCAAGAAAAGTTATTTTCTGAAACACCATAGACAAATCACATTTAAGTTTAACTATGGCATCGTATATATATCCAAATACGCATAGCAAAGGCAGACCCCAATTAAAGGACAGAGAGAACATCTCAGTTTTTAAGAGCTTTCTATACCATATATAGTGATGTTTTCCCCTTCGGTTGAGTCAGAGCTTTCCACAACGTCGGCCCTTGTACTTCTTAAGTGTGGCCTCCATGTCCGAGATGCTAGAATAGTGGCCGATAGAGGCTGGTGTACAGCGTGCGGCTAGTTTCTAAAGGTAAACTGGTTCTATTCCTCTGCGATCGTGGTACAGGTTCTTGCATTTAATCTTGGACCCGACTGGGAGCCAGTGAAGAGTTTCCTGTCCAGGTATCCCGGGATATAATTTCCAGAAGGTCACTCACAGTTTGCCAGCTTGATTTAGCAGTCTGAGGTTCGAGGGTGAGTTTTTTTTGGGGGCGTGGGGGGGTTGTCCTGTGTGAAGTATGTTGCCATTGTCATCTGTTAACATTACCAGGGCATGCATCAGTCCTACGTGATGGTCAGTTAAGAGGAACTAGTGTATTTTACTGAACATAGACATTTGGAATTTTCACCCTTAACTACTGTGTTGATTTTAAGTGTCAAAACATAACTCTGCATCATCTATTATTTGCAGATGGTTTGCCTTTGATGACGCAAAGATTAAGTGTCTAGATTATCAGACTAGCTGGCCATAGAACTGAGACAGAGTCATATTCCGTTTCACTGAGCAGCAAAAGCTCTGGTTGGGGAACCATAAACGCAAAGGAAGCGTTCCCTAATCCAATGGTGAATGCGGATGAGGAACCCAGTGATGACTGATCATGACCCAAGATGGCTGTGAATGTGGCTGTCATCGGACTACATTTGAAACTGTGCCTAGTATAAATGATAGATTTGGATAAGATGGAGGATGTACACATTGACCAGGAGTGGAAACAAGGAATCCTGAGGGATCAGACAAGGCACACTTCATGATGACGCTTCAGGAGACCCAATGTAAACTTGCTGGCTTCTGTTAAGGAGCAATGACCAAGTTCGTTCCACTGAAATAGCCCTGTCCAACCTATTAATCTGCTGAAACAAATGGAGTAATCCACCATATAGCATGGCAAAGAGAAGTCAATGAAGATGAAGGCAGTTTGCTGGACTCACCCAGTGATCGGAGCAGCTTCTCTACCATTGGCAAGTATTGGTTTCCTTTCTCTCACTGGTCTGAAGCCAAAGTGGTGTTCACAAAGGACAGATGTCTGCCCAGCACTCTTATGCATTTTGCAGGGCCCATTTCCTTTTGATATAGCATGCCCTCTCAAAAGTGGCAAGGATATTGTGCTGTTCAATATATACTCGTGATGTTGGGTTGCACCTGGAGAGCTACAAAGCATTTCAAATGTGGACAGTTCACTGAATATTTTGAAGATCTCACTTGATTGGTTAGGGCACACAGAGACACATGGTGCTACTTGAGCAGGGACCACAAAACGGTTTCTGTAGTGTGATCTACTTCAGATCAATGAACATTATTCTCAAGCCACAAATGAAAACTTGAAACCATTTACTGTTCCTCTATCCTAGTAAAGAGTTCAATGGGTGGCGTGTTTAGTATACCCTGGCACAACTACTGTATTGTGTATACAACTTCGAAATGTTCGATTTTAATAGGATTAGCATTTTCTGGTTACAGACAAAACATTCATCCATACACCTTATAAAGAACTTCTTCATCCACCTTGGTTTACAAATGACTTAACAATAAACATTGTTGAAGGACAAATAAATACGTTGTGCATCGCTACAGCCCCTGCCATGCCCCAATATTGTCTAGGCGAGACCTGTTACTCACTAAAACAACCATACCGCCCATATCCCAAGCAGGTACAGCAAGAGATTAACACAATTTAAGTTTAAGATGTTACAGGTAAAACCAAGCTAACGACGCAACATCACATGTGCATGCACTAGACACAGAGCAAATACGCACACAACATGAAGAAAGTAACACTAGGTCAAATATGCACGCATACACAAAGAATACTAACATGCGCAACTACACGCAAATATAGATTACCAATTTAGAAACGCAACAGTAATGGGCAGCATTCTATTCCAAAACGGAAGCCACAACATGCCTCTAAGTAAATGAAAGGCTTCAAGGTTTAACGAGAAGACAACATGTTGAATTCACCATTTGCTTGATTGTATGCTGTCCCTGCTTTATTTGGATGTTAATAAAGCTGTGTTTTGCCTTTCACTCAGTCTACTTTCTTTTTTGGAGTCTGGATTTTCTGACTCCTGGTCTTCTTTGTAATTTTGGGGGTTTCCCCAGGTCGTCATTGCAACATATTACAAAGAGTTACAGGAAGCAGCTCTGAAAGACAGATATTGTAAATCTATTTTGATCAATTGGTGAAAAAAGTAGGATTTTACCACAGTAAACGAAACAAGTAATCTCCACAACGGACTATTAAACGGCTTCCTAAATAGAAAAATAATGCTAGATCACAAGAAAACGGCCCATCTTCCTAAATGCCCAAAATCTCTTAATCATGTGGGTAATAACATACATTTCTCTTATCTACTCCTTGCTCATTTAGCCATGTATCTTCAAAAAGATAGAAGTAAAATAATTCTTGGTAAAAACTGTATTTCTACTCACTGCAAAGACAGCACCTAGTTGGTATTAGTATAAGTCTTACAGGGGGTTAGAAGAAGAGGAAACAGCATAGTTGTCAACTTTTCGTATTTTGATAGAGCTTTCCTAATCCATTGACCCCAAACATTACTAGGTTTCCACTTTCTTCCTGATTACGAGTCAAATTATCTAAATTAATGAGGGGAACATCATAAATTATAATTCTACATTACGCGTAAAACCGTCACAAAAAACAGCTCTAAGGGAAGCAACGGAAGCACTCAAAGCAAATAATTAGTATTTTATATCAACACTTGTGTGATTTTTTGTGTTAGAAGGTGTAGGGCCATGCTTCAAATCCCTTCTTAAAGTGGACCCGACCCGCAGTTTGCCCTTTCTCACCATGCTGCACAAACCACACGGCAGTGAGTCCCGAACCCTTCCCTGGACTCATTTTCTCCCCATCAATTCAAATGCTTGCTAAAGACTTCACCGGGAATACCCTCCGGTAAAAATCCATTATCAACCAACGTAACAGTACTCAATTTAATTCGAAAGGTAAGTTGGCCCTGACAGAATTAGAATTTGTCAGGCTTGCCTCGCGTCAGAGGCGAGCACTTAGCCCGTGATATCTCTTCCCAAAAATGTAGCTCAAAGAGGACAATGTCCTCCTGTGTGCCACTACAATAATCCTGGAATGCAGTGCCTTACAGGGGACAGTCCAACTTCGTCAAGAAGTTCATTTTACAAGAACCCCGGTTTTAACATGAAGATGCTGAGCTTTACCAGGGATCCCCCATTCTTAGGGCACCTCAGTTCCCACGGTATGCTTTTCCCCGTGTGGTCATTGTTCCTCAATGCACCCATTTGCCTACAGCACCACTCCCAAGTGCCACCTTCTTTCTAGTGGCTCCTTGACTCAGAGTGCCACATTCGTGTCTTCCCGCATTGGCAACTTCCCATATTGCCAAGGTTAGGCACCCCCTACACCTTCCCTGGTCTCTCACCTTCGTAGGCTAAAGGGGGTCGAGGGGGAGGGTCCGTCCCTCACCACAAGTGGCAGTCCTCCCCAGAGTGAGGGTCCAGGTGATGCCAGCCGCCTCCTCTTACTCTCCGTGCTGCCGGCCCCCTTGCCCCGTCTTCAACTCTCCAAGATGCTCAGCCCGCCACTGCCTGGAGCGTGAACGCGAGCAGCGGGGATGGTTCCCCTGCGCGCAGGAGCAGGCTGGCGGCATTAGTCAGTGACAGGCACCGCCGATGTCCTGGGCACCGAAACACTGGAGCGCTCACAGACTTGGCATCGGTTCCACGCGTCACGTGACCAGGAAAGGGCGTACACGGAAGCCATTGCTGCCGAATGAAGTGCCGTAGTGTCTAGTTCCTGTCTGAGAAACGGACCATGGCAACGGCCCACCTACTCTTCTGCACGTGACTTGCAACGTCATCCTTTTGATTTTCGGGAGCAAGTTTAGTGAGCGGGGAAGGCTTTGAAAGTGCAACAGCAGTTGCAGCGGTTCAGGTGGGCATTTTCTTCGGGATACCGGTAACGTTTCGGCAAGAACCCCGATAGAGCGTCCGGCTTCCTCTTAACCCTCGTTGTCATTTCTCTGAGCAGGAACCGGGAAGGCACTGGCTACCAAGGTGCAAGAGCAGCAGCATCTGTGTGCTCTTAGTCTTGACTGGCTGAGAATACAATTTACATTTCTTCTGGAGACCGTTAACGTTACTGCAAGACACCTGAGTTAGACAGGGGAGTGGGAAATTACATTTACTTTAAAAATCACGTTCAGCTATTCAACAAAGGTATGGAGGGCTAAAAAAAGGGACGGGATGATCAAAGGGGGCTAATGGAGTAATTTAATGTTTGATGAGGGTGTGTTTAGGCTGCGTGCGTTTAGGATGGGTGGTTTTAGAGGGGGTCGGCTGAGGCTATCTGCGTGTGGTTCGGGAGAGGCACATGGGCCTCTTGGTGTGGATCTAAAGGAGGAAGGGGCATCTTGCTATGTGGGGGCATTATGGTATTGGGCTAGAGGGAGTGATAGGGCATCTCGGTGGGGTCTGAATGTTTGGATAGGGGCACGCTGGTGTGGGACTGGTGGCATGGGGCACATTGGTGTGAGTTTGGAGGGTGGGGTGGGGCACATTGGTGTGGGTCTGGAGGGAGGGATGGGGCAAATGGGTGTAGGTCTGGAGGGAGAGATAGGGCACAGTGAGTCTGGAGGGTGGTATGGGGTCATTTTGGAGGGGCCTGCAATGGATGGCTGGGGCACATTGGTGTTGGTCTGGACAGTGGCATAGTCATCTAGGGGTGGGATGGGGCATCTTGGTGTTGGTCTGGAGTGAGGAGACGGGGGCACATTGGTGTGGGTTTGATGGGAGGGATGGGGACATTGTGGGTCTGGGGAGGGATGGTTCATCTAGGTGTGGTGTGGATGGAGTGATAGTGGCATCTTGGTGGGGTCTGCAATGGACAGGGACACATTGGTGTCGATCTGGAACAGGTATGGGGCATCTGTTGGTGTGGAGGGTGGGATGGGGCCTCCTAGTGTGGGTTGTTGTGTGTGTGTGTGTGTGTGTTTTTTTTTTTTATGTTTTACATATGAAACCTTTTTTTATTATTTACTTGTCTGTAATCAAATCAAAATTTGATTTTTACAAGAAGTCACATCTCTTATCTCACATAGTAGAGGAGAAGAAGAACCGTTACACAAAGATAAAGTAAAAATCAGAATGAACACAGTGGTACATAAGAAAAGATCTCGAACCAGATATGAAAGTTTGTTAGGTGGTACTGAGTGAGCTATCACTCTCTATTGCTAGTGTAAATGAAACCTTTACATCCATGTTTAATCAAAAAGAACACAATTATTAAATATGAAAATTGAAAAAAGTAAAAAAAAAATCAATACCGTATAGAATGATTTTAACAAGCATTCAATACATATTAATTTAAAACAGTTGCATAATTCATTATATAATTGAATAATGAGTGATTCAGAATAGCCTGAATTCCTATATAGAGTAACCAGGATAGCAGTGTAGCAGATAAAATAGTAGAAGCACAGCCTAATGAGATGATGGCCAGACAGAATGACCATCTGGGACAGCCCAAAGTACTCTTAAGACAAAGCAGTGCCCAGTTTGAGATTTAATGAAACTGGCCACTGCTAGACCTTCTGACACATTGTTGACTGAAACACATCTAGACCATATATAGTCCTTGTCTCCCAAGAGCCCGAAACACGAAATTTCCTCAGGTATAAGTTCCTGTTTTTTGTTAGTTCGGGGCAAACTAGGAGGAGATGGCGTGCTGTTTCTAGGACCCCTATCCTATTGCAAAATCTGCAAAGGATGGTGGAATCAAGTTATCCTCAATCAAGTTCCTTCTTTTCAAGACCTCCTTAGTTAGAAGTGAGTTCCACCTAAGTTTCAGAAGGAAGGAGCGGTAGTAGCGATTGGGGAATTGGAACATCATAAACGATGGAGTTCCTCTTTTTGTATGTTCATCTTTGATGTTACTCATTGAAGGGTAGACGTTCAGTCGTATTGGACCAGTCTAGTGTGTAAAGAAGTTTCTTAACCTTGTCTGGGTTAGTCATAAGTGTTTCCCTGTCAGTAGAGAGATCGGCAAGGGTTCTGTCGCATAAGACCTTACATTTATTCACATAATATTTCCCAACAATACTCTCCTGGGACAGAATAAGGGTCCCCATATAGAGAGTAACTTATGGGGCAGAGGAATGAGCAAAACTGGGCCAAGTGCCACCACAGGGATTTGGCTCTTAGAGAGACCAGTCCCAGTTCGTATCTAATGGCTACCACCGGGATACTATTCGGAACCTTCAAAACCTTTCTCCAAATTGTTCCTTCTATGATGTCCCAGTAAGGATGAATATCCTTATAGTGTAGCTTCATACTATATAGCAGTTTAGGGATGACCTTCCCCTCATAGAAATCCACTACTGGCTTTATCGAGAATCTTCCATATTTTCTATCTAGTTTGGTCATTTGAATGGCAAGTGGAATCGCCTTATGTTTGATAACCAATTTCAACTCAGAGACTGATGGTTGCGCTTGAATTGGAAAACCTAGGTATACCATTTTTTGGGCTCTCTGAATAGATTTCCCCTCTATTTTCCAATGTAAGCATTTGTATTTTTTTCCTTTTGAGATCACCAAAATACAGGTTTTATTGGGATTAATCTTTAGACAATTGAGTTCAGCATATTGTTGAAATTTGTTGATCAGCCGTTGCAACCCAATTTTGGTATGTCAAACAAGAGGAAGTCGTCGGCAAAGGCCAGCCACGAGAACCTAGAGGCACTCGCCAGCCCTGCTTCAAAAAGGAATTCACCCACGTCTGCCAAGTAGAGGTTAAAAAGGCAGAGTGCCAAAGACCCACCCTGTCGAACCCCTATCCAGGTTTTAATGCTTCTGGATAGATTCCCCTCCATGTTAAGCCGCACGTGAATCCCCAAATTATGATACATGGCCATTGTTAGATTCAAGAGTCCATCTGGGATGCCCCACTTTTAAGTTTGGCCCAAAGTCGACCTCTAATGACCGAGTCAAAAGCAGTTGACAAGTCAATCGAGGCGACATAGAGAGTTCCCCCATAATTGCTCCATGTGGAGGTCTGGAAGGCCGTCACAATCGAGCCATTTAAGTTTGTAGAGTGGCCCACCCTAAACCCAGTTTGGCATTTATTAAGGATTTGGTTCTTTGTGATCCAATCATTAAGATGGGAAAGCAACAGAGAGGAGAAAAGCTTGCAGTCTGCATCGATCAGTGCGATTGATCGATAATTTTTAGCCAGCTTTCTATCCCCTCTCTTAAATATGGGAATAATATGGGCAATCTGCCAGCTAGGAGGAATACCACCAGTAACAACCACATTATTATATAGCTTGTTAAATATGTGGGCCCACCTTTCAGGCTGCCCTTTCAAGGTATTATTCGTAAGTCCATTGTGCCCAGGCGCCCTGGAATTTTTGGCTTTCCGAATGAGTGACAGTACCTCTTCATATTCAATAATGGGTTCCCAAAGCGTCTTCTTGGACCCTCACCCTATATCAAAAGCATGGAATTCCTTGTACTCCTATTTATAAAGATCAGAGAAAAAGATAACCCATTCAGCCTCCGAAACCCCATTCAGTTGGTTAACCGAAGAGATGGGATTTTGTCTATTAATTGCACCACAGAAACCCCTAAGGTCTCTTTTTACCAGGATATTGAGCATCAGCTCTGCGTCCTCTTGTAACATGATTTCTTTTTAGAAATAGAGAAATTCTTGTATTTCTGTCTGATCGCCTTACACAGCACATTTATTTGTGTTTGTTCAATCTTTAGATTCCGGGTCTCTCTAAGCAACTTCCAGACCTTAGCCTTTTCTATGGCCACTTCTTTGTTCTAGATATGGAGATGGGATTGCTTGTTTGTACCCTTTATTAGGGAGTCCTGGGCTCTACAAAAAAGGTCTTTCAAAAAATCATCATAGCCTGAGCCAGTAGGGGCCACTAATTTCCATTGGTAGGAAGTGTTTTCGATTGAGGAGATTAATATTTGCCGGGGACCATCGAACCCCACTACCTTGTGCTAACATTCTTAACTGGTAGGACCTCCTAAGAGTGTCACTCCAACGGGAAGGGGGAGATAAACCCCACTGTACATGGTCACTCCAATGATTAAAAGTCACCTTCACTTCCGAGGCTAATGGTGCCCAAGATTCATCCACAAATAAATAATCCAAGGTTGATGAGGAGACTCCCCTTCGCCATGTAGGAGGCAAGGGCCGAGTCTGATCATGATAACTGTTTAAGCAAGGCAAACCCACAGATTCTAAACAGATGTTCCATAGTCTACCCCAGGAGAGTTTATGACCCATTACTAAGGGCTCTCCTGGAACATCTCCTAGGTCCCCCTCATCCAACTCGGAACAGGAGGAGCAGTCCGAGTTTAGATCTCCTGCAAGAATGACCAACCCAGAGCTATGCAAATTTCTCCAATCCAAAATCGTTTCTGTAATTTTTACTAGAAAATCCTCAAGAGGAGCTATTCCCGGATGCCAGTAAATATTGATAAAAAGAGAAGTGGGCTGCTCTTCATTCAGGTCGACGTGAACCGCCGGGATTCCTGAAGGCGTATCTGGGTTGATCGTGGATAGAAGTCCTAGAGTAGATTTTATACCAATAAGAAGGCCCCCCGAAGGTCTCCCTTCTTGACTAGGTTTGGCATTTTGAGAGAAGATTTCATATCCATCTACCGAGGGGTTGGAGAGTAACCATGTTTCTTGGAGAAAAAAAACATTCATTATTTTTTAACATAGCGACTGTGTTAACGTTACTGAACAAATGGTAGTTCCCCCTAGTATTCCAGGAGAGGAATCTCTCGGCAGAGACCTGAGATGAACCCTTTGCAGTGGGAGCTCTTCTCAATGACTTTCAGTTCCACAGTGCCGAGGTAACTTTGGCCCAGTCCTTAGTGTCCCCAACGTTTCCTCTAGGGAGATGCCTTTGTTGATGTTGTAGGGGTCTTTCTGGATGATAGACCATTGTCAAGTTTCCCCAATATTCATTATCTCTATCGGGTTCAGGGGGGGTTGGTTCACCCTTCGCTATTTCAATATTAAATCCCAATTCTCTCAACCCGGCCGAGTTCTTTAATTGAATACCGAATTACGGTCGGCCTATGATCTGCTTTTTAGTCTCTCTGCAGCCTTAGGGTTCTTAGCATTGTTACACATTTTATTAGCCTCGTAGCTCTAATGACGAGCAGATAGGACTTTTAAACCTTGCCGTACTTCATTTATCTTTGTTTTTAGGGACATTCAATTATTGTATTTGACCTTTGTAGGGTGCATATATATGTAATCCTGCATTTATACTCTGCCTTACTATATTAGTGTTTTTTCCTTCAGAAGAAGCCTGATATACTACAGCCCCCAGAGGGCTTAGCAGCTCCTGCACGTAAAAACTAGCAGAACAGGTGCAAGACCCCAAGTGGTCTGTGGAGGACAGGAAGCGACTAGAGCCTTGGTCGTTTATCTCCATGGGTATCAAAGAAGTACTGGCTGCTAGAGCCATTTTTGATACCAGTAAACTAGAATCGGATGACAAAAATGTGGTAAATCTCAGTGTAAGTACTAAGATTGGCTACCATCAGGAGCAAATATCGTTCCAGTGCCATGTGGTAATTCATTGGATATAGTAGATGGTTTGACACACAGATGGTCTCCTATATTAACCTCTGAGTTCTCTTACTTAATACTAGATCTATGGTCAAGCATGCTGTTGAAATATGGGAATATAGAGTAGAGCAAGACCTAGACATCAGTGCCCTAACCGAGACCTGGATTCATGAGGCCGCTGGCGCTCGCCACCCCTAGAGATTATTACTGTATGTTCTAATAGGTAGAATCAGAGGTGGGAGGTGTGGCATTCATTTTATAAAAAGTCCCTGGATATATGGAAGGCAGAGATTCAAGGCCCTAGTGAGTGAGAGAACCTCTGCCTTAAAATCAGAACGGATGCCTCCATTACAGTGAACCTTGTGCAGATATATCGTCCCCCCTAATATCCTGCCAGACTTCGTATCTCAACTGAACAGTCTGGTTCTGTACCAACGTAAGGATACCCCCAAATGGCTCATAATGTGCGATCTTAATTTATGGAAGGATGACCCCAAAGACCCTTTGGCGAGAGAAGATTTATGACAACTTTAGGATTCGTACAACACATTGACAAGCCCACTCATTCCAAAAGTCACATGTTGGATTGGGTTTTCTCACTTAATTTAAAGATCATCATATCTGATATTTCCATATGCCCCTGGTCGGATCATACCTTTATTGAATTTGGTATAGACCTCTGCAGGCAGCGTAAAAGGACCAGACCTAAACAACACTGGATTAGGTCCAGAAATCTGAAGAGGATTAACACGGAAACCCTGAGGGACTGCATATTACCCATACCGCAGGGGAATTTGTTGCCTCCCGTGAATGTGGAGGGTATGACTGACACCTTTCTGGATACCCTAGCAAAAGCTATTGCTTTAATAGCTTCTGTAAAAAACAGGAAGGTTACTAGTCATACAAAAAATATCTGGTTTTCGGAGGAGCTTAAAAAGCTAAGAATGGAAAAAAGGAAAATCTTCTAACAGTGGAAAAAGTCGAAGGAGGAAGAGGATTGGACAACCTAACGGGAGGCGGCTAATACATTTAAATTGGCTATCATAAAGAAAAAACGTCTTATGAAACACGTATTCATAATGCCCAATACGATTCCAAGGACATTTTTGCTATCGTCACACTCACCTGTATCTCTGCAGGAGCGATGGACAAGCCTCCCTTGGCCTAGAGTCTTCACTTCCCCTGTTTCTCCCAGAGGAATCCCTGTCAAATACAAGGTGTACACTCAGACCTGAATTCACCCGATTCCCTAGGGCCGTTCCCTTCTCTTTACTGTGTGCTGTGATGTCCCCCTATGGGCTTACCTTGATCTTTAGTAGGGTGTGCACTCCATCCTGCATTTGCAGGGGCGCAATTCACTCATGTGATTGGTGCCAATGTCTGTAAGCTGAGTTCAGATGTCAAACGCTGTTTTATGCCTTCACAGTGAGGCCGAGAGTTCAAGGTGCCAGTTTCTACACTGGCTAGAAAGTCCTTCCCGCAAGTGAATGTTGCGCAGAGAATGTTGAGTGTCCAAAATTGTCCGTATAGTCTTTGCCGGTATTTTTGCGGGTGAGTAGCGCTATGTGTAGAAGCTAGCTGCTGGTAGGTTTGCGCAGCGCCTTCAATTCGAGCGCGCCTGGTAATGTCTCTCCCTTTCCCTTGCAGGAGAAATTATGTGGTATTAGCACCTCGGGTCCGGGTTTAGCGCTACTGGAGACTTGGTGGTTAGGTGAGTTTGCACGGAGGCTTTTGGTAAGAATGCACAGCGTAGACAGAGAGCACGGTGAAATAAGTGTCTAGCACAATGAATGTCTCTTCTTTCTTACAGGGGTTTGTGCGCTCGTGCAACTAACCTGGATTCTAGGGTCGCGGGAAGATTCAGTGAGTATGCGCAGTGTTACTGATGTGCGCGTGTTAACGCTGTTCTTCTTTGTTCTTACAGGTGCCGGTGTAGAATCCCCTCTTGACTGGAGATAGCTGCAGCGTGGAGTAAGAACCAGGTTAGCTGAAGCTGAATGATCCGGAGCGGGTAAGCAGAAACAGGATGATCCGGAGCGGGTAAGCAGAAATGGGATGATCCGGAGCGGGTAAGCAGAAGCAGGATGATCCGGAGCGGGTAAGCAGATGCTGGCTGATCCGGAGCACGACAAGTGTGTTGCTGATACAGCTCACAGTAAGCAACACAAAGCACTGGAAGAATCTTGGGTGTGGTTTATATGCCAGCCACACCCAAACATTAGAGAGCTCATGAGTTATCATGCACTTCCTGTTTGGCAACAGGAAGTGGTAACCAAGAAGTTACTACAAACATCAGGAAGGAATGAAAGGAGGGATTTGTTATGGGTTCTTTGTGTGCCTATGCCAGGCCTGCCAAGCCTCCTCCCAAATTGGCCCAACTACCTGCCTGATACCCATGACAGCTATCCTTAAGGAATTGGAAAAAACAGATATTAAATATCAAAAATCCATATGTAAAGGTGAGGAGTGGTGTACTCCTATCCATGATAACATGGTGTACTGCTCTCCCAGAGTGCACGGACAGTCATAAATCACCAGTGCAATTCCGGAGCCAATACTTTGAACGCAGGAAGACGCAATAACTTGCAACCACACACTCTTAGAAAATAATGAGCACTTATACGGCTATTTATTCAAAGCTTAGAAGCAACCAGTGATAACATAGAAATAAATTACAGAAGAAACAGAATTCAAAAGAAAATACATCACTGTGAGCGTAACTGGATTCCTCATCTCGCCAGAAGCGGCTGGAAGACCCCGATAACAGCCAGGCCGAGAGCACAACAGCCCATAGGTATGCCGGACGGAAGCACCCCCCCCCCCTCCGGCTGAAGTCTCACCTGACCGCTCAGGGTTTCCGCATATATGCACACTTCAAAAAGGGGTGGCAATTTCTCGAACCTTCTGGCAACGCACTTGCGCATTGATGAGCAGCCGTTGGTTGCCAGTTGGGTCAACCGACAGTAACCTCAAGGAGCAAAGTGCCTCCCTCCTCTAAAAACAAACACCACGGAAAACAGTCCCATAGCTCATAACAAGACATAACAAAGTCTGCTTTCCCAGCAGAAATGTCCTTAACTGCATACCAGGTTTGGAAAGCATGTTTTCTTCAGCATCGTGAATCTAGCTCTCAGCAAAATGAGTGCAGCTTTTCACTGCGGCGTGAAGTAAATATCCATCATGGCTCTGAGCGCTCCCAGAATGCACTGCGCATCAGCGCCATGTTTTAGCTCAAGCATAACAATTCCACCCTTGGATATTTATCTTCCATAGCCCAATGGCAGAGGAGCCGGTCTCTGAAACCGACGAAATATTAAAACTAAATTAGGAATGCATTGAATACAACAACAACAAGCTATTATGATAGCTAATATAATGCAAATACAAGCAAAAGCGTAACGTAGTGCACCCCCAACATCAGGAATCCATGAAAATAACCAATCCCACCAATTCCCAGTATGATCTTGGGACACTTGAGAAATGAGATCCCTCCAACCTCGAATATGACTTTCAATGGATCGTGAATGGTCACTTAGATTGAAACAACACATACCTTCAACTGCGTTACAACCTAAATTATGCTTTAGCAATAGATAATCAACAGCAGCTCTGTTTTGCAAAGTTGCTTTTCTAATAACTTTACTATCAAGGAGTAACTCTTCTAATGCCTGAGAAGTATGATTAAGTCCTTTGACTACTAAACATGCTAATTTAATCAAAGATGTGTAAACCCCAGCAGCTAAACCCCAAACTCCCACTGATGAAACGGTTAATGCTAGAACCTCAGGTTCTGATAACAAATGCACATGTGAATCACAATCGGGGGGATAGACACACAGACTCGAAAGTTGACCTTTTGCCTCGAGTTATCGCTGGGTGTAAAGGAAACATCATTAGTCCTAATAGAGTTAAGGCACATGGACCTCCGGAAATGTTAGCTGGAATATAAGTGTATGTGATGTTGCCACATGAAAAGAGCCATCCTGTTGGAAGTTTCACATGATTCAAATGACTGGCAGCTATCACTGTATGATTACAAGACATAGTGTTATTCATGCTGGTACATGTGCGTGGCACTCGCGAACATAATCGTTGCTCAAACACTGTGTGATTTTGCTGTTTGGTTAAATCGAGCTGTTGGCATTTGCCAATTTCTTTTGCATTGCATGTCATAAGGTAGCACACATCGCCTTGAGTTATATTATAGGTTATAACACGTGTCAAATTTCTCCATTTGCGATCTGTTTCCTGGCAAAATCTGCAGTACTCATAGACGGAAAAAGATTGCCTAATATCGGAATCTTGAACCAAAGAATCATTGTGTGTGATGCCGAAAATATGCTTTAAAACCGGAACTGGCGTCGGCACTGCTACTAAGCACGTAGTCAGTAAGGCTTCATCATTGGGCACGTCAGTAAGGCAAAAATGCGTAATGTTGAGCACCTGTTGTGCCAGGTATATCCACATATTCTCCGTTTGGGTAATCATGGGAGAATGTTTTCGCCATCCTGTAGATGCCTCTCGCATGACTGGCATCAAGGTTGTTTTCACTTGCGCCTGACGTGTTTGCCGCATTTCACGAATCTATGGGCCTCATTCCGAGTACGGCGCTAACCAATGGCGCTATTAACGCCTTGGTTGACCCCGGACCGGCAGCGCCTTGGTGGATGGCGGAATCACCGCCCCATTCCAAGGTTGGCGGGGCGGTAATTCCCCATTCACCAAGGCTCTTCCCCATTCCCAAATGAGCCCCCATAGGGCTCAATGGGAATGGGGAAGATGCAAATAACGGTGACCGTTCATTACGGTCACCGTTATTGGCTTGCAGGCCCCTTTGCGCCCTCGACTTTAACACCTGCTCAAAGCAGGCGTTGAGGGCGCAGAGGGAACTCGGAGTATGGCGGTAAGGGAATACCGCCACCGGTCTCGTTACCGGTGGCCGCTATCCCTTACCGCCATACTCGGAATGAGGCCCTATGTCTTCGGTCTGGCTGGCTTTTCGGCATCGGCATAAGGCTGCTTTTGGACAGCATTACTCATTATCAGTATCCCTTGATCACTGGCACAGATGTGACATTTTTCCTTGGTAGCAGCATGCCGTTTAACCCTCCCAAATGGAGTCCATTTAGTACCACAATTACACCAGCCAGACACAGGATCTACAAGGCAAACCCAGAAAAGAGATATCGGTGTTGTACATCACTCTCTCAGGTAACATTTGTCTGCGGGCACATATTGCCATTTCTTTCTACCGGGCGCCATTACTAAAACTACTTGGTCTTTGCCTGATGCAATGACATCTGCGGGCACTGGTGGGCCACTTGGCCTTTCCACCCACACCTTAGCACCCGGTACCATACTGTCTGAAGAGCCAAAACCACGATCCCCACGGGTAGTTAACACTGTAGGAGGCTCCCCCTTCTTAATCATGGACAACTTAATGGGAATGATAATCAATTGGGCCACCCAATCACCCTTGTGGATCGGTAACAATTGGTCCCCACTATTCATCAGGATGACTTTGATCTCGCCTTGGTAATCGGCATCAATTACCCCTCCCAACACTTGAACTCCCTTCAATGCTAGGCCAGATCTAGGGGCAATCCATCCCATATGCTCTGGGGGAATTTGTACTCCAATCCCTGTTTCAATTACAAAAATCCCTCTTGGGTCTAATCTGATTTCTTCATGGGAATGCAAGTCTACCCCTGCTGACTCTGGAGTTGCCTGATAGCGAGCTAAAGAACCCGGGGTAATTTCCCAGTACAATAGCGTTTCTCTGACTGAATTGGGTTGAATCTGTAAAGTAGGGGTCATTAGCCGCATCAAAGGAGTTTCATGCTCATTCACAGGCCTATTGTTTAGTACTTGCACCGCATCAAACACACGATCACGCCAGCCTGCCAAATTGCCATCTCCAGATTTGTGCAGCTGTTCTTTCAATAACCCATTCATTCGTTCAATCAGCCCTGAAGCGGCAGGGTAATAAGGCAAATGGTAAAGCCGCTCAATGCTCTTTTCCTGACAATACTCCTGTATTAGTTTGCCTTTGAAATTTAACCCATTGTCACTTTGAATCTTTAAAGGCACTCTGTAATGTAATATGATCTGATCTAACAACCTGATGGTGTTCAATTGTGTTGCAAGCTTGCACGGCAAAACCATCATGTATCCTGAATATGTATCCACAATAGTGCATGCATACTGACAACCTTTACTGATTGGCAGGGGACCGATATAATCAATCTGCCAAATTTGACCTAATAGTTTTCCTCTTCGCAATGTACCCCGAACAATCTGAGGGATAGGTCTATGCTGTTGGTGTTGGCACACTGGACATTGCAAAATGATCGTTTTCACTACCTCTAAAGGAATACTGATTCATCGAGCTTGTGCCCACTTGATAGTAGCCTTTTCTCCAAGGTGCCCACATTTCTGGTGAGCCCACTTGGCCAAACCCTCCAAATCGTCTTCTTGAGCCTCCGCATCCACAGATGAAATCTTGGTGTGTTAGCCTGCAACAGAATTAAACCAACGTTCTAATGAGTCTGTGGCTCAATGTGCGTCCACATGATACACAGTGACTTCACTTTGTGATAACATTTCTGCAATATCTTGCCACAGTTCTTTTCCCCACAACTCTTTTGAATGAATCTTCCACCCATTCTTTTGGCAGGTTGGCAACCACACCGCCAATCCATTCGCCACTGACCATGAATCCGTGTACACATGACATCGACCAGGGGTCTCTTGTTTCAATGCCTGGTAAACTGCGTAAAGCTCTGCAAACTGACTGCTCTTCCCTTTCCCTGACGTTGTCCAAATCTTTTTTGTCTTGCGATTGTACGACACTGCTTTCCAGTATCGCTCAGTTCCCACATATCGGGCTGAGCCATCCGTGAACCAGGCATGCTCTGTTTGCTCCAGGGTCAAATCGCTGTAAGGTACTCCCCATTTCACGGGAGACTTGCGTTTTTCAGGCACTTAAGGTGGTATGTAATCTGAGGGCGGTATGTTGGCTACTTGCTCATGTAATTTCGCAACTCCACCCTTCCCTGATTTGGCTCTGTCTTGAATGTACCATTTCCATTTAATTATGCTGGCTTCTTGAGCGTGTCCTATTCTATGTGTTTTAGGAGAGCTCAGTACCCATTGCAGGATTGGTATTTCTGGCCTCATCAATACATCATGGCCCACCGTCATTTGCTCGGTATCAACAAGGGTCCAATAACATGCCAGCAACTGCTTCTCAAACGGAGTGTATGAGTTACCAGCATCGGGCAATTTACGACTCCAAAACCCCAATGGCACACGTTTCCTGCCCTGTTTCTGCCACACACTCCAGTTAGCATAATTGTCCAGACACATTCTATTCCACTTCGCCTTCCTGCAATGGCCATAAATGAAGCACTTGCTGCACGGTGTCTTTAGCCAAATCAAATGCTTTCTGCTGCTCTTTCCCCCCCCCACTGAAACTCTATATTTCTTGCGTGTCACTTTGTAGAGGGAGGCCAATATCTGCCCTAAATGGGGAATGTGCTGTCTCCAAAACCTAAACAGCCCTATAAACTGCTGAGCTTGCTTTTTATTCATTGGAGTGGTGAATTCAAGTATTTTCTGTCGGGCTTTTGGCACCATTTCTCGATGCCCATGATGCCACTGAACCCCTAGGAATATCACTGTTTCAGCTGGGCCTTGAATTTTATTCAGGTTAATCTCCCACCCTTCCTTCTTCAATCCTTCCATTATGACATTTAACTGGCTTTGCACACTGTGCTCATCCTTGCCCTGAATCAAAATATCATCAATGTAGTGAGAGATTTGTATGTCAGGTTTACACAGTATCTTGTCTAAGTGCTCTGCCACCAGCCGGTGACAGATAGTCTGGCTATGTATGTACCCCATAGGTAACCTTGTAAAGGTGTACTGACGCACGCTCCAAGAAAATGCAAACTGCTCTTGACACTCTTCAGCAATTGGCACAGAGAAAAATGCATTGGCTAAATCTACCATTGCATACCAAGTCCCCTCAAACTTTTGGACATTCTCAATCAAGGTACTGGCACCTAGGACCGCGGGCACTAAGGGAGGAGTGTGTTTATTCAACTCACGGTAATCCACCATCATCCTCCACGACTCATCCCCCTCTTTAATAGGCCAGAGAGGATTGTTCCATGCGGTGGTGATGGGGCATAATACACCCGCCTCTACATAATCTTTGATGGTGTCTGAAATTTCCTTGTGCCCCCCAGGAATGCGGTATTGCTTCATTGCTACCCGCTTGGTTGCCACAGGCACTTGCACTAGGGGCATCTTCAATTTGCCTACGGTAATGGGTGTACAGGTCAATGCACTCACCCCAAACTGGTATGTTTTACCTCCAAGTTCCAAAGTCAACCCTTCCAGAATGTCAAAGCCAATTATATATTCAGGTATCGGGACAATCAACACTTGGTATTTCTGCCTATTCAAATTGCCTATTTTCATCTCCACTTTCATTTGTATTGCGGGGGTCTCCTTTCCCCCGAGACCTGTAATAGTAAATTGTCTGCCTTTGAATCGTGCTGGATTGCCATGAATCAGAGAGGCCTCCGCCCCGGTGTCTATCAATGCTCGCACCCCTTGCGTATTTCCTGGCCCCCAAAAAATCTTAACATCAACATGGGGCCGCCTATCAACTTTTATGCGAGCAGACGCTGCCGGAGCTTGGCCGTAGCCCTAGTCAAATTTCGAATGAGTGTGACTTGACTCCGCCTCCAGCATTGCACTCACCACCTTCCTCAAATCAGCGTATGTTGGCTGGTACGGGGAAGGTGTCACCATAGACCCTTCTTGTTCTTCTTCAGGAGGAGCGGAAGGTGAGATGTCCCCCTGTGGCTTGGCTACTACCTGTTTATAGCGCTCTTTGGCTGCAAGTCCTCTTTTTTTTGTATAATTCATACATTACTCTGGTTTCAATGCCATCAATTTCTTCTTGTGGCACACCGTCTTTTAACAAAGCCCGAAACATGTCCTTTCGGGACACTCGGGAGTCTCTACTATCTTGCCTCCTGCCTTCGGTTCTTCTCTCACTACGCCCCTCTCTCTCCCGTGGCTTGTCATCACTCTTGTCCCACTCCCCTAAATCTGCCAGTTGTCGAATGGCATCCACTACCTCATCAGTGGGTTTGCCCGTCATACCTATGAGCAAAGTCATAATGACACTTTTGTATGTGCGTGGCGCAGTTCTAATCACCATGTTTCGAGTTGAAACTGAGAGCGGCACGGCCCCCATGTGTCCTGGAGCATCTACGTGAATTGCCTCTTTCATAGCATGCTCTCTGACTTTTTGAATTGCCTCTTTCAAAGTATACCATTTTGTTTCTTCACTAGGCCAATCTGTGGTAATGGGGTATTTACGGTTACATGCTTGGGCTGCTAGGTGCAACAAAGACACCTGTGCATCGTGACCATTGTCATCAGGGGGCGGCCCTGCCCTTAAGACCTCCTGTACATTGGTGTCAGTTGACAAGGGTAGAAAACGCGGTGAGTCGGTGGAATCTACCAACAACCCTGCAGGGCCCCCATCCAGCAACCTCACCATCCATATCAATAAAGGTCCCCCTGATTTTTGCCTCAAACGGGTAATGATTTCCCAAACCACCTGCTGGGTGTAATCCTCCAGCGTGGTTAAATCCACCACTCCGCCAGCAGGATTCTGCGGGTGGGGCCTTCTAACGGGCTTAGCCGCCACTGTTTTCTGCTTAATTTCCATTTTGGGGTCGGACTCATTTGCGGAACTACTCTCTGGACTGGTTGAGTCAAAAATATCACCATCCCACTTATCCGGGTCCCAGTCCACACCGGCGGTAGCGATTACAGCTGCCACCTTTCTTTTGTTGACCCCTCCCAGTCTTTTCCTATACTTATACCGGGCTACTCTTGACTGCTGCCCTCTCGGCCACAACCTTCTATGTGTCGGCCTTATCTTTAAAAAGTTTCATTTGAATCTGCTGCATTAACGCTGTCTGCCTTTCTGCAGCCAGCTCTCTTTCTAATCGCAAAACCTAATTTTTCATTTCCAAATTCCTTTGATGTATTTTCCTATAAGCATGCAAAATAACCCGACCTCGCCTACCTAATGCAGCGCATTCTCTGCCACGTTCCACTTGAACTTGTTGCAAGCACACCATTACATCAGACGGATCAGCGTCTCCCAATCCCTGATCCCATGTTTCACTTAGCCCTGCGCCGCATGCCCACGCCTGGGCCAATTTATCATATGTACTCTTGGTCCAGCCTGGAATGATAACATCAGAACATTCACCGCCAGCGGTAACGCTCTTTTTCCTGAACAAACTACTCATTACTGCAAACAAAACAAAACCTCTTTATATATATATATATTTTTTTCTTCCCACACTGCAATCACTCCCACAAGCACGCATACACCGGCAAAGGGGAAAAAAACAGCTTAACACAGTTCAACACTCACTGCCAAATTACTTTCGCTTGCAAGGTAACCGAAGCCTATCTACGTTCAAACAGATTCTTGAATATTTGGAACAATTCATCACAAATATCCTGTTCGTGACGCCAAAATGTATTGCTCTCCCAGAGTGCACGGACAGTCATAAATCACCAGTGCAATTACGGAGCCAATACTTTGAACGCAGGAAGACGCAATAACTTGCAACCACACACTCTTAGAAAATAATGAGCACTTATACAGCTATTTATTCAAAGCTTAGAAGCAACCAGTGATAACATAGAAATAAATCACAGAAGAAACAGAGAATTCAAAAGAAAATACATCACCGTGTGCGTAACTGGATTCCTCATCTCGCCAGAAGCGGCTGGAAGAGCCCGATAACAGCCAGGCCGAGAGCACAACAGCCCATAGGTATGCCGGATGGAAGCGTCCCCCCTCCGGCTGAAGTCTCACCTGACCGCTCAGGGGTTCCGCATATATGCACACTTCAAAAAGGGGTGGCAATTTCTCGAACCTTCTGGCAACGCACTTGCGCTTTGATGAGCAGCCGTTGGTTGCCAGCTGGGTCAACCGACAGTAACCTCAAGGAGCAAAGTGCCTCCCTCCTCTAAAAACAAGCACCACGGAAAACAGTCCCATAGCTCATAACAAAGTCTGCTATCCCAGCAGAAATGTCCCTGACTGCATACCAGGTTTGGAAAGCATGTTTTCTTCAGCACCGTGAATCTAGCTCTCAGCAAAATGAGTGCAGCTTTTCACTGCGGCATGAAGTAAATATCCATCATGGCTCCGAGCGCTCCCAGAATGCACTGCGCATCAGCGCCATGTTTTAGCTCAAGCATAACACATGGTTACCAAAAACATCAAAAATGTTGTTGAGCAAACCTCTAACACACGGCTAAATAAAATACCTAAGGTCTGACAGAAAATTCTACTGAAGTGCAACCTATACCTGAGTTTAATTTTAGGTGCATTACAGAAGATGGGCTGCACACTATTTTAGTTCAACTTAAGTCATCCACCTGCAAAGGGGACCAGTCTCCTGCCACTGCTATCAAGTCCTGCTCAGAGCTCTTGATTAGCTCCATCACCAAGATTGTGAATGCTTCATTTAGAGAGTACAGAGTTCCCAGTAGATTGAAGGGTGCTTGGATCACCCACTTGCTCAAAAAACCCGACCAGGATTAATGAGGGCACAACAATGTTGCTGATGTGTTTAGATCTATCAGCAGCATTTGATTTAGTGGATCCCCCCCTTCTCTTGAATAGATTACAGAATGTAGCTAATTTCAGTAACCAAGCGAGGGATTGGAGGCAGTCATTCCTAGGGATGAGGTTGATGCGGGTTTGTAGCAAGCAAGCAGAAGCGGACCCGGTCCCTCTTAGCTATGGGGTTCCTCAAGGATACTCCTTATCCCCGGTCTCATACAATCTCTTCAAAGCTCCCTTCTTTCACATGCTAGAGGAGTAAAAGATCTGCTTTTAAAATTATGCAGATGATTTGCAATGTCTCATCCCACGAACAGGGATTTATGTGAAAGATGCCTTAGCCGTATCTAAGGTATATGACCTAATACATGAATGGATGGACATGAATGGGCTGGCTTTGAATCGTGGCAAGACGGAACTCATGATTGTCGGATCCAGGCCAAGACTCGCTAAACTTGACGCAGAGTATGAATCTTTACGCATTGCGAATCACGACATTCCCATGAAAGAAAAAAAAAATATTAGGAGTTACTCTTAAACCCTGAGCATGTCTGCTCGGGTTAATAGTCTGGTCTCGGCATCATTCTATTATATCAGGCTCCTCTTGCACATTCGCCCTTTCTTATCTCGAAAGGGCTATGAAACGATTGCCCGATCCATCCTTTCATCTCAAATTAATTATTGTGGCTCTCTTCTCGTAGGGGTAGGAAAAACTGAACTCGCCAAACTGCAAGTGGTGCAGAATAGTACCATTGGAGCGATCATGGGGATGCGAAAGTATGCACATGTGTATGAGGCAAGAAAACAATTGCACTGGCTTCCTATTGGGGAGAGGATAGACTGTAGGCTGTTCACTATCACATATAGATCCCTTAATGGATCATACCCTGGTTACATTGCTGACAGACTAAAAAGCAAACCGGTAGTGCGCTCCCTCCACTCTAATGATGCAAAGCTTTTGCCATTTGCGAAAACCTCACTTGAATTGGTAAGAAATTGGGCTTCCTGGGCGGCTGCCCCGGCCAAATGGAATGCATTACCTTTGTATCTAAGAAAATGTCGTACTTTGGAAGTATTCAAAAAACAACTAAAAACACAGCTGTTTAGATAACCTTGTGGCTTGCCCCTGTTAGCTCCCTGAATCCGCTTACTGATCGCTTGGCACCCGTATGCCTCTGGGCCTTTTGGCTGTGCCCTACAAATAATTTAATGTAATGGGGACATCTGTGTGCGTCTGGAGGGTGGGATGGGGGCATCTTGGTGTGGCTATGGAGGGAGTGGATGGAGGCACGTTGCTTTGATGGGAGGGACGGGGCAAATTGGTGTGGGTCTGGGGAGAGAGATGGGGCATCCCAGTTTAGGTGGGATGGGGACATCAGCGTGGGTCTGAAGGGAGGGGATAGGGCGCATTGGTCTGGGTTTGATGGGAGGGATGGGGACATTAGTCTGTGTCTGGAGGAGGGATGGGGGCACGCGGGTCTGGGAGGAGGGATGGTTCATCTAGCTGTGGGTCTGGAGGGCAGGATGGGGGCACCTTGCTGTGTTGATGGTGGGATGGTAGCATCTTAATGGGGTCTGCAATGGATGGGGGCACACTGCTGTCAGTCTGGATCAGGTATGGGGAATCTGTGCATCTGGAGGGTGGGATGGGGCATCTGTGCATCTGGAGGGTGGGATGGGGCATCTTGGTGTAGGTCTGGAGGGAGGGGATGGCGGCACATTGGTGTGGGTTTGCTGGGAGGGATGGGGACACTGGTCGGTCTGGGGAGGGTTGGTTCATCTCGGTATGGGTCTGGAGGGCAGGACGGGGCATCTTGGTGGGGTCTCCAATGGATGGGGGCACATTGGTGTCAGTCTGGATCAGGTTTGGGGCATCTGTTGGTCTGGAGGGTGGGATCAGGCATCCTGGCGTGGGTGGGATGGGGACATCTGTGTTCATCTGGAGGGTGGGATGGAGGCATCTTGGTGTGGCTCTGGAGGGAGTGGATGGAGGTACATGGGTGTCAGTTTGATGGGGGGGATGGGACACATTGGTCTAGGGGTAGGGATGGAACATCCTGGTTTGGGTGGGATGGGGGCACGGTACGGGTCTGGAGGGAGGGATGGGCCATCTAGGTGTGGACCTGGAGAACAAGATGGGGCATCTTGGTGTGGGCTTTGAGGGAGGGGATGGGGGCACATTGGTGTTGGTCTGAAACAGGTATGGGGCATCTGTTGGTCTGGAGGGTGGCATGTGTCATCTAGGTGTTGGTTGGGAGGGTGGGATGGGGCATCTTTGTGTGGGTCTGGCAGGGATGCAGCACATTGGTCTGGCGGGAGGGATGGGGAAAATTTGTCGGGGTCTGAATGATGGGAAAGGGCATCTTGGTGTGAGGAGATAGAAATCTATGTTTGAGTCTGGAGGGTAGGATGGGGGCATCTTCCTGTGTGGAGGGAGAATGGGGCATCATGGTATGAGTCTCGAGGGGGGATTGGTGACATCTTGGTGGGCTCTGGAATAGAGGGATGGGGCATCCTGGTGTGGGTGTAGAGACATGATGGCCTTTTGGTGTGGGTCTTAGAGGGGATGGGGGTATGGGACATCTTGGTGTGGGTCTGAGAGGGAGGGCTGGGGCACATAGGTGTGGGTCTGGAAGGAGGGATGGGTACATTGTTCTGGGTGTGAAGGGAGGCATGGGACACTTTGGTGTGGTTCTGGCGGGAGGGATGGGGCACATTGGTGTGTGTCTGGAGGGGTGGGGCACATTAGTGTGGGTTTGGAGGGAGGGATGGGGCTCATTGGTCGGGGGAGAGATGGGAGCAACTTGCTGTGTGGAGGGAGGATGGCTGTTAGGCAAGATTGTGTGTGCTACCCTTTGGGAGACTACAGCAACCTTGGCCTGGCAATAGGGAGCACAACCTTTGGTGTAAGTCTGTACTACACAGGTTGGTAGTGTGGCGGAGTAGCCAAGCTTATCTCAAGAGGCGTCAATGTGAGCTGTACGGTTGTAACGCAGAGTTTCACAGTGACAATTATTCAAATAAACACTTAAAATTAAGGTTTCTTGATTAAAGAATTTATTTTTAAGAGTCAGTTATACAAGCCTTCGTCAGAAGGGAGCAAAACATGTAACACTTAAAGTATACTTCAAAACACCCTCTGTTTCTCTAAATCAGATGATACCCATTGGGGTGGGCACACAGACATTTCCTACGACCTCGGGTGACTTAAATAGCTAGGACACTGTGGACATTGATGCATCCCTGGTACGTTTAAAGCAATACTGAGTTTAAGTGTAAAAGATTAGATATGGGAATAAAACAAAGGTTAACAAATAATTCATAAACTGGTAAGTACTTTTAAAACCCTCCAATGCAAGGTAAATTAACCCTTTACTGGAGGAAAGGCGACAGCACAAAGTCAGAGGTAAGAAGAGCCAGGGAGCCAGGACAGTCAATGTTAGTTGAACAAAGTCTAGGGGAGCAGAATATCTTCTTGCAGGTAAGTAAAAGTCTTGCACAATGTTTTTAGAAAAGTTTGTAGAAGTAAGATTCACTTGAAGGGCCACAAGCTGGGAGGCTTGTGAGGGGCAAAGCTGCAGTCAACTGCATTCACCCTTCCGTCCCACCAGAGTGCTCCAGCCCTCACTCAGACCCACATGCTCCATCATTCCCCGACATGCCCCACTTTATACCCTGTCCATCCATTCCAGATCAACGATGCCCCCCTACGATCCGGACTCCACCCTTCCTCAAGAAAGACACATTAATCATCAACACTTCGAACGCACCTTGCGGCCCCGGGTCCCTCCCAGGGCTACGTCTGTCTGAGGATCGCTTAAACATCATTAACCCCAGCCTTACCTCCCAGGGGCGCTGCTGGGGCTGTCGCAGGGTCCCTGTTCCCTTCGTCCCCCTAAGGTCAGACCCACTGATCAGCACTGTCGCAGGATCCAAGGACCTGGCGCGAAGGCTCTTTGCTGGCTCGTCCAGGCCTCCCCAGTTTCCCTACCTTGTGTAGGTTTCGGGAGGGCTGGGCGCCCAGTGTGCCCTCGTGGTGGTGCTGATGGTGGCAGCAGCAGGCCTTAAAGTCTGGCGCTCCTTCATCCTACCCTGGGGTACCTGGCCATTCCTTGTGTGGCTGTCTGTGCTGTCCCACGGCTGCCGGTGCAGGATGGCCCTGGAGCGTGGGCCTCACAACCATGTCTTCGGCCGCAGATCTGGATAGTGCACACTCAGCTGCACCAGAGGCACAAGGCTGGCGCTACTACCTGTACGGGCCCGCGGCTGGCCACCCTGAGTTTTGTGCTCCTCCGACTACAGCCTCAGATAAGAAGTGGCGACCTGTTGAATTGAAGCATATTACTAAGCTGAGGAACATAAACTAACCAGGATTCCCTCAGTAACGGCGAGTGAAGAGGGAAGAGCCCAGCGCTGAATACCCGTTCTGCGGCAGGCGTGGGAAATGTTGCGTAAAGAAGTCAGACTCCCCGGTGTCGATCAGGGGGCTCAAGTTGAATCTCACCATGCGGACGTGTTAGGCCGGTAGCGGCCTCTGGCATGCTGAGTTCGGGTCTTCTCTGAGTCGGGTTGTTTGGGAATGCAGCACAAAGTGGGTGGTAAACTCAATCTAAGGCTAAATATGGGCGCAAGACCAATGGCCAACAAGTACTGTAAGGGAAAGTTGAAAAGATCTTTGAAGAGAGAGTTCAAGAGGGTGTGATACCGCAAAAAAGGTATACCGGTGGGGTCTGTGCAGTCCGCCTGCAGGATTCAACGCGGCTGGCAGGTCGGTCGCCTGGAATGGCGGATGACCTCGTGGGACTGACACCCAGCCCCCGCAGAGTGCATTTCCGCGACCGGCTCTGTGTCGGCTAGGAAGGCCTCAGGGGGCAGATGGCTCTCTGCTCCGACGGAAAGTGTTACAGCCCGCTGACCGCAGTTTTGCTGTGTCTGCGGGGCAGAGGGAGATTGACCGCCACTGTTAGGCAGAAACCTGTGCAGTTCCCTTAGGGACCACTGCAAAAGACTTAAGACTACAGGTGTTTGGCAGTAAACCCACTTGGTAGCAGTCTGTACCACACAGTTTCACTTGGTAGCTGTGGCTGAGCAGTCCGACTTCCCTCAAGAAGAGTTAGGCAGTATATAGAGTATACACAATAGGTACAGAGATACATTAGCACAAGCAAACACTGACCAGAGCTTTGGTGTTAAAATATATAATTATTTAAAGACACACTTGTAAATTACACTAGCACAAAGAGGTAAGTAAATTCAACACACAGTCACTATTATATATATACAACCCTAATTACTTATTAGACAAGTCTTGATGAGAAACACCACTTATTTTCAGACAGAGGTGAGCGCTTAACTTAAGATGGCACCCTAATAAGTTATTAAAAAGGGAGGGAAAAAGGCATAGTTATGGAAGCACACACATTTCAATACTTTTTAAAGAACCACAGTAAGGCAGGGTAGGCAGAGTTCTACTGGTGAGCAAGGAAGTCAATTGCAAGGCCCACTCTTGGAGAGAGCAAGCAGAAGGGGTCCAAGTTCACACAGTGGGGTTATGCCCAAAGAGTCTTGTAGATAGTTCGCACACAAAGGATGAAATTAAAGTCAGGAAAAGTTAGCTTAGTTGTCCCAGGCCAGCCCAGGTTAGAAAGTCGAGGCTTTACTGTCACCCCGAACGATCTGTCGCAAGGGAAGCCAGGCGGGACACAGTACCTTAAGTGTGAAGGAAGCTCCAGCGGGGGCAGTTGTTCCTGGCAGTGGGTGCAAGTCGGTGTTTCGTCCAGAGGAAGAGGAGGTCTCGCCGTGGAGGAAAGATGAAGGTCGTTGCACTGCCAGGGAAGAAACCAGCCGCGGAGTTCTTCGGTTAAAAGGTACTACCCTTCTCTTCGTGGTAGTGGTAAGCTGTGGTATTCCGGTTGCCGGAGTGCTTGGCACGGGCAAGGCGGCCACGAGATGCTCCAGGAAGGTGAAAAGAAGGCAAAACTGGTTATCCCCACCAGTCAAAGGAAGAAGACTCTCCGGACTGGAGATCTCCTCTGTCGTCGGGAAAAGTGGTGAGACGGTTCAGCAGGCCTCTACCGGTGGAGTCGTCATTGCAGGTCGGCTCAGCTTCTCCCTCCTCGGATTCTTAGGTCCTGTGTCGACTTCTGAAGTTCCAGTCCCCAAAGCCCTGCTTTTATGCAGCACACCCCCATTCATTCAGCCTAGCTGTCAATCAAACAGGCAGGCTCAGCACTTGGGCCAATCACACAAGAGTGCGACTTGAGTTGCCAAAGCAACTCAGTCCAGGGTGCCCAAACCCCCTCCCGCACCCCCTGTGGTACCCAGACAGAGTGGCACCACTTTTGGAGGCTTCTGTGGAGAAGCCCGCCAAAAAGTGGAAAAAAGGGCTCGACTTGGGTTAGAGTCACAGAAGAGAACACAAACGCCATTTTAGAATCGAGTTCTGGCAAAAAATACCAACCGGTGAATTAATAAATAAATAAACCGGCGGTATGTTCGAGGCTATAAGAATTAAATAATTAAAGTTAGTCGCCTCGAACAATGGGAAAATCCCATAGAGATATATTCGCGGTCGAATATAAAAAGTAGTATCCACTGCCACCAGCCAAAACTCGATCAGGGGGGACGGAGACGTACCCCCTCGAACAACAGACCCCGGGGCAATCGAATTGCCCCGACTAGTACGTCCACAATATGATGGTTTGTACTGGTTTCT